>NW_021939632.1:1771492-2160991 GCF_001715985.3 Manacus vitellinus
TAAACACCCCCAGCTCCCTCAGCTGTTCCTCGTAGGACTTGTGGCCAGTCCCACGCCGAGTAACCCTGGCACTGCCACAATGTGGTGCTGCCTCTGCCCCCCAGCAGTGGGCACATCATGGGGCCAGGTCTGAGTGTAGCCTGGTGGGAAGGCAGGCACCTGGATGTACTGGAACCTGGCCTCACATCCCGGGTTTGGCAGCACTGGGCAAACCCTGAGGGACGATGGGTGTGTGCTGAGGGTTGGATGCTGTGCCCATGCCCTGTCTGGGTGCCAACACATTTCGGACTCTTGAATAAAATCACACTAATGCAGGAGGATTTGATGGGTGGTAACAGCTTGGTAGCAAACCATGGCACAGTATGGGGACAGGACAGCATTCTTGTTGGCGACGGCCAGAAGTAGGTGATAGTGGTCTCTTTTCAAGTCTACCGCAGGTGTTCTGTTTCCAGGCTCTTTGCCATACACAGAGCATTATAAAAAGTAAACCATGCACTAGACTGTGGCTAGAAGCATCTCAGGGAGGTCAAGGAACAGGAGAAGCCACACAAGAGTGCTGTTCCCATCCCTTGGAGGGAAGCAGAACATATGTGAGCCAGTCCATACTGACTGCTGTCCTCACAGAGTGATCAAAACAATAATAACAATAAAAGCAAAAATATACCAGACAAGATCAGACCTGGTGTAACCACAGGCCATGTCTTAATTAGAGCTGCAGAAAACTGTTATGCAGTCGCAGAGGTTAACGTGGTCACCAGAGCAATATGGGTGTTCTGCTTTTTGTCTGCCTTCTCCTCACAGAGAACTGTATGACACTAATTTGATTGCCATGGAGAGGAAGACTGAAACAAACAAGCAAAAAGCAGGGACAAGGAGAAGGGTTTAAACAAGGAGAGTGTTAGGAATGGATGAAGGTGACCTTCAGATTCAGCAGTCAGTGAAGGTTGCAAGGTAACTGCTGAAAAGAAACACCAACTTGGATAAAAGCTTTCTGAGCCATGACATGGTCATAAAATTCTCTTTAAAAGATACACATTAAAGAAAAACAATAAATAAAAAGCCAAGGGTAGTATGGACTAGGGGCTTCAATAGTAACTGAGTATCAGACAATGGAGGGAAGAAACCTACCCTGGGAAATTGAACTGTTTCTCTGGCTTTTTAGAGCATAGTAAAGCAAAGGAGGGAGACAGGGTTAATTAACTCCTATGAACTTTAAAACTCATGCAACTGGAACCCAAAATCACAAAGCTGACTTGAAATGATGTACTTACAGAAATGTAATAGGGTCTTTTAATTTGCTCTATGTTTATGATACCATAAGGACTGGAAACATTTTTCTTCTTTACAGTGAAAGCTGGAATTTTCCTTCACCTGGTATATAGTTGGGAAAGGAAAAAGAAAGTCACAAAAATACAAAAATGTTTCTCTTTTGTCATTACAACTCATCTTTGATCACTTGAATCTCAATAAAATACTCTGCAAAGGCATTGCTTCCTAATACTTAATTGTGATGCAAATTCACCCAGTTACCCAGGCAGAGCCATTGTCCCCTATGACATTCAGATAATCAGTCTCCTAAGCACCAATTAGGTTTAAAAAGAGTCCCAAGAGGGGTACCATCTAAAAAAAAAACCCAAAAAACCCACTTCCTTCAGATCTTTAGATTTTGTGCTTGCAAATCTGTAGCAGGTTCAGCTTTAGTCTCAGTTTTCCCTTCCCCTTTCCCATCCCTTATTTTGATCTGTGACGGTAAGTGAGCTCTGACTCTTGATGCAACTGCTTTGAACAATCCTGTCTTGATTTTTCAATTTCATTCATTTCAATCCCATGAACTGAGATAAAGAGCTTCCTCCCTTTTTTTTTATAGCCATGTGATTCATTTTGCTGTTCAGCCTGGACTTGTGACATCATCAGACTCGGTCACCACTGAAAATGTAGCAATAGGTTCCACTGTATCTTTTAGCACATATTTGTTTCTTTTGATACTAAGAATAAAATCTGAGATGGAGTTGTAACAGCCACAGCAAGGGCTCCTCACTTTGTAGGGCAGACGCAGTTAGATAAATAAAGTAACCTAAGTCACTTTCCAATATTCTCTATGCTGGGAAGGCCTAAAAGATATTTATTTTCATAAATTCTGGATGATAGATAAAATACAGATAATGTAAGTATAAATTCCTGGTACAACACTCTTTTATGCGTTCCATAAAACACAGTGTCATGGACAGATCTCAGAGTAAATGGAAAGGATCCCAGTGACTGCATTGGACTATGGACCTCCATACTGCCATGACTGCATCTTCCCAGTTGTATTCCTAGTTACAGGAGAAGCTGAAGCCAGCTGTAGGGAACTAAACCCACATCTTCCAAAGTCAGTATCAAATTTTGCTGTGTGTTCTGTGGCTCATATCTTGGATGAGCTCTGTTTTCAATGCATTTAGTTGCCTGGCAGCTTCAGCACAGAGATCACTTCCATCCTAACGAAATGATTCCTTGTATTCATCCAGGTTTCTGGAATTAGCAATACTGCGGGGCACAGCAACAGTATCTTCCTCTGAATGCATTTACTTTTCTTTTATTTGTTGTCTCGGTTGTGTCCCATCTCCTTATAGTTCAGCTCCCCTTCATCTATTTCCTGAGATGTAGTAGGCATAGGGAACTATTCAATAGGCAATTGCAAATTCCCAATTATCATCAGTGGAAGTGAGACTGTGCACTGTGAAATGAAAAAGTCACAGACCTGTTACAGTAGCCACTGTTAGGGGCTGCAGCAGACCATTGCATCCTATCAAATGGGCTGATATGCTTTGCAAGCTATTGTGCCCTTTCAGCAGTCACACATAACAGTAAATAGTGATGTTTTAAACATGCCCACTATCCTATTCATGGATGACAGCTAGAACGTCCAGTCCAGCCAAGGTCCTATTCAGTCTCTCCTCTGAACAATTCCTATTCTCAGCATTTAATAGTTTAAAACATACAGGCTGACAAGAAGATTTTTTTTGCCTTGAAAATTATGTTTGTGTCATTTTTAATATTGTTTTATTAAGATTGGCAATATGGACATGCACATTTTTAGCTCAATTACCAGTTAGTTCATCCCAACCAAATCCAAGGCAAACACAGGCAAAACAGGTGGGGGTAATGAATGTGGAAACAGAAGAAGCTCTTGCTCATGGTCATCTTGGTGATGTAGCTTGCAAAGGGCCACATAGTAGTTCCTTTTTAAAGCAGGAAGAAAAGACCTTATGGCCTGTGGAATTTGTAGAGGAAAAGACTGTGAAAATATTGAGGCTCTGGTAAGAAAAAAAGCACAGCTCCCTCATGGTCTACGTGACAGAAGCTGACAAAATTGGTGGCTGGTCCTCTCTCTGATTTCATCTGTGCAAGGTCTCTCATACGAGTCTGTGTGGAGAATAAGAGAATATTATAACAAAGTATTTGATGAATACTGAAGTTTTTACCAAACTTCTCTTTTTGGAGTGCTGTGATTTTGATCACATCACTCAAATATTGTGATCAGAATATTCAAGTAACTAGTCATTCTGGCTACTTCAGTTTTCAAGAAACTTTTGAGAGGCTTGATTTTCAGAGAGTGCTGCTGTGAAAAATCAGGCTACTGAGGAGTTTCTGAGTTTCTACATGGATATACATTCCAAAGTTCAGGCAAGGACAGGCACAGCACACCCGGACACAAAGTAGTTACCTATAGTGAAGGACAGGGCCTTTACACATCTTCTCTTATGAAAGTCTCAGGTCATCTGTAGCTGTTACATTCAAAAGAAATTAATCTATGGGAGAGGTCTTTTATGAAACAACTAATTAAGTCTGAGTCATTGAGCCTCAGAAGATACAAAGTTAATGAGAACCTTTGCACTTTATGTCTATGATTTGGGCTAGGATATTAAATTTCAGATCACAGCTGTGTCAGATTACAGTGAAGTAATGTTTTGCTTTGTTTTTCTATTTATTTATGAGCAAAACTGATTTGGAATTCTTGGAAAACAAAAAGCCCAGTCATTTATAATATACTTTTTTTTTAAAAAAAAGGATTACTGGCTTGCAAATCCTTACAAAGGGGCAGAGAGATGTATATTTGCACTGTAGCATTTTTAGGCAAAATATATGGATTTAGATTTTACCTTCTACATGTCATAATAATATGGCACATCCTTAACTTCAAATAGTTGTAAGAATGAACAGTTAATTTCCCCATGGAGTGAGATAATCTGACACAGTAATAGACTTCTCACAGATACACCTCACCCCCAAGAGAATGATGATCTAAGGTGGAGGAGGGTTTTTTTGGCTTTCTTCTTCCATATCAATTTCTGTGAAAGAGAATCAAAAAGGCAGAGAAGTGGTAAGAGGAGCAAGAGAAAATATCAGTGATGGAGGGGTAGAAGAGACAGAAAGGTAGATATACAAGGTGAGCGCTGGCAGTGCAACCTTGGACAGAGCTAAGCGAAAAGGAAAATAGTCTGCAGAAAAAAAATAGCTGTGTGTAGTCTGAGTAGACATCAAGTTTAACTTGAGTAATTTATACATGTGTGTGTTCTGAAATGAAAGAGTCCCACCGAGCAATGTTTAGGAATTTTACTCTGACTGCAACTTAATCCTAAACGAAAAGCAAATTTTGCCAGCATTCACTACTACTCCCTCCATCTTCAGACTAATTCTAAGCAGTAGATTCTGGCATAATCCAAAACTGCCATTAGAATCACACATGTTTTTAAGAATCAAATCCTGTTTACACTCAGGCAAACACTTTGACAAATGGTGGAAGAGCACCATCTGGTGACACCAGGCACTTCACTGTATTCTGCTGCCATTAGAAAATACATTCCTGATGTGTTGTGCTTTGGAAAGCCTGCCTCAGTGTGTTTCAATGTGTTTTAATTCATTATTCAGTTATGCATAAGGAGTACAATAGTGAACATCCTGAAAACAAATCGGGGCTGACAGTGACCTTATTTCTACTGTCCCTTAAATCACTGAGAAATTCTTGTAATTTGAATCAAACATTTTATGAATTGTTCTGAGACATTTTTTAGGAGGCTTTGGAGAAGGTTTTATGGGCACCATGAAATGCAGTCCCAAGTTTTATTGCACTGGACATTTCAAGGCTTTTCTGTGTGTGATCCAAGTATTTTCTTACAGCGTTCAAGAAACTTGGCTTAGCTGTCTTTTCAAAGATTTTCTTTTTCCACAGAAGCAATTATGAAGAAAAATGAATTACTTTTTGCCATTCTAGCTATTCAGAGCTAAGGAGAAAGGATAGATCTTAACCTGACTGTTATTTGCAAATCATAGCTAATTTCAGCACAAATTGAACCCAAATATGCTAACAAATAAAATACAGAGTTTTTCTGAACAGGTTCTTTTTCACAATGATGATGGTGCCCATTTCATTAAAATTCAAGGTCAAGTTAATGTGAGTTTAGTTAGGAATTTATAAAAGCAGTTAGTAGTTATAATAACCTTAGAAAACACTTTCCGGAATTTTAGTCTGCAAAGAACTGGTTTTCTAAGTCTGTGTTTTGTGCAGACTAACTCTTACACTTCAAAACCCCCTAGACATCAGGGAACCTTGCCAAAAACTAGATGAAGGTCAAGAATGTTGAAACCATGGAAGTTCTTAACTGTGATGTGGGACTCAAGTATATAATTAATGAAAAAATGTTCATATAATTACAATATTATTTTCTAATTTATCATATGAACCTGGTTCACATCATAGTGATTTAATCTTTTATTTGATAAAATAATACAGTACTACATCCCCAAAGTGTAAAGAAAATCATCAGAATGTCACCTAGAATAAAACTGAGCAGCATTTTTTAATAAGCCAGCACAGGGCATACCATGATTATCAGGAAAGAAAAGTGATGTCCTGATTCCTCTCAGCATCTCACAGCAGTGGGGTGATAAATCTTTATTCAGCCAGTGATGCCCTCTAAAAGTGTTAGGATTGTTTCAATGTTGAACACTTTGTAGCAGAAACACTCAACTGATAAGTCTGCTGTTTGTGCAGTGAGGAATATTGAGGAAGGTTTTAGTAGTCAGAGAAAAATCACTCATACTGAATGGTAACTTAGAAAACAGGTCCATTATTGCCCAAAAGAGCGAGGGAGGAAAAAGTTACAACCCAAAAGATTTAGCCTTCAATTTGCACAAGGCTTCTAAGGCTTCTCAGAGTCAGAAAAAGTCTCAGAAGTCAAAAATAGAAGACAAGAGAGCCCCAAGCCTGGAAGACTCAAGTTCCAGCTCAATTGTTAAGTCATCTAGTAGAGCTACATGCAAAATAAAGAAGAAACCTCCCTTGAGTTTAGCATCATTAGTGTTACTAAATAATGAGCATTAAAAATTCAGTCTTCATAAATAATGTAATCAACTTAAATTAGATAATTTAATATATCTAAATCATACATCATTATGAAGGTTTTTCTATCTGGTTTTTTGGGGGGGAGAGGGTTGCACACCTTTTTTCAGCAACACAAAATGAAGGAAACCTTTGTTTCTTAATTGAAACAGAGACTTTCACGTAATCTCTTGATTCTGGGAGCTGGGCTATAAACAAACATCAAATACTGCAAGGTTCATAATACAAACAAGGAGAATTGGCAATGTCTTATTACACAGCTTCATATCCTTTATGCAGGGCCACTTAGGACAAAGATTTGCCTCCAAGATTGTTAGCATTTTTCTTATCAGTCTCCTCAAATGCAGCAGTTTGTCTGACTCCAGTGACTGTGCTGGATTTTTTTTGCAGTTCAAGGCTAATGAAGTCTTTTGTTGTAGAATTCTCCTACTAATTTCTCCACTGTCTCCAGTAGTTCATATTCCTGTGAGTTCGAAAGGCTGGAAGTAATATGTTTGGAGTTATACTGCTTATCCCCAAAGCACGCCCTGTTACCAGGGACTATGCCTTCTAGAAAGAGAAGATGGAAAAGGATGCCTTGTTAATTCTATGACTTTTGAAATTAGGAGGAAAGTTCCTACTGGTACACTAACACCTGGGATATGCCATATGATGTCCAGTCTAGTTTGTTCAGAATGGCCATTAAAGTCACAGCTCATTCAAAAAGCTCTTCCAGCTTCCCATCTCTTGGACCTGCTCTGAGAACTTATTGTATCTCAGGCTGTGATGCCCTGTGGTTGCAGAGATGTGTTGTTTGTCTTACTCAGACTCTTTGCAAACTAAAAAGCCATCCTGTAAAACTGTCCATTCCCTGCAGAATGGACTTAGCAGACATTACTTCCTTGCACTTCGGGAAGCCTGGGGCTGGTGGGAAGCCGAGCAGTGAGCACAGAGCAATGCTATACACTGGCAGTTCAGTGCAGTCCACATGGAGCAGAAATGACTGAATCCAGGAACTGCTTCTAACAGAGGAGGTGCAGTTGCACCCATTAATTCAGGCACTATAACTTCCACAATAATTAACCTTTTACCTTGACTATTCTACTGAGCTTAAAGCCACTTCTCTGTCATCATATCTTCTGGCAAGACTCTCTCACCCAGTTCCCTTTCTCTTTGCAGATTTAAAGAAAAATCCGACAGTGCATTTTCCTTTTTGTTGGTCTTAGCTTCCCTAACTGGCTGTCTTGTAGTCGATCCATCTGCTATGCTTCTCCCTTTGTGTAGCCAAAAAAAAAAATCCTGCCACTTTTTGGTTTAGAAAGTAGGATGAAATGAGCTGCATATGTTCTATCAGAACATCACATCAGGATTCGCCTGCCTTTATTTCTGGAAGTGTGTATGAAGTGAAGCAGCATGTTTCACAGTGGCTCAGAGAAAATAGGCCTGTGCTGGTCTGTGTGAGAGAGAAAATTCAAGTCTGCTTTCAATAAGATAAAGTGGACTGGGAGTTCCAAAGTGAGAAGGCGAGCAGTGGCTCTCATGCCATGCACTAAGTCAGAAGTACCAAGTGCCAGTGATTTCCCATGAACTTTCCAACAAATTTCAAATGTTGAGTCAGTTCTGAAGAGATTTTAGTTTATGAAAGTCTGCTTGCGTATATGATGGGTGGTTGTGCAAAAGAGTGGGTGTTCACAGGAGAATAACCACGTGTCATAGGAGAAACCGAGGAAACGAAGAAATGCATGGTGAAAGGGTTTGAGTCAGGACAAGTACTTTAAACACTTTAGGAAAAAATAAAACGTAAAGAAAAAAATCCAGCATCTCTGGCCTTTGACCATGGTCAGCTCTAGTCCAACTTCTTTCCAAAGTTTTTTCCTTAACTCTTTCATTTTCAGACTATTTTGTTCCATGTCTGATACCGAGGTTTTTCAGGAGGCTTGGACATGAGTATGCCTGTTAATACATTCTGCCCACCACAACACAATCCTGTGCTAACAATGCTGGATGAGACTTTTTCATGCAAATCTTGTTGCCCGAGGGATGTTGTTCTACTTAAGAACTGACATGTTGGTGTTCCATTCTCATGCTTCTTCAATTCCATATCAAATTCACTCCTTTTATAAGGCAAAATAAGATTTTTCTAACTTATGCCATGTCTGCACTTAACACAGTATCTGAAAATCGAGCTACATTTTCTCTGCCATATAGTTCATAACTTAGCTTTGATAGTGACAGATATTCTGAGATCAGGACTGAAATGCAATTTCATTGCTAGCGCATAAGGGGAGATAGACTGAATCTTGTTTTTTCTACAGATGTACTGATTATCAAGCCTTTTAGTAATTAGAAAAAAAATAAATCAGAAAAGCAAGGAGATTGAAAGTATTGCCATGGGGAAAGAGTTAATACCTGAGTAGTAAACTGCTACTGACAAAAACCTATTCCTGACATTGTAGATTAAAAATATACTATTTGTAGTAAATGTATATATAACTGTAATATCATCATTTACCATTCAAGGCCATCAGATTAACTATCTAAACACAGTATTTAGGTTAATCTTCAAATATCACTTTATATTCCACAGTAGTTTTACTGACAGTCTCAGCCAAAGCCTACTGTGGTCAAAGCAAAGTTTTCTGTTGCTTTATATTGAACCAGGCCAAAGGATTAAGTCATTGAGTCAAAGTTGGATACACATACATAGGAAGAAATAGAAAATGTCATGCTTTTACAGACTTCCTGTCTTTAACTGCACTCATCACTAGTAGAATATATTCCATTTTTAACATCTTTTCCATAACCAAACTCTATTTTTTAATTCATAACCTTTATATATATATACAGTTTGGGGGGGTTTTCTTGGGGGGGTTTGTTTGGTAGGGGTTTTTTAGTTTTTTCCTGGCTGCAATCCATTACCCATACTGAGTTATTTTATTTGTTAAGTGCAGTGAAAATACCAGCATCAATGAATTAGACTGGAAGGAACTACCTGACATACTGAATGAGAAGAGCTGGTGATCCATCTGCTCCAGTTCTCTCTGCCTAGCGCTTCCCCTGCACAAAATGAGAGATGTTATAATGACTCATTACTTTTCAAGCTGTTCTTCTACATTCTTTTAAGCTAGGTGGAAAAGATGGGATTTCCCAGGATCTGTTTTATGGAACATAGGGCAATAGTGCTGTGAAAAGGGACATGAGGAAGACTTTCTCTCTAGAGCAAAAGGAGGAGGAAGATGAAGAAGGGAAACATGCCCGAAGAAGGAAGGTGTTATTTATGTTGGTGTCGTTGGAGTCTTCACAAGGTGTATCAGTGATAAAACACTCCCTTGGGTGAGGTATAAGGATGCACAAGATGACAACCAGCAGTAATCTGCGAGGGGCCAGGCTTGCTTTGGATCTAGTCAGGGGCCATTTTAACACTTAATTCAGTAGGACACAGCAGAACTCCTGGCAATGGTAGCAGTAGCACAGTGTCCCATGGGACACAAATCTCACGGACAACTATTTCCTTCCTGTCCTTTACAGCACATCAAAAATGTGTAAACGTTGGAAGTACTATGGCAAGTCATACCTGGGCACATCACAGCTATTTCTCGGGCCTGTGGACCAGGTTCCCTTCCTTAACAGCAGATGGCAGTGAAGTTAAACAAATGAGGGGAAATGAGTCAAGAAAATATGTTTTGCCTGGTGGATGGTGCTGCTGCAGAGCTCACAGAGCTCTGCCCATATTCAGACAGTGTAAGGTTCATTTCCAATGCACAGGTCGCCTGTAGCACATTCAAGAGGCAGAAAATATTAATTCATCCATATCTGTTAGTAATCCAGGTCATGTTTGCTTTGTTTGTGATGTCTTTGGTGATACAGATAAAATCTCTTGTAATTCTTACATCCATATTTAAAACCTATGCATAGCTGAACAGATGAGGATGAAGCTCAGTTTCAAGTGAGTAAACTTTTACTCTTTATTATGTATCCTATGCTACATCTGAGAGAATGAGAGTGTATCACTATGGGTTGCTTTAAAACTTTTGTATTGCCAATTTTTTTTTTACTGCTAAAAAGAGTGTGTGAAAGGGTTAATAAGATATCAGTTTAAAGCCACAAAGAACAAAGAGTTTGAGAGTAAACTTTTACATTCCTGCCTTACACTTTAAATTAATCTCATTTCTGGTGGCAGGATGGCAGAGGGGGGGTGGGTTTTTTCCGATTTTTGGCAGGCAAATGATAGAGATGTCAGTATAGATATTTGATTGTAACTTTTAAGTTCCTTGCCTAAAGTGAAAAAGGGATGAAAAGATAGCAGGGATTTTTATGTGATGTCATTAATATATTAGTTCCATGGCAATGTCATGAAAAAAACATACTTGTGGGGTCTGTGAGTTCCAATCAGATGTCAGACCATCAAATACAGCTCAGGGCCTGATTCACCTGAGGAAAACCAGCTCGACTCTCCCTCCTCACATACAGAGGTAATTACTCAGTCCTGTAGGGCTATGCAAAGCACTGGAGGAGCGCCTTGAATAGGGCATTCAAGGCCCAAATCTTTATTTCAAAACCTTTCAAGACAAAAGCAAGCTCTGGGTGAAGTCCTCAGCTGTTTACAGTGCTGATCTCAATGTCAGTACTGTCATAGCAGAAGGAAAGGTACCAGAGGAACCTTTCTTGCCCTGCTCTTTTGGACCATTAATGCTCTGCAACAGAGACTTGGACTCTGCACTCCTGTTCCTAAGAGAGGTACCAAGCCAGTGAGACTTCCCAGAGAAGAGAGGGCTTTAAGGCTGCTCCCAAGAGTTTGATTTCCCTTAATATTGCATGCATAAGTACATATTTTCTTTTCAAGCTCATATTTACACATCCTATGGTATCAATATACTTTTAATCTTCCAGTCGTATTCAAATTTTTGGTTAAAAAAATTCACGTGGCACCCCAACAGACATATTTATCACAAGCAAGGGTACAAGTTTCAATCACTTGTGAAGAAGGAGCCCTTCTTAATCTGTCAATCAGCCCATGCACAAAATGCACAGAGCATCAGTTGCTTTTTAGGTTATTTACAGTGACTTATGTATCTGCCAATAAATCTAAAATACAGGTCAAAGAATATGTAGCTCAAGTAGATCTATAAATGTAGCAGAAAAGCTTCACTAACTACCTCAGATTGCCAAAGCTGAGGTCATTTCCTTGTTGTGAGAAATATTGAGTCCATAAATTATTTTTATCACCTCTGGGGCAATGCAAACAGTTTCCCACAGATGCTGAAAGTACGATATGTTTTTTATTTAATATCAGAACACCACTTTTACACAGCTCTTAAAATACAAGGTCCAAGATTCTGCTTGAGCTTTAAGGCCCCAATTCAGCAACATATTAAAACAGATGCTTCAGGTCCTGACATTAAACACGTGCCAAAGTGCTTTGTTGCATAGTCATAGATTGCTGAATTGGAGCCTGAAGACTAAATCTTTTCCCCATGAAACTCTGGATTTACCTTCCATTTTCCTTCAAGGAAAACGAGGCATTTATGCAAATATAATATACATAAACATTTAAAAGCATTCAAAAAGGCTTGTCTTTCAGAGATCACTGGGTGAGCCACAGTTCTGGAGGTAAACCTTGGACAAAAGCTGATGTATCATTTTTTACAACAGTTTAACTGGTGTTTATTTAAGATTTAGTTAGTGTTGTTTTCACAAAGAAAATAAAAATATTTTGAACATGTGAAGACATAAACATGGATGGTGAATGTCCTACAGAGAACTTTGGAGAAAGCACCACTGAATTAACTTACAGTACATTTGTTAAACATGAACAGCTCTAATAATGACATTTCATTTAACAATGCCCTTTGTCTTTTCAGTTCATCAGTTACCTATTTCAGTAATGAACTGCAGTCATACCATTCTGATTTTCTCCTAATGTAAAGGCTGAGATCACTTCACTTGCAGTGGAGCGTGATGCTATTATTCTGTTTGTGGCTTAGGAAAAAAGCTATAGAATATATCACAATTGTAATTGTCTAACAAATATTAAAGTCTTTGATCAGTAAGGATACCAATAACTTCGTTTAGCTTTTAATGGAACAAGTAAAATTAAAAAAAAAAAGACAGAAAGGGTTGAAAATGCTCAGCATATCTATTTCATGAGCAGAGCAGTAAGTATTCAGCTGGGAAAAAAAATGAGCCACGCATTAAACGTTATTTTAATTTTTTATCAACAGTCCATGCATAGAACTTAACAGCAACATTTTCACTGAAGATGAATAATCTCAGTCACAAAAATAAAATGGAGTTGCCTACCCTATTTAAGAAGGATTTTCTAAAGAACTGGAGGAAGTCAGATTAAGTGGGTAATATCCCACTTTGCACTATGTAAACACAAGACAGATATAAATATCATAGGACTACTTGATATGATCCATAAGTCTTACAAGGGGTAATGGAGCTTACTTTCACTCATTTGCCTACCTCTTTTTTGGGTTTCTTAGATTTCAAAAGCTTTTTCATTGCCTTTCTAGCTGCAAGAGAGACACTGTAACTGGATTGCTGTTTTCACTTTTCTGTTCACTGCGATCTATTCAAAATATTTTCAGAGTTCACCAAAAACACTTAATTAGCAAAGAGTGGTGTCCAGCACTCCATATTCTTTTCCCAACTGAACCAAATCTGCACAATTTACAATAGATCTTTGGAAAACGGCTTTTTACTGTGTGCTGCATCTATAGATCTCTCTCAATTACCCACAGTAAATTTAGGCATTGTACACGAGCAAATTTTACAGTCCATGAAGAGATGAAGTGAAATCTAGATGAAATTCATTGTGACAGATTCTCAGTTAGTGCCCTGATGTGTCTGTATTACAGAAGATAGACATTCTATTAGCATGGAAGCTCCCATAATGGACTGTGAATCATTTCAGGTAATAGAGATGCCAACTGGAATGACTGAAAAGCACTATTGAATTCCATTAGAGCTCTTTGTTTTTAAATCAGCCATTTCTTTGTGAATATCCAACTATATACTTCTTGACCCTAGCTGAGAGTAATAATTGTGAACTAATATTACAAAACATTAATCTGAGTTACTGTTCAATTAATGTTTCTGTTTGAGGGTTATTTTTATGCTGCAAATGTGAAGGAGACTGTGGCTTGTATTACAAATATGTATTTGGGCTTGAGCTAGTGCAGAATGCAATTTTCAGTTATATTTCTGTCTCCACTGTATTCAGTCTCATCTCATTAGCTGTAAAAAGACTCGGGTATTGGCTTTTCTTTTTCGAAGTCATCCTACCAGAATAAAATAACTATAATCAACAAATCTATAAAGATAAACATTTTCATAAGGGATGCCACAAATAGTCTTGTTTCATTTAGGTGCTTGGTTAATTATCAGCAAAATAACTAACACCATATCCTGTTACCCAAACAGCCCCACCTTATCTATCAATCATGTATGATTTATCAGACTTGATAATTGCTTGGATAATTAACACAGAATTTAGGTTTATTCAGTGTGCTGAAACCTCAGAAATGCCTGCATAATTGCCATTTGTGTAGTAGATGAAGTTATGAATAATTCTTTTTCACATAAATAAGAAGGCTGGCTTGCAGGCAGCACGTATTTCCTCACCCATAGCCATTAATGCAGATATCATGTCATACAAGTGCTATGGCATTGTCACATGTTAACTATATGTATATAGTTAGAGTAATTAAAATACATATCCGTAAAGATAAGGGGAAAACCTTCCCCTTTGTTTGTAAGCACTGCATGCCTCTTTCGTGAGGAAGTACAGAAGGAGAATGAAGGAAAGTTAGTCCATTCAGTACAGCAGCAACTGGATTAGAATCTGTGTAATGTGCGCACATAAATCCTTTGGGAAGTCTTTAAAGAGGGTAGGTTCTATATCTTCTGTCTACGATCATCTATTTTCACATCAGAATGAGCAACATTATCCTTATATACTGGAGTATCTGTGTCTACAGCTTGAAAATGAGCCTCTCCTTAATGTTGTAATGACAGGTGTAAGATTAACTTTGTTAGGTGTCTAGCCACTCATGCAAACTAAATTAAATTAATGGAACAAATTTCTCTCATAATTAAGATAAAAATTCATGTCAGCTGTAACCTTGCTGTACACTAATTATATACAAATGATTTATCATCTGCTTCGCCCAGAATATTAATCCTCAACTCATTGATAACTGCAGCCAGTGTTAAGAGATGAGAGTTGATTAACTATGACAGATTGGGCAACCACAGTACCAAATGCCTGAACAACCAGTGAAACCAATAATATTCAAATAGCACTTCTTATTTAAAAATGCATTCCCATGGAAACAGATGCATGTTTAATGAGGGACACAGAGATTATTTCAATAACGACTGATATTGGAAGAGTGGGCAGAACTAATCAATAATAATTAAGCCCTTAGCCTGGTTAAGATATGGTTCTCTAAAGCAGGTTATGTACACATTAGTGAGGTACTAGTTCAGGCCACGTTACACATAATGTCTTCATGCATTGCTGTTGGCTATTTATTTTCCTACTGCAGCAGGTATCACGTAGTTTACAGATGTTAAAAAGCCAACAATCTAGTCTTGGCTCCCACCAGCTCTAATAAAGACAAGAAAAAGCTGATGCCACCAACAGTCTTTTGAAAGTCAACTCCTGAGGTAATTATGCTTTCTGAAAATGTCATTCTAAAAAAAAATCAACCCAACCAACATAAAAACCCCCAAACAACTCTTGAAGCATCATCTGTTAAACAGGACATTCATTCATCTCTGGGAATATGACGTTATATTTTTCCTTTAAATGAAAATTATTGAAATTAACTTGTAAAACCTTAAAAAAGATATTACTTTTTATTTTTTAATAGATGACAGGTATTTTTTGGGAAGATTGTTCGTTAAGAATGTATCCTTTAATGAATTAAAAAATACACAAAATTTCAGACATGTTGAAGCGTTTCAAGTTGGGGCTTGGGATTTTTAGTATTAATTCTGTCTCCCCAGGACAGCTTTTTTAAACTAATTGCTCATTGAGACTCCAAGAATCCCCGTCAGAATGAAGAAAAAACCCAGTCTTGTACCTAGGCATTAATAAGGCACAACCAGCCTGCTGGGTGAACTAAGTAATATTGCTGTAAATTAATTACTTTCCTCAAAAGCTGGTGTGTCTAAAGACAAGTTATGTGTGAAAAGGAAACTTAAATACTAATATAAAACTGAAGACAATTGCAAAATCAGCACAGAGTGTGAACCTGTTCTTCCCACTATTAAGGTGGGACGAGACCTGTGAAACCCTGCATGGTGTTGGCACAGGGATGTACAGTCTGGTCTGCAGGGAACGTGCCGATGGCACAGCTCAGGTTTTCCTGCTGGACAGACTGGTTTGATTCTGACATAAAGGAACAAAATACAAGAAATTGGCTCCTATCCTACAGCTGTTCAAGGCCTGGCTTTAGATAGCCTACCTTTCTCAGTCTGCTCACTCTTAGTATTGAGGACACCTATTCCTTTGGAACTGGAATGGCTTATTTCACAGACTCCACCAGGATTATGTCTTAAATGTGAATTTGAGCCCTTTCTTCAGCTCCCACGTTCCATAACACCCATTCAGCACCTGACTGAACACAGGTGTTCCTGCATAGGTAGCTTCAAATCTTGGCTTGAATAAAAATTTGGGCTCCTATTACGGATTGTAGAGCCAGCTGAATACCAGCCTGAACACAACAGATGGTGGGCTGCAGGTTTGTCAGTGCTCTGTGGTGGCACTGCAGGCTGGTACTGAGCATATAAACCAGGCTGGCCTCTAGAAACAGTCAGCATTGCTCAAGCCCAGGCTTCAGCTGCCAGGAGAACCAAAACACCAGAGCCCGGCCATCCGCACCAGAGCCCAGCCATCCCAACACTGGCAGTCTCAATATGTGGATGACAGATAAGGAGCTGCTTTCTACGTACCAGTATAGACTCAGTCTCTCAAAGAATATTTGAATCCCCAGCATAGGAAGCAAATACTCTATTTCATGATAATGGTCCTTTTCAGCCTCTCATCCCATGAGGGACTTTTTTTTTTTTTTTTTTACATTTGTCTTACGTGCTTCAAAAGAAATTAAAGTTCCACTTAAATGAAAATGTGAACTTTATGGGAAGTAAAAATTCAAACATTTCTTTCTCTACATTTCTAGCTATTTCAGGGCTCATTGCCTTTGAATTTGTAAATGCAGATAATGAGAAGAATCCTATGTATATGGAACTGAAGAGAATATATGCAGAGCAAGTAAAGTACTTGATATCCAATTTAACTTGGAGTTGGATATCAACTTTAAATAAGCAAAAAGGCCTTAAGTTTTTTTCATCATCTTATCCCTAGGGGATACATAGCTGCTATGAACCTAATCAACTACAGTACATCACAGATCCTCTGTGCCAATGCTAATGAACGAACATTCCTGTAGAGGACAGAGATGAACCATCAGCACTACAGGTCTGATGTGTCTTTTCAAGGAGAAGCTCAGCATGGACATTTGGCAGTGATGGTGTCTAAATGCAGCCTTCTAGGAATGGCTAAAATGGGTCTAGACTGATTAGTGCTACTTTGGCTAGTTCCTCGAGATAGGAACTAGAAACCCACTGGTAGCCTTCATTGCTACCAGTTAGAGCTATAGCTGATAGACTTAAATTTTGCTCATACTGACACAAAAGAAAGTACACCACCCTCAGTAGAGTCCCTCCAGGTTAAGAGGCACAAGGAGAAGCAGATGCAAAATATGGATATTGTTCTTGTACTAAATCTTTTTTGCACACTGAATTAGTGATACCTCCAGCATCTCCTGCCCCTTCCCCTCAGAGTAAGAAGTGTGTTTATGCTGCCTTCCCCATCAGTATCACTTCATTCCATTGATCAGGCTCTGCAAACAATGCAATTATTTCAGAGGAAAGTTCAGCGAGCCCTAGTTTTGCTATTTCCACTTATTACTGAGGAGCATCAAACTACCCAGCCCTTTTCCTGCAGCCATCTTTAAAAAAGGCAATGATCTCAATGTGCTGCTGACCTAATGAGGGCTGTGTGTGACAGAGCCGTAGATACATTTTCTCACTAGCCTAATGAGCAAAGTGACAGACAGTGAAACAGTTCACACTTGAGTAATTTTCTAGTCATCAGCAACTGCAGTGTTCATGGGAGCAGAAGCCAGAGAGGGGATGGAGAGATATACAATAAATACACACTGGCTCCATTGGCCAGAATAAGTTATCACTAGGATAGAGGTCTTGGGGCAAACTCCCTGAGGAAATTCAAACAAAAAGAGTCAATTTAAGGCATCTCTAGCAGTGCGTTCAATTAAAATTAAATTTAAAACGTAGGATCAGCTGTTGGGCTGTTAGGCCACCTGCCCAAAGGAAGAAAAAAATTAGGGATGTAACGAACCTTTACTCCTGATGTCTGCAAGCTGCTCGTGAATCACTGAATAGTACCACCTTCTCACAACCACCCATTCAGCACAAAGTACAGTTCTTCTTTGTCTCCCACCCCAAGAAGAAGGAAACTAGCAGCAGATAGCTCGTTATCCATATTGACAGCAAGCCTTCACATGAAAAATGCCATCCTTCTTACATTTTTAATGTACTGGCAACTTCTTCCAGTGAAACTGTTATTTCTCAAGGGAGCGTTACTATGAGCCAAGCCTTGGAACATCCACTGGCACAGGCTCCAGGATACGATAGGATTTCCACAAGGAGATAGCAAAGCCATTCAGAGCCATGCAGCTCTCCAGGCACTGTGTTTGTTCACAAAGCACCTCCCACCGCCCTGACAGTCAGGTATGGGAGTGGAGAAGAGACACAGCTGAGGTGCAAGGGAAGGAGCCCTTCCCAAAGATAAGAAAACCAACTGGTGCAAGGAGAAGCATTTCACTTGTCCATGGTGTGATCCAGGTCTTGAAGAGATGCCATATCAGCTTTTCTTATCCCTTCTTGATCCCCCTCCTTGGATATTGCAGTTTTTACCATAAAATATTATGCCTGCCTCGCTTCCAACTTCTCTCAGATGAAGAGAGGAGACATTTGCTGCTGCCGGGACAAATAAAGCAGCAGCTGCACAGAGTCCACCTGCCCAACCCCAGAACTGTCCCCCTGTGAATGGGTCTGACTCACTAAGCAGAAGGGACATTAGGAAATGAAGTTTCCTCCCCTGGATCCTTCTGCTGTGGCCCTTCCTGCCATGTGTGGGAACCAACCCCCTAGGCAGAGGGGCAAGTCCTGTTAGCATTCTAACTGTGCTGGAATCACTTCATGGAGAGCTGTGGACATGCTTCAGAGGTGCAGCAATTAGATGTGGTAGAGGTCATACTGCCCTTCAGATCTGGTGCTGCTCTGCAGCTGCCCTGTGGGAGCTGGATGATGCCCAAAATGCCTAAACTCACCTCCTGCTCCACCGATCTCAGCTTCAGTCTGTGAGGCTGCCTGGGCAAGTACACAGTCTAAAGGGTGGATCAAAATACCTTCCAATGATCTCAGCAGCAAGAGATGAGCCCATGTGCAATTCAATCCTATCCTGCAAGAGCCTGGAGAGAGCACACAGGCTCTTCGACTGAGGGCAGAGCAGCTCTCTGGCAGAGCAGCTCTCTGGCAGAGCTTTTGCACAGTGTTAATTAGCTAATTCTCACAATCACACCATAAAGTCATTTCTGCCCAGCTTTTCAGGCTGGTGTAGAAATAAAGGACTTGCCAGGAGTCACCAGAGGCACTGATGCAGTTAGCCAGGAACCAAACTCAAAGTTCTGGGCTTTGGTCCTCAGCTCTGGCTGCTTGACCAACACCCATTTATCCAAACTCACTATGGGCTTGGCTGAACTGTTGTTTTCTCAGACATTTCTCCTTGCATGTGTGAAAGTATTCCCTTTGGCTTGTGACAGAAGTTGTGTGGTTCAGGAGGTGAATGGGCTCTGAGTAGGTACCTCTGTTCCTTTACAGCATCTGCTACTGCTTCCCTGGGTGACCCAAGACAGGGTATTTAAACTCATTGCACCACATGTGCCATGTTGGAAGAACCCAAAATTGCTACTAAAATGTTGTTTTGTCATCAAATAAACACTGGGATCTTTTAAAATTAGGGAATTCAGAGCTTATCTTTCACTGTGACTTTCATCTGGGCTCAGCATTCAATTCCTTTAAGCTATTTTAAAGACCTTTGTCTAGAAAAAGAAACTGGCATTTATGGGCACAGCACAAATATTAAACTACTTTGACTAACTCTCCATGTGGAACTGCTCATATGCAATAAAAACGGCAGTGTTTTCCAGTATAAATAATCACTCATTTCTTGAAATCATAAATCATTCACCTTTTGAATTATCTGGGTGTCAGGGGATAAACTGTTAAATCTATATTTAGTATCTACCACAAAGTCCTGCCTGGTTTTCGGAAATACTGCACACTCTTCAGCTGGGAGAACTTTTACTCGGATCCCTTGGATAAAAGTATTTAAATTTGAACTTACATACTTACAGTTAAAACCTTCAGTTTAGGGAACTGAAAATTAGTTAAAAGTTGTTCTGAGCATTTTTTAAAATTACCCAGTGGAAGGCATTATGGCTTGAAATGCATTTTAAATAATTTTTCATAAATGTCTTCCTTCTTTTAAAATTCCATCTTGCTCATCATAGATATCTTGGAACGTACCTGGCAATAACAACCATGCCCTGGATCACCCAGTGGAGACAGGGAGTGAAGAGCTGGTCTTGGGGGGGAAACCAGCCAGTTGTGTCAGGGATATGGGACATCAGGATGGGACAGAGCCTGTGGTGCAGCACTGCAAAGGAGATCTGTACTGCCCTCGTGGTGGGAGGTGACAGCCCACTGTGCAACCCTCACCACCAACACACTGGATTTGACAGGTCTGTGGAGCAGCAATCGAACTGCAGCCCAGGTGCTTTTAATACCCTGAACCATTTGAGTGTCTGCATAAAAGTCTGTCCTGCACTAGACATGGTGCAGCATTTTTAGAGGGCCCTTAGTGAAACTGTTCCACTCCCTGTGTAGAGATGGGCACACAGAATCTGCCAAAAAAATGTTCAGCCAACCAGGAAGTGTCAAGAGAATTTTATACAGGAAAAAAGATTTGAAGAAACTCAGTGGTTAAGGGAATGTTCATTTTACTTTGTAATTCACCTTAACTGATCCTGTATGTGAACCAAAACCCCTGAGACAAGAAATGTGTGCAAAAGATATAAACCTGTGAAATGGTGGGACAAACAGTTTCTCCTTCTCTAGTAAAATGAAACAGCAGCTACTTGGGAAAAGAATACACGTGCCAAATCTGTAAATATGCTTTCCCTCTTTTTGTACTGCTGCTATAATTAATGTAAGAACCTTTAAAATTCCTATCTGATACTTACACTTGTTATAGCAACATATTTAATTCCAGTGCTACATCCTTTAGCAGATTTTTACTTCATTCAAATTACTAATCGTTTAGATTCTCTCTGAAAGTCTTTCCTCCCTTGCTCCCCATGCATGCTTAACCTAATTAACTATAAATGAGAAAAAATGCTATTCACATAAAAAGAAAATGTTAACCTATAAATTATCCAGTGCTCCCTCCTGAGGCTGGCAACGCCTCTCACAGAAAAGCTCAAATGTTGGTGCAGTATTCTTGGCTTCCTATCCTGTTTCTGCCACCCAAAATCATTTTATACAACACATTACTCTGCCATTTTGTACATCTGGCAACATTTGCTGATACTAAGTCCTCTCCCGTGTTTTCAAGACTACACGAAAGAGGATTTTGAGGATGATTAATTGGAGACAGAAAACCATTCCTTTACATTTCAAGGAACATTTGCAGAAGACTAATGGTCATTTATGGAAATATGGCCTCTTTATACCCATTAATGTCTTCCAGTGCTCCCTGTGGGTCACACAATCAACCACTGCTTTGTGTTTCTTTGCTGCCATCATCCAAGGTCCTCTCAGTTGCCATCATCAATTGAAAATCTGCTTTGCCATCGCCAGATCAAAAGCTCACTCAAGTCTGTGGGGCTGAGACATCTAAGAGACAGGATCCTTGCTCTATATGTTTCTCCTCAAAATACAGTTTCTTTCAGGGGTTCTCAATTGCATTTTGCCAAATTTGACCCTGACAACCATTTGCAAATGTATTTGCAAATGTATTTGCAAATCCAAATAAAATGGAGAGAGAGAGAATCCTTTATTTTTTGATTCTATTCCCATGCTTTTGTGACTTTGTTCATCTTACTGTCTGGTGGTGTTGGAAAGGTCTTTACTGTCACTAGCACAATATAACTCTGATCCACAGCTAGAGCTCCAGAGTACTCTCATAACTTAGTGCTATTATCATTAGCGTTACCATTATTTGGAATTATAACATTTACTTCCAGTAAATCCTGAATCCCTGTCCAGTAACATGACAAATGTGTGCCCAGGTGCCAGGTCACATCATGGGCACCACGAGGGACGCTAGGCTCAAGCAAAGACTGGCACTAGGCATTTCTGAGGGAAATGCCCTTTCCATCACATTTTCCACGGTTCCCTGCTGTCCCTCCCTATCTCCCTGTCACTGCAGGGATTTGTGTCAGCGTTCTGAGGGCACTAATGGGCCTTAATGGCCAAGGGATTAGTATTACACAGTATGCTGCCCAGTTTTTTCCCCTTTTGCCAATGAAAGGAGACTGCCCTGGCAACAACAATCTCTTGCCAGGTTATTTGTGTGCACTCTATTTTGGCACTGGCACCTCACCAGCTCATGCTTTAATTTACCACCAATTCCATCTCACTGCTCAGTGTTTGCCCCATGCACTGCCTGTGAGCTCCAAAACAGATGTACACTAAACTGGGAAGGGCAAGGTGCTTGCAAACAAGCTGGGAAGATGGATTATCCATTGTGAATGAAAATCTTTTATTTCCTTTCCCTAGCATTATCCCTTTTCATTTTGATTAACGAAAGATAAAGAGTACACGTATGTTGAATAAAAGGCACAGTGTTGCCCAATTACCCACATGTAAGTTGTATTACACTTGGTAATACCATCCATATAATAAGCCTGGGATTGGGAAATGAGTTCTCAGTTATTCCACATCTGTATGACAAGAAGATTTCTCTCTGGTGACCTGAAAAGGAAGAAGATGGTTCCAAGGACTGAAGCAGACACCGACACCATCATCTCCGTGCCCTGCCAAAGGGCTGCAGCCACACCCCTCAGTAACCACCCAGAGTTCAGACACCAGAGGAAGCTGATGCTGTTTCAGGCAATGTCCAAGTCATTCAGAGGACACTGGTCCCAGGCACATATGGTGGTGTCACCTTCCCATGGAGATGGCTGATGCCAAGAACAGCCTCCCCTTCCAGAGAGGCAGGAGAGTAACAGCCACCAGCCAACACCAGGGATGGGTATCTGTTGACACCTCTGGTTTGTTACAGTTTCCTTTGCTATCCATGTAACTTGTTCCAGGTATTTTATAAACCGAAAAACATCAACACTAGAGGTTTTTTTTTCCCTTGATATCAAAAAAGACGTACCCAAGCATAGAAGAAAATGAGAGAGAAGAAGGAGAAATGAGGACAATACTGATAAAAACAGAGAGAAATGATAGATCAAAAAACTGTAACTTAAAGAAGAGACAAACTGCTTATCTGTTCATTCCCAATTCCCTGAAATTTTCCCCGTTTTGATGGTGCTTGCTCACAAGCTGAGATGGGCCTTCCAGCTGTGAGGAGACAGCCTCATACCAAAACAGGAAAAGAAGCATAACCTACTTGCCATTTGTGAATACAGTAAAAGAAACAGAGAGAGAAAATCTCAGGAACAAACTGTTGGCATTTTGTTGCACAGCAAAATAAAGACAGGGATGTAATGAGTGTGTGTGCATTATATGGAGCAGGAAATACTGACACCATTACACAAATTAGTTGAAATTTTTGTAAGTACACAAGTCTGATAAAATATCCTTATTAAAGGTATGTATAAAATTCAGGAGAAGATAATGCCATCTGATCTCTTCTTTAACATTGCTTCAGGATGATTTACAGCACTTTAGCAGAAAAATACAAAAGCTAAGCATGTAATTCACTCATATTTTTACCTACAGGAAGGCTTGTGCTCCTCTTTTCTGTGGTCCCTCAAAAGACTGAATCAGCACCACAGCACCTTGCAGACAGACCCCCATCAAACCTTCCCATCCACTGTCTCCCCACAACCTTCCTCACAGTTACTGCCCACATTTTGTGTTCCCTGGGTTTCTCCAGTGCCACATCCATTTCCTTTCTCCCGTTTCCCCTCAGAGGCTGAGCCCATGGCCCCAACCCCTCGCCAAGGGAGCACCAGCCAGTCCTACCCTTTTCCATGGACCCCTCATTTCAATGCCAGCACAAACCCCAATCACCTACTTTCCTGTTCTCTACCAAGAGCCCCTTTCACCAATGGGTTTGCAGGAATACAACTGCTAAGAATTTGAGTTAATTGGCACTAATTATAGTTAACGGGTAACTAGGGGCACATTCACAGGGGGGAGGGAGGGCTGAAGGAGGAAAAATATAATTCAGTACACTCTCAACTCTGTACACACACTTAGCTGAACAGGGTTAATAAGAGCATCGGTCTGGTTCCCAAGCACATAAGAGGTAAATAGAAGCCATTTTTCATGTTTTATTCTTCAGGTACAGTTTTACCATGGCCCGTTTTACAAGTGAGGTAAATGAGTCATAGAAAAAGCAAGTAGCTTGACCAAGGCTTTGCAGTAAGACATCGGCAACATAAAGAGAGCACTGCAGGAGCTACTTTCCAGCCCACTTGATCCTCAAGAGAACAAAATCTTGCATTATTTTTATTATCATTACTGCTGTGTAATAGCTATCCTTCATCTCCCGCACCAGAAATTTTAGGCTAAGCTGTGGCACAGCTGCACAACTGAATTTGAATCAATCAATCTTTAAATCCCTGATTAGGTGAACACAGCAAGAAGAAAATATCTGAGGGAAAACAAACTTCTATCAGAAACAAAATTATTATTTGTGAGGCTAACGTCCTTCATCAGTTTACAATTGATAAGATTCAGTAAGCAGCAGTGGAAAAATATTATAAAGTCTATTAGGAGACACTTAGGTGAATATTGTGTTCTAACCTTTGAAATCCAAGCTGTGCCTTAAGATTGTAACTATCTTTTTGCTCCAGAACAAAAAAAAAAAAATAAAATTGAAAGGCATGACTATTAAAAAAGGATAAAGGTTGAGTCGTAAGCAAATGTCATGTTATAGATTTACCTACCAACAAGAAGCCAGCGGGGTTCAGGTCAGAGGTTAATGAAAGACATCCAAAGGTCATTCCGTGATTATGTGAGAGCATGAGTTTAATAGGGCACGGGGACGACAGACACTGACAGAAGATTTATACCAGAGGTGATGACACTGCTACGAATAGTGCTGATAAAAAGAGCCCCAATATCGGCCTGAGCAGGATGATGAATGGCGCACACGTCCGCTCACACTTCTCATTATAAGCTCCTTCACTCATGGTGGCACTTAGCGGCGTTTATTTACTGTGGTTTGATGGCACTGAGCAGAAGCACAGTATATCTAATACTTTAAATGTAGACTTGCCATATAAAAATGAAACAAGAGATAAGATTAGGCCATTGAATAATTGCCCAGCTTTCCTGCAGAGATTATATTCACTAGTGCTAACATTATTTTTTTCCTAATGTTCTAGTGTACGAGCAGCTCAAGTGAATTAATTTTCTAAGGCAGAAGGTCAAAAGAAAATAACTGATAAGCGTTGTGCCTGCTGTAGAATATCACTTTACAATATTCTCGCCTCCTCATTTATCAGATAGAGAATAAGAGATAATATAATAAAGGTATATAAACATATTTTTTGTCACACCATATTTAGTTTTAGTTGTCCCAATTGCTATTTTTCCTTGTGGCTATGGGTAGGATCAGAGAAGTCAGCCAAAAATGTCAGAATGAAAAAAAAAAACTACCCACAAAAAGTCAACAATAAACCTTAGGACCAAACCCAAGGAAAACTGAGACCTGATAAATAACATGCACTGCACCAAGAAACTCCTTTTCAGACTGTTATATATTTATCAAACCACTGGAGTGTGAATTTATGAATAAGTCTTATCATCTTTCAGGCAGCAGGCACAATAAAAATTAGAACTACAGAAACTTGTGGGTATTACAAAAGGTTATTTCTATCAATTCATGTGTATCTGTAGATGGGAATGTCAGAGAAGAAAGTTCTGTATGCCTTTCCACTCATACCTTCACCCAGAGACAGAGCAGGACTACATGACGTCATATTTAACATTTAGTTGGACGTGGAGCAACATAAATAAACACTTAACCAAGAGGTGTTGTAAATAGTGTTGTACTTTTAAGAGGTGGAGAGATGTAACATTCTCAGCACACAGTACCATCCCTCTCCATGTGCTGCCAGTATTGCTGCTTCCCAATACAACAGATCTGTATTTTGTACCACATCCATCTTGTGGTACCTGAATGTCTCCCACGTAACAGAAAAGGCAGGCAGCCACAGAAATATGTTGCCATCATTATTTCTGTCATTATTGTTTATTGGGGTCCATGTTGCAAGCACCATTTACACAGAGGTCATTTGGGTAAGCAAAGGCTTATTGCAACAGAGATGTGCAGTTTGGCCCTAGAAACGCTGCATAATATGACAATTTTGCTACATCTTGTGCTCACACATAGTGGAAAGGTGCTGCTTGTCCCAAAGAGACATCATCTCCAGGAGGTAACAGGGGGTCTGCACGGCCTCACCCCAGGCAGGACATCACTGAGGGCGGGGGATGTGTTTGCTGCAGCACTGTGTGCTTCTCTAATAATGCTGTGATAGGTCTTCCACAACATTAAAACAGCACACACGAAAACCCTCCTAGCCCATTCCTTGTGGCCAAGTTTTCAAAAGATAATTTCTTGAAAGAGGGCCAATGCACCCAAGCTACAGCCTCTGGCCACTGTCTAATTAAGGCACAGAATACAAGCATTCTGAAAGGGGGGGTAGTATCTCCAGTATACTTTGGAATATTCCTTCACCACAGAACAAATATGTGATAAACAGGAAAAAAACCCAAAACTACCTGAATTTCAGAAAGAAAGAAATATCTCCAGTGTTACCTTGAAAATCACATACTGGTATCTAACACCTCAAGGGCATGTGAAGGTTCAGTAGATCCCCCAGGATAAGGGACCTCTGATGGACTCCAGAAAACCAGATGTATGTCAGGCAGAAGTTGCTGAAGTGTCACATCTAATTAATGGAGAGAGGAATTACAGTCACTTACATTTCTGCTTGACTAGGAGGAGTAAAAAAAAGAAAAACAAGAGTTAATGACACCTTATCCCTGTGCAGCACGTGAAATCTATGCATTGTGTGAGCCAAACAGGAACATAAGTGGTACTGGCTTTGTACCAGCTTCTGGAACATGGTAAACTCCAACCTGAGTGGAAGAAATGTCTTTTGTTACCAAACCAGACATTCCACCAATTCACACCCCTGACAAAGCCACAGACTAGCCCTTTTTAGTACTGATTCTCAGTCATCTCTTCCATCTATGCCCAGAGCAGATGGACTTATATATATACACATTTTCATTTAAAGGACCTCCCTCAGTTTTCCAAGTACTGCAGGATAATTTGCCAAAAATACACTTAACCAACATTTCTCACTAGAAGGGTGTTTACTAATCTTTGACATCTGGGTACCTATTTTCTCCTTTGGAAAAATAACGTAATCAGCTTTATCTAACAAGGCTTCACACTGGGCTAATCACTAAAAATTAATAGAAATACATCAACATGGCCATTAAAACAGTGTGTGTGGTACATTCAGATATATGAAAACCAAGGAAAAGGCAGGAGGCAGAATGGTTTTTCTTTAAAGCTCTCTAGTCATCAGTGACACACTGTCATTCAGCATGTTTTATTGTCCACTTGAATCCAATGAACAGAACAGTCTAATGAAAGCCACAGTGTTTCTGGATAGACAGTGTATTTGTTACTTAGGCAGACAATAAAATGTTAGTAAAGCATCTGAAGCAGCTCTACACCAAATGAAGATGAGATTTCTTATTTATGAGTAAGAAAAATAAAACTTGAACAACACCACTTATTTATTATGCAGCAAAAGATAAAGCCAGGGTGAGTGAAATTTTGCATATAGAGCAAACAGAAAATGTCTCAGTTTTCTAGCACAGCCACAAGAGACCAAGTTTCATCTGAAGTTATAAGATATAAGATCATTGCTGGTTATGAAGGTAAGATCACTTTTTACAAAGCAGCAGAAATTCACTGATGACAAAACATTACTCATTTTGGCCCACGTTCTGGTTACAAGCATGTCCAACTACTTCTAAAGTCTCTAAAAATATATAGCTAAAATCTCATAACTGGAATAAAACATGGTCTTTATTCTGCACCACAAATGCTGGAAAATATTGATCTAAGAGTCAAGAAATTGTATAAGCAGATTACTCTCAAAAAGTCTGGTGCATAAAATTCCCTTATTGTTTATAATATATTTGGCAATTGACACATGCCTTTGGATTTATTTGGAATGGAAGATCTTCATACGGCTCTCAGGAAGCACATATGAGAAAATGAGAGTGAACTGCTGAGAAGCTCGTGCCCTTTCCCAAACTAATTATGTTATTGGAGTCCTGCATCTGCCATGGAGATCCACAAAACAAAGTAATTATCAGATAATCTAATCTGCCAGATTTAGATCAAATCTCTAGAAGAACTGGTTGCTAATTATGGGTATATGCACGTACGTATGTGCGTATCTGTATGGACAATATTTTTGGTTTAACACTATGAATTTAATTAATTTAGCTCTTGAAAAAGCTTTCTTCTGAGAAAGGCTAGAGGAGAAAATACTGTGACAACAGCCATAAATCCACAGCAGAAGGTCTGCTGGGTAAATAGTACAGGGCACAAGTTGTAATATTTTTCTGTATTTAAAGTATTTGTGTTCACTTTGGGTACGTGTGTTTATCTTTATGCAAGTCCTGGCCTACTCAGAGTTCTTCAATTCTTGGGTAATGGAAATACCATCAGAAGCCTGAATCTCATCACCTTGTTTCATAAATGAATCACTGGAGCAAAAAGAATAAAAAAAAACCTACCAAAAACCCACTAGGAACAATACAAACACAAACACAATACTGAGATTTTATTTGTTTCTGCAAGGTGAAGGCCAAATTCTTCACTGGGGTAAATTTACAATGCAGAAGAAATTGACATCCAAAATGTGTAGCCTGGGAGTAATGGGGCTAAAACAAAATCCAGGAGCCAGTTTAGGCTGGTGGTAGTTCAGTGTCCCACATCAGCAACACATCTGGGCACATAATTTTCAGTTCTTGTGAAGTCCTATGTACTTTGGCTCAACTTATGTTATAGAATTATGTGATAATTCTAGTAATAGAGATAAGAATTAAAAAAAAAAAACCCTCTCTCATTAAACCTTAAAACTTCCTCATTAAACCTTAAAAATATGTAGAAGAGAGTAAAAGTGATTCTGTTAACAGCTCCATTTACCATCACATTAAAATATAAGTTCAGAAGGTTCATACTCAATGTTCTGATTGTAACATCAAATCTTACACAACACAGCTAAGCCTCGGCTTTCATCAGAAAAGGTCAAGCTGAAGCAGTAGCTCAGAACTCCAGGACAGCCTAACAACTCTTTGATGACACTAACTAGTGGGTCACTATAGAAGGAAGAGACAACTCTCTATCTTTTCACAAAGATTACAGCCAAGACAGTAAAGTAATTATGAAGGAAAGAAAGCATTTTCATTTTTTAGGCCTGAGAATTCTTCAACACAAATTCAATTTGAATTATTTTATCTTACCACAGTATCATAGAATGGTTTGGGTTGGAAGAAACTTTAAAAATCATCTTGTTCTAACCCCCTGCCATGGGCAGGGACACCTTCCACTAGACCAGGCTGCTCAAAGCCCCATTCAGCCTGGACTAGTAATATACTTCTGTCTTCTTTCCTTCTCCAGCACATGGACTCTCCAGTGTTGCCTCTGTGATCAAAAAGAAAATATATAATAATGCTGACTCAGACAATTCTTTTTTTCTTTTTTATAGCTTCAGGGAGACTTACATAGAGTTGATTGCTAGTTACTGCTCTGTTTATCCTGGTGTTCCTTGCACAGTCAGGTTGCCCAACAAACTACTTCACTTCTTGCTTGCCAAGCTTGCTGCAGCTGCATTGCCACATGCTCGGAGGGTTCCCAGGACAGCACAGGCTCCTGCTGCAAGTGATTGGACTGAAACCTGCCTCTTGCTCCAGGGCTTGGCATGGAGGCAGTGGGTGAACCAGCTCCCGGTGCTCAGCACCTGTTGGAGGTCATGGAGTGTGAATTTAGGGTGAGACTCGAGAGCACTGTGCTGCTGCCCTCTCTCCTTTATCAGGCTCTGACAGCCCATTAACAACAGCATCAGGTGGGATGTTTTTCTGTCTGAAATCATAGAGTTTCTGAGACTAATTGCCCAGCCCAGGGTGTGTAATGCTATTCTAGATGCCCCAGAGTGTCCCTCCCCAGCCACAGCCACAGCCTTAGGAAGGTAAAGGTCTTGCAGGTGGCTGTCACATCCCCAGCTCCATGCAGGTGTCCTGGATGCCCTAAAGTATTTCTGACAGACTGTGAGTCCTATGTTTAGGCACCTGAATCACTTACTGACTGTCAAAAGCAACTATAGCTGATGGAATATATTTCATTAAAACTGATTTTAATGTAAAATTGTGTTTCTAAGTGAGCTCTTGGTTCCTTTATTTCTGCATTTGCACCGTGTGCTTTCTGAGGGAAAGGTCAAATTTGAGACAAAGCAGAATGCTGCAAAATGGAAATATTTGTTGGAAACGAGAACTTGTGGTATTTGAATTGTCACTGTAAATTTGCAGATTTTTGCTGGCTAAGAGAAATAGACATTTTTTAAACTGCTCTGTAATGTGTCCTTCCCAGCACTGTCAATGCCAGCAGTGATTGCTGTCTGACAGAAGCACCTGAGACTGGTGCAACACAAACATTCCTCAACACTGACCCAGATAACCTGTGCTGTTGAACAAATACACAGGATAACATCATTATCTTCTTATTCTGAGGCTTAAAAGTTAGATGTCTATGAAGTTTGGCACCTGTTCCATTTGCAACAGGTGAAGGAAAGAAGCAGGCTTCTCCAGAGGACAATTTTTTAACTTTAAATAGATACATCAAATGAGCAGAAGGGTCTCTCTGTGTGTGCTATTTCTTTCTACCACCCGCAGAGGAATCTGCTGCTCTTTTTGGACTGTAAACTTTGCAGAAATAGTCTGTTTGTAGAATCATAGAATATGCTCAGCTGGAAGGGATCGTCAAGTCCACAAGGATCATCAAGTCCAACTCCTGGCCCTGCGCAGGACAACCCCAAGAATCCCAGCATGTGCCTGAGACATTCACACTTTGCCTTTGTACAGTGAAGGGTAAAATACAGGTGGGTTGCCCTATCTCAAAATAATTTAAAATTAGTTGTTGATATTCTTTGTAGGCATAAGTATAAAGTCTGTATCTCTACAAATATAATGCCAATTGAAATAAATTCAGTCAACAGTATTGCCAAATGCAATTGGCACTGAGATTGCCTGCTAATGACTACATGGCAAGCCTTGGGATACTGAGCAGAAGCTTTCAATTTCAGTTGCTAGAACCTTCTTCTTCCTTGTGGATCTGAAATGCCACAAAGGGAATGAAGGAAAAAGAGAGGGAAAGGGATCAAGAAAGGAAGGGAGAAAGGAAGGGAATCTGAGTTTCATGGCTGCAGAGAAATTGTTAATCTCCCAACTTAAATATATTAATTTTCATTCTAACTTCAATGATACATATATCTCAAATATTTTCATTTGAGTTCAGAAAATATTTTAACTTCTTGTGCAAGGGTACTGTCCTTCTCAGACAGTGCAGTTTTTCTGTTTGCATTTATTACACCATTTTTCTCATCCATGCAGCCATCTATTTTTAGCTTGATTTGACATGAATTTCCTCCCTGCCCTTTTTGCATATACTTACTCATCTGCACTGACCTTATTTTGACTCTCAGCAAGTGACACACTTCTGACAGATGCACATACACCCAGGGGTAGAATGCATTCATATACATTCTCCATGCACCTCCAGGCTCCATACTGTCCTTGCTTCTCACCAGAATTTACCACTGAAAAAAAGACTTCCCACTGAAACTCAGTGTCCCAGCTATTTAGTCTGTCCTTTGAATCTAGATGTTGTATGGCACTGTAAAAATATGGTAGGAAGTCTTTAATTTCTAAATCCCATATCTGGACATATTCTAACATGATGATGATTACCTTCCATTTTCAATCTCTTATTTAAATGTCACAGTCCTTCAGTGCTACAGCTATTTGTGGCTCTCTGGCATGTGATGCAATGAGGTTATCTTGGCAAACTCCTGACTGGGCTGGACTCCATATCTCAGAAACCACGGCTGTGGTTGGCAGTGTTTACTCCCTAGGTAACTATTTTAGCAAGTTCTGAATGAGTATGGAAACCAGACCAGGGCTGAGCCACGCTGGCAGAGTGATACAGGAAAACCCAGGCTGCATTTGTCCATGCAGCACCTTTCAGTACATAAATAAAGGACTTTAGCCTCTGGAGCTGACAACACAGCACCTTTTGCAAGTGGCTAAATAAACAAAAATGCTTATGATGTCAGCCCTACAATTGTGTATCTTGTTGCTAACCTGAGATAAGCACAAGCCCTTTTCACATGTGAGAATGCATGTGATCTGATAGTTGCACATTGCTGCTGTCTCTTTTTCATTTCCTCTCTAAAATGCCAACGCTATTGAAAAATCAATTTTATAGAACTTGTCAACTACTTGCTATGCTCTTGCCAAGACTCCAGACTAGTTCACAGGACTCTGCCTCTTTGTGCCCAACGAGATCCCCATGTGCTGCAGGATTTGTCTCTGCCTGTGACCAGCTGTGTGCTAACCCAGGTGCCTGCAATGCCTTCTGCAGATAGTAAAAGATGGTAGAAGACAAGACAGCATCCTCAGCTGGTGAGATAAAAGACATTTGTGGAAAATGTGCTCAGTTCTTTAATTCTTCACTTTGGCCTTCCAGAAGCCTTCTGCATGCATGGAGAACTTCCAAGAAGGCTTTGGAAGAGATTTATATTCCTGAAGAATGATTTGGTAGAGAAAAATCTATTATTTACTCTTTTTTTTTATTTTTTTAACAACACTAGCTAAAGGCCCTAAATAACAGCAATACTTGATATAGTTGTCTGGAATGTAAAATGAGGAAGGGACAGGCAGTCCTTGTTGGGAAACTTCTGTTGGTCATTGGCTATGCTTCAGCACGGCTCACAAAGAGGATTCCGCAGAACTCCTGCTACGGGGATGCCACAGATACTTAGGATCTGCAGGCTGTGCTTGAAGAGCTCTACAGACGTTCAATCACATACCTAACAGGAAGCAAACCTGGCTTAATCCCTGGAAACAAGGCTCCTACCCAGATGGTCTTACACTGAATGGTCTTACACTCTGTGGTTGCCCCACTGCCCCCCCCACAGTACAGGCAGGCCTTCAGAAAGAGGAACAGCTTTGGCCTGATGTTGTCCTTTATATAAACTCTGGAAGCCCTACCAGGAATTGGCTCCAGACTGCCACTGGAGGCTTTGTCTTGTCATACACATAGGCTTTTCTCAAGTTACACATGCATATAGTTCCAGGAACACCTGATCATTTCATTATGAATCATCACAGAGAGACTCAGGTGAGGTTTTTTTACCTACTCTCTTATTTTCTTTCTCTTTTTCTAACCCATCCATCCATGTATGTATCTATCCATTGTTTCTTACTCTTTCCTTATTATCCTGCTATAGACACATCTCCAGTCCAGCCAACTGGCCTTGGCTCACTCAACCAGTGTATCAGGCAGCTCTGAAAGCCTTTATAAAATACAGCTTTTAAAAAGCCATTGTTAGAGTCATGAGAGCAATTCCCCTTTTTCTACAGGTGTGTGGCTGCTATAGGCTCCTCTGCTTTATATGAAATTTCCTGGGCTTTTCATTGTCAAGTCTATTTATCCAGAGCAATACTGATGTCCCAAAACTAAGTGCAGAACACTCTGTATCATCTTCTTCTGCAGCCACTGCAATGAAACAACTCCATATTGCTTTCCAAAAGAGATGATTCTCCCATGATGTTTCATAGCAATTCCAGTCAAAGTCAGAGCAAGCGACATTTCTCTGCAGGTCATATCTCTGTCTCCTTTGTCTGCAACACTATTTGCTGATATATTTGTTTTGGCAATTTCCAATTCAGATATGTTTTTGCATGTTTTTCCCTCGTGCTCCTCCCATTTCTGTGCAACAGGACATTGTGTCCTCCAGGATAACCAGATGGGTGTAAGGACTGAGCCTTCAGCTGGTGTAAACTGGCAATGCCATGAAGTCCTTGGAGTTGCAGAGATTTACTCCAACACTGGTTATTCACTTTCTCACATTTTAGTCTTCATACCGTCCAGTAATATGGCTAATATTTATCATATGCTAATTTATTTTTTGTAGGAACTAATCTCTTGTAATTTTATAGTGCCAAACACAGCAGCAGACCTGACTGTAACTAATCCAAATTTATATACAAGCCATTACCTGACTATATATATGTGTGTCTAGAGAAGGAAAGATCCAGTGATTATTCACAGTCTCCATCTACTTATGTCATACTTTCCTCTCTAGTGCACACACCTTATGTTCACAAAGTTTCTGATTTCAGGCTTTCTGGTGGTCCTAGTCCTTAAGGCACAGAGTGATAAGGCACTTTACTCTGCTTCAGGCACATGGCTGGCCAAAGGCATTTATCTTACATTAGGGAAAGCTATTTAATTTGATTAAAACATCTGTTTGTCTTTCTCGATCCAAAATTTGGAGTTCAAGGTCAGCAAAGCAAATATGTAAACCACAGGCAGAGCAAGCAGCTCATTAGGAATTACAATTACTAAGAATAAAAAGACTTTGTTTCTGTGTGACAAAACTCAGTTGAATGATTTGAAAATTCATTTATTGCTCATATAAACCACAATGGGTTTATACCGCTGCAAATGTCGCTGTATTCCATTCTTAGTATATCTATTATAGACCCATGTATTCCCCTCTGAGTTTCTATATGTTTGGTGACACTGTTGTTTGCAACATACCAGCACAAAGAAACCACAGTTATGACTAAACATGCCAATATAGTAAATAGCTACAAATTCCATCCTACCCAGTCATTATTCTGGAAACTACAATGGGATCTGCACGGAACCACTGCAGACTTCGTAATATGGAAAGCTCTGTCAAAGTCTTTGCAACGAAATACTAAGCTTGAGGGAATGCAACATTCAAATATTTTTAATAAATTGTATTCAAAATCAGTGCAATGAGAAAGGGAAGAGTTCATTAATAATAGAATAATAATGAGTACAATGTTATAAGGAATATATATGAGATATAAATGGCTGTAACAGTATTATTCTCCCATAATCTGCCTCATGTACATACAATAAATGGTACTTTTTATTGTGATGCCTTTACCAGCAGTTAAGACTGGCTAACACAAGTTGTTTTCTGCTTAACGTTGTACATTCTCCCAGTCTGGCAATAAAAATGCGGCTTCTGGAGTAAGGGGATGTGTAATTTTGGACTCAATCAATAAAGCAAGTGCATGGGAAAGTCCTTGTGAGACCAGGTGCTCAGGACGGCCACAGCGGGGCTGGCAGCGTCAGGTGGGGACAAGGACTTTATCCCCCTGTCTGTGCTTGAATGTGTAACAGGGCTGTGGCACAGCCACACCAGTGCACCGAGCCCAGCTGGGAGCGTGACCGTGGTGCAAATACCCCAATGCGTATGGATCTTGTTTTAATTACAGAATCAATGAATGTTAAGGGGTTGAAAGGGGCCTTAAAGATCATCTAGTCCCAACCTCCTGCCATGGCCAGGGACACCTCCCACTAGACCAGGTTGCTCAAGGCTTTATCCAGCCTGGCCTTGAACACTGCTAGGGTTGGGGCATCCACAACCTCTCTAGGCAATCCGTGCCAGGGCCTCACCATCCTCGAAGTAATGAACTTCTCCCTAACATCTAACCTGAATTTGTCCTCTTTCACTTTGTACCCATTACTCCTTGTCCTATCACTACAGCTCCTGATGAACAGTCCCTCTCCAGCTTCCCAGTAGGCCCCCTTCAAATACTGGAAGATTGCTATGAGAGCTCCACACAACTTTCTCTTCTCCTGGCTGAACAGTCCCAACATCCCTGGCCTGTCATAGAATCACATAATATGCTGAGTTGGAGGTGACTCATCAGGATCATTGAGTCCAACTCCTGTCCCTGCACAGGACACCCCAAGAATCCCAGCATGTGCCTGGGAGCAATTTCCAAATGCTTCTTGAGCTCTTGTCAGGCTTGGTGCTGTGACCACGGGGAGCCTGTTCCAGTGCTCAGCCACCCTCTGGGTGAAAAGCCTTTTCCTGACATCCAACCCAAACCTCCCTTGGCTTCAGGCCATTCCCTCGGGTTCTGTCACTGGTCACCAGAGGGAAGAGATCAGCACCTGGCCCTCCACTTCCCTGGTGAGGATGTTGAAGACCACAAAGAGGGCTCCCCTCAGCCTCCTCTTCTCCAGGCTGAATAGACCAAGTGCCCTTAGCCGCTCCTCATACGGCTTCCCCTCAAGGCACTTCACCATCCTCGCTGCCCTCCTTTAGACGCTTAACAGCTTAATGTCTTTCTTATATTGCGGTGCTGAAACTGCACACAGCACTCAGGGTGAGGTGCTCCAGTCCTCTTGCGAACTGCGTGGCGCTGCTCTGGACTTGCTCCAACACCCCCAATTCTGGTCCCCAACGCGTTCCCGAGGCGGATGGGTGCCGTGCCGATGGAACCCGAGGCGGATGGGCGCCGTGCCGATGGAACCCGAGGCGGATGGGCGCCGTGCCGATGGATACCCGGGCAGACCCCGGGATTCTCTCTCTCCCGCCCGCCCGAGCCCAGCGCGCCCCAGGCCCGGCGGGCGCTGCGGAGGCTGCGCGGGGCGGGACTGGCGGAAGATGCGGAGGCCGAGTGTGAGTGCCGGGGCTGCGAGGGGCCGGGCCGGGGCCGCGGAGGGGGCGGACGCGCCGGGCCGGGCGGGTCAGCGGTGCCCCCGGCCGGTCCTGCCCCGTTGGGCCTCGGGACGGGGTGACGCCTGGGGGCGGCAGGCCGGACCGTGGCGGGGGCGAGGCGGGGACAGGCCGGCGGGGGCCGTTCCCCGGGCGGCAGCGGGACCCTGTGCCCCGCGGGCTGCCCCGGGCCCGCGGCCCTCCGCCGGCCCTGCTGAAGGGCCGGGCCGGGGCGAACCGGGCCGGGGGTGGCTCTGCCCAGGCTGGCAGGGCTCCCGCGGGTCCGGGGCTGAACCGCCGCGACCGAAGAAGGGGGTGGTTTGGTTTTGGCAGGCGACAGATGGTTTCTTGCCATCTCCTGCGCGGTGTTGCTTAAATAAATCTTCTCTTAGTCGGCCCCCGCAACGCCGCGCCGTGCCCGGTGTGTGTGTGCGGTGTCAGGAGTTGTGGATCTCTCCCGGTGCTCCCGGAGAGCCCCGGGGGGCACTTGCAGGACGGACCTTCTCAACAGGAGACAGTTAAGTGACTAAGTGTTTCCAAAATGTCTAAGGTGGTAATTTACTCCTTAAGTGTTTGTGCAACGCCAGACACCGTGTTTACGCCTTGCACGGTGTGTTGGAAGGAAGGCTTGGGAAGCGCAGCTGAGGCTCTGGCAGTGCCAAGCCTGTAGCTTTCAGTGTGGTGTTACAGTTGTGAATGAGCAGTCCCAAGAGACGCAGGCTCAGAAATGGTGTTGGTTCAATATGTGATCTATTCCCATCTGAGCGGAAACACTCAGTAAAAAATAAGTCTTAAAAGGAGACATTGTCTTCTCTGTCTGCAGGCGCAGTAGCCTCCCAGTCCAGGAGGAGGAGGTGATGTTGCCTTTAGAGATTTTAATTTCATTTTCATGAAAAGTGATGATACTAAATATCTTTGCTGAGCCAGAGCTGTCTGAGGCACTGAGGAATTTTTCATGAGAATTGGTCACCTTGCTCCATTCCCCTGTTGCTCTGTGGCATGCCAGAAGGCCGTAAGGTCAGTGGAAAATTTAGAAACTGGGATAAAACAAATAGAAATGATACGTGTGGGGTGAGAAACCACCAGGTGAAAACTACTGCTACTTTAGGACCTTGAACATCTACCAATGTGTACCCACTCGGGTGCCCTCGCTGTGGTCAGGCTGTTTACCTGGTAGTAAAAATCTGTTGCTGGTGCCTTGTATGACTTGCAGCTGCAGTGGTTGTATAAGAGCAGTGAATGATTTCCTTGAGTGGCAAAGTCCTCTGACGTTTTGCTAAGCCTTCACAATTAAATATATATTTGCTGAATGACAAATAAAAGGAAATTGGATAAATGCAGGTTTCCTAGTCTGAAACTGGTTTATGTGAGACTAAAATTGTACTTTTTTCAATCATCAGCATTTCTAGAAAAAAACCAATAACATTTGATTTGTGTTTACATCAGTATTGCTGTGCGGGACAGTTGGTGATTCTTAATTAGGTTGAAGATTCCTGTAGTTGAAGAATTACAAAAAGCAGAGTCTTGTTAGAGGGACATATCAAGAGATAGTATAAAAGGGGGAAATAATTGCTGTGGGGAAATTGTTAATAGATTTCATCAAAGACTGGAGGCTTGGGCCGATCTCTCTCAGTATTTGGGGGTTGGAACTAGGTGATCTTTAAGGTCTTCCAACCCAAAGCACTCTATGGTTCTATTTTAGTTGATGACATTGGTGCACAAAATAGGATGCAGTAATCTTGCTTGCTGAGGACCCAAAGCTGAGAACCGTTTGGAGGGCCAAAGAGGACTGGGAGATTGTGCAGGAAAAATGGAATGACGTTGAGTGTCAGAGTAAATAACACCTGAAATGCAGCATACAAGGTTTGGGGCTGGTAGCAGGGAACAAGGACTTCAGTAACATGAAAGAAGAGACACTGGAATGTACTAATGGATCATGGGACATGAGCAAACCACTTTATGACTGAAAAAAGAAACCATGATCCTGTGTGCTGCAAAACTGCTCGTTATAGAGAAATACATAGGTGTGAACTTTCTTGTACATCAGTTGTGGTCATGTATTTAAAAAAAGGGATGTGGAGGTTTCAGGAAATGCCAAAAGCTGTTGGGATGGAGAAGTAAGTACAGAGTCAGGGGTTTAACTTGTTTTCCTAGGCAAGCTAAAGCTTAGAAGGGACATAACAGTTTGAAAGCCCCCATTAGGCACAATATTCCTGCAGAGTTTGTAACTGGGACCTACAGCCTCCAATGCTATGTATTGAAAAGACTCATGTAAATTCTGAGAATTCCTGTGATCATCTGTTGGGCAAGCCCTCAGGGATACAGGGGAGACTCTCAGCTGAAATAGTGATGTATTTGTGATTCCATGCTTTCTTTCCTGGAGGCTAAACGTATTATCCAAGCTCCACTTATCCAAGCAACCGAGCCATGTCATCCGGAGGAGGGGAAAAAAATCTGGAGCACCTCCTTTTTGCTTGAGGGAAGTGTGTTGCAGTGCCAGTACCAGTGTGAGTCAGGAAGCAGACTGAGAAGCCAGACACCTTGTTTGTCCTCTGTCCCCCTAAGAGGTGCTCATTATTACAAATAATGTGGAGAATCAGCTGTGCAGAAGAGATCCTGTGTTCTCAGGAAGACACTGCTGCCTCCCCAGATTGCCAGTGGGAAGCTGCATGTGATCAGAACTTTTTTTTTTCCTTTTTTTTGTTGCCTGTTGGAACCTTTTCCATCTGATGGAGGATGCCATGGTGTGGCATTGCATCTTCTGTGCAGTTACCTGGAGTATCTTACGTAGCCTGGATGTTTTTAACTTCCCTTTCAGCTTTCAGTTAGCAAAACTGAATGCTGTGTCCTCTGCCCTGCTGCTGCATCTTCAGAGAGCTTCCTCTGGATCTGCTGGAGCCAGGGAGGAAGGGAGATGGATGTTCTGGTTTGGCTCCCCATGTGCCATAAATAAGAGTTAACAGAAGCCGCCACTGGCTGGCAGTTTCAAATTTAAAAACAATGTCAGGGCTTTTTTTCTGAAGTTCCAGGTGGCTAAGCTGTCGATCAAAATCGTTGTTATACATGAATGTGGCACTGAATTCATGTATAACAAGACTTTTGATGGACAGGTTTTTTTTAAAAAAGAGTGATTGGGATGGGAACTCTGCCATTCCTGTAGTGCCTGCAGTTACTCACGTAGGACGCTGCCGAGTGCACGGGCAGGCGGAGCTCCTTTTACCTTCACCCTCAGGTGCTTTTGTGCCTGATTACAGTTATGGTTTGAAATAATATATGGCAGTTTTCACCAAAAGTGTGTTACTTGGGCAAATATTTCTCTGTATTGCGGTTACTGCTCTGGTTTGCCAAGTTGTTTGCACTTACCAGGGGTTACAAAATGTGCTCGCTGCAGGATTGTTGAAATTCTGACTCCATCCTGAAAATTATTTTTCAGATTTCACTTTCCAGTTGAGAAATGTTTTCTGGCATCTCTTCAGGAAGAGAGATCTATGAACCTCTGTGGCTGACGTGGAATTAAGGGCTGTGTTTACTTGCTTCTGAATTACATAATCTCCAGTTGTTGCTTAAATGAGGGGAGAAAAACAATTTATTGTTACTACAAAGCAAGCCTTTCTTCCATCTGATACCAGTTTCATTTCTTCCCCTCCTGACTGTGGTTTCACATTCCTAGCTGTCCCATACCACGTGTTTCCTCCACTATCTCCTAATAGACAAAGCTATTTGTAAAACCTGTTTTCTTCGTAAGTTGTTTTTGCAGCTGTGGTTGTTTCTGCTCTCAAATGACTAATTGCCTCCTCAGAAAATTCAGAAAAAAATTCAATAGACATTTTTTTAACCCAATCTCCAAATAATTTAAGAGAAATATATGTAATGTTTCTTATATCTGCATTTTCACCCTTTTTTATTATTTTTCAGAGTTTGGGTGTCTCCAAATTGAAGAGTCAATGTACTGATTGCAAGTGAATCCTCCTCAGTCAACCTGTTGGATGCCTCTGAGAATATAAGAAGTCATGGCAGAAAATGATGCAATGCCAACCTTACCAAAAAAGTGTGGCCCATATATTTCATCTGTAACCAGTCATGGCATGAATTTGGTAATTCGTGGTATAGTGCTGTTTTTTATTGGCGTATTTCTTGCATTAGTATTAAACTTGCTTCAGATCCAGAGAAACGTTACTCTCTTCCCCCCTGACGTGATCACAAGCATCTTCTCCTCAGCTTGGTGGGTACCACCTTGCTGTGGCACAGCATCAGGTAAGTTCACTCATGTGTGTGTGCCTAGCATGGAGATGAAAAAGTGGAGAGGGAGGTAGATAGTTACAAAAAGCTATATAAGAGGTGGGGAAGGTACAAATTTCTCTTCCGTCGTCACTGCCCTTTTTGAGCTGTTACTGTCCTTTCTGATCTCCTCTGTGTGTACACAAATATGCATGTATCCAGAAATTGTTGTTCTGCAATTTTGTCTTATAGTACTGTTGTTAGCACAGCAGTTTTTCTGCTTTTTTTGCTGGGGTAGAGTGCAAGTTCAACAGACTTGAGAAGGTGGTGCCACATGTAACCTGGAGGCTGGATTACAGGAATGTGCTCTCAGACAGCCCTTGAAAATACCCCAACAGTGTCAGACTGTGCATCACACAGTGCCTTGTTTGAGCACAGCAAACTACCCTGAGCAGTACTCTGTTTTGTCGTCCGGCTTTCCATTTGCTCCTTGTTCCAGCTGGAGGTATGGCTTTAGCTCCATGGAGCTGGGAGCCCTGATGTGTCTCCAGAGCTTAGGGCAGGCAGGCAGCTTATAGTTGTAGAGGCACAGAGCAGAACAGAGCACCTCAGATGATGTGAACATGCTCCATTTCTCCCATGACCACGTAGGGAGTTGAGGTTTTTGTGTGTTTAACTAGTTTAAGTGAGATGTATATCCACCGTAGGTAGTAAGAAATATCCCCTTTCCCTCTTCTTTCAACTATCAAGGCATATTCTGTGTTACAAGCATGATAGGATTAGACTTTCTACTTGGCTCTGAAAATCACTGATCTGTGGGTCAGTTTCACGCTTTACTAAGGAAATATTCTTAGCAGCCAGTACTGGAGCATTCTGCTTTGGTGAAACTGTTAGTTGTAGGCAATATCTCCCTAGAAGTCAGTTTTAATAAGATTGAGAAGCTCGTGATTCTGGGTAGTAATGTGAGTCAATAAACTTGTTTTCAAGATGGCATCACTGTTTTGCTAATGGTAATATTTAAGCCTGTTTTTTTTCCTAGCTTTTTTTTAATACCTTCTTGAATTTACTACACCCCAGATATCATCGAGGAGCTTAATTTGAAATGAAACCCTCCAAACAGCTTGCTGAATACGTCAGTTGTGTTCTCCAGTGGAAATGCATTTGGCATATTATGGTGGCAGTTACGTACCTGCTTTATCTGCTAGTTGTCTTAGTCCTTTTCCTGTTATCTTGCCGAGATTGTTGATTATGTTTTGGTTCGTATTCTCTATTTGCTGCATTTTTCTTTCATGCTTTAAACTGACTGTCTTGACAAATATTTCTGATAAAGATTTGATCTTTTATATGTATGGAGTAATGGAGGTTGAAGTGACAGAATACCAGCCTGCAATAGCAGCAATGCACAAGGTTTGCAGTGTTTACTGAAGCGTTTGCACCAAAAACTGTTTGCATCAGGCTGCACTTTGTACTCTTTTGGGTAATCTGAGGACACTGCAGCTGTGAGTGGGAACTTGTGAAGGTTAGGTCTTGCCATCATCTCACAAGAAACTCGTGGGCCTCTCTGGATCTGGTGGGTTGGTGGTTTTGATGAAAAGACCGGATAAGGCTTGTAAATTGTAGTCAGTCACTTGCTAGGCAGTTGCACTACTTGATTTTAAGCCACCTGATTTAAAGATATTACAGACTTAATTGGCTTTTCCCAGCAGGAGTCACCCCTGTTGAGGTGTTCAGGTTCTTTTTTTTCATTATCAGTCTTCTCCATTTTCTTCCCTTATCTTCTCTGCTAGCATACATACAGGGAATCTCTGTGGTAAATACTGATAATTCACCCATTTTCTTACCATTTGTACGTGCACAGCCTTCCTGGAATTGGCGTGAACATTTCTCTGCAGTATGGTTTATTATTATAAACAGAATAAAGGTATTTTGCATATTTATAATCAGTGGTGATCGAGGCTGCATTCAGAGAAGTCCTTTCATCCATCACTGTTATTAGTCATGAGTTTGGCCCAAGGCCTTTGGCAAGAAAATTGCTCAGGGAGGTTTTTTTTTCCGCTCCAGCTTTACTGATGATTTATTTTCCCGAATCCTGGAGATCAGTTTCCTCTGTGGCAGAATAAAGAGCATTTGTGGTGTTACCCCCAGCAGTGTGCTGGACTGAGAGCACTGGAGTCTGTACTGATGCCTCAGACTCTGCCACGCTCCTACCACACCAGTGTAACATTATGCACCATTGTTAGTCCTCAGTGGGGTTGGTAACAGTCTTTTTAGCTGCAGTTGCAGTAGAGAACACGTTTATGAAGAAATACTGAAAGAGCATCACAATTCCCTGGGGCTGGAAGTCCTGTTTGTTTTCTGTATTCAACAGCTGCCATAGGCTCTTGGTTTTCTCTCTTCTGGGTGAGCTTGATAGTGAGCATTGAAGAAGAGAAAAACATTATCTAAACAAAACCTGCTTGTAACAACAACAAAAGAAAAAACAAAATACCACTCTCTGCCCGTACTGTGGTGTTTGTTTTGCAGTTATTTAAACATGTATGTTTGATATGTGGGGCTTTCAAAAGTGCCACCCTGCAGGTTATCACTGTTCTTCCCGAACTGCAATGCAGATTTTGGTGTGGGGGAGAGCTCTGTTATCCTCTGCCCCTAGTTCAAATTGTCTCTGTATTGCTCCTTCTGCCAGGTCACTGCTGCAGTGCTCGAAGATGCTGCTGAAGTTTTACAGGGCTTTTTTAAATAATGAAATTCTTTGAAATTCCTCTTTGTTTACAATGTATGTTTTTGTGCTATTTATCCTTGCAGGTCTGTTTTAGTAGTGATTATAATGGTCAAAGTCTGGATAGTCTTTATTTTAGTTAAATGTTGCAGTGCTTTAACTTCTGGGCCTTTTTTCTTTCCTGTCTCCACAGCTGTGATTGGGTTATTGTACCCCTGCATGGACAGACATCTGGGAGAGCCACATAAGTTCAAGAGAGAATGGTCCAGTGTAATGCGATGTGTAGCAGTCTTTGTGGGAATAAATCATGCCAGTGCTGTATCCTGTGTTCAGATGAAACTGGTGATAACAAATGGGTTTCCATGAAAAAAAAATCACAGTCACGTGAATTGTTAGTAAAGATATAACATGCAGAGTTTTTGCAAGGGACATGTAAAATATGTGTTAGTGTCAAACTGTTGTAGCAGTGTTGGAGGTTATAAGTCTCAGGTCTTTTTTTTTTTGAAAATATCTTTTCATTAGAAATGTCTCAGTATTAGGCTTTGTCTTACTTAGATTCTTTATTTTCTTTGAAAAATTAAAGTAAGTGTAGGAAAATATTCATGTGGTAGGTATTACAGAAAAGTGCTTTACGACATTCCAAGTTATGTCCTTTTAACACCACAGTAAGAGGTTGAATCCCAGTTTTGAGGTCATCAGTGAAGCACATGCACTTTGCAAAGAATGGGGAAAACTCAGGACAGGAATACGCAGGACTATACAACTCAAGGAAGCTTTGTTACCCCATTCTGCAAACAATGCCTTCCTTGATGCCAAGAGAGTAGTTCTCATTCCTGTGGTCATTCAGTAAGAGCAATTAGAAGTCAGTCAGCACGTGTTAGTACATTATACTCCTCCTAATTGTGTAGCTGCTCAGATACATCCTGGCACAAGTGAGCTCAAAGGTGTCCCCTCTGAAGCAGCTGGGGACGTACTGGGTGACAGGGTGCTATTCTCATGGACTGGTGCACCTTACTGGCAGTGCTGAGAGGTTTTCTGTAGTCATGTCTAGTGCATTCTCTGTCAGCTAAAGCCAGTATCTGTTTGTGAAAACTGGGGTCTTGTAGAGTAATCAGAAAGGAAGTTGATCATCTCTGAGATGCTTGTCTCCATCAGTGTCAGCTCCAACACAGTTCACAAAAACAGTACTAAGAAGTGCTGACCACCTGCTACTGTCTCCTCATTCCCAGGAAGAGGGCAAGTTAGGTGAAAGATGGGAAAGCAGGCTGAATTCCCACTGAGGTGGCTTGGCCGTCAGATGAGTTGTGTTGTTTTTTGGTGGTGTTCCACTGCTCTCCAGAATGGCCGGATGAGCTGGAGCTGCCAAGGCTCCGAGTCACTCCCACTGTCCCTCACAAGCCTCGCTCTCCTTGCCAAAGATGCACTAGTCTGGTGCTGTGGTTCTCACTGACCTGGCCTGTACCTGTTGGGTGAGCACATGCAACTTTGCTGCTTTTAAGAAATACAAGAGAGTTGGCACCACCTCTCTGCTTGGGTCTGGTTATTTACAGCAAACCTTCTGCAGATCTCTAACAGCTGTTACCCATATTTCAGGACGTCAGCAACATACTGTCTGTATTTCCTCCTTGACAACTCTCCAGTCTGCTTTCTCTTCAGCTATTGCCAATTCTGCACATTGCCATGTTTGGTGAGGGTTTTGGTCTTGTTTGATACTTTTTCTGATGCTGTTGATTTTTATCCTGTCATTATTTCAGTTAGTGAAGTTTCTTTCTCATTTCCTCTAGGTCTCTCTCCAGATTTTTGTGTGAAAACAGAGCAGTGTTTTTTATATTGTCATCCCATAAATTTGCTTTCAGGCTTATGAAATGTGACAGCCTCCTTTTTAATTATCTGTTTTGGACAGGAGTAGGGAGGATGGGTTAGTGTTTCCAAAACATTTTGAAGGATGTGAAACACTACAAAGATATCTGGAATGACTTCATGCTTCTGTCACAAAGCTGACTAAACTGACTTTCTATGTTGATTTATGTGAACACTTCCAGTAATATTTACATTTTATTTTATAAAAAACATTAACATTTTAATGTTGAGCTTTATGTAAAGTGTCATTTAAATAAACAAATTGCAATTAATTAAGAGTGATAAAAACCTCTTTTTTTGTAAATTCCTGTCACTTGGAGAAGTCTAATGCTAGATTTAAGTTTTCATATCTAGTGTAATAAAGGACGAGGTGAGGATGAGATGTTCTTACTCTTAACAGTAACGTGTGCATTGTGTGTCTTTATAAAATGCTTGCATTCTCTGGTAGGTTTAGAGTATCTTTGCTCTTGTACAGGGCCCAGACCCTAAAATCTGAAGAAGTGTCATAAGTTTTTAGTTTCCCAATATATTGACAACTTTTACAACGCTTATTTTCTCACGCCTGTAGCTGTGTGAGAGCTGGCACAGGTAATGCTGTATTTTTTTAGTAGTATTTTTTCTTTTGTGCCAAAATATGATAAACAGAATGAAAAAAATTACTTTACACTTGTATATGGTATTTCCAAACTTATCCTTAACAGCCAGCCCAGAAGGTGGATTTTGCCAACAATATCCAGCTGTCTCTGACATTAGCAGCACTGTCGATTGGACTGTGGTGGACATTTGATAGATCACGGAGTGGCTTTGGCCTTGGAGTGGGAATTGCTTTCCTGGCCACATTGGTATCACAGCTTCTTGTGTACAATGGAGTTTATCAGTAAGTATTTGCTCTCTTAAGATTAAACTATAGTATTCTGAACCTGTAACATAAAATCAGAATAACTGAAAGAGTATGATTTGATATGATTTCCAAAGCTGTCAGCACCTAATTTTGAGCACAGCATAAATTGGACTGTTTATGAAAGCTGTTATGTGTGTGAGAAATCTAGTTGGAAGTTACTAATTGAAATGAAATTAGTACCTTACCAATAATGTAACATGCTTTTTTCAGCTGAGTAGATGCTGCTATAATCAATAAGAAGCCTCCTTTGTTGTTTTCTGCAAGTAATTAGATTTCTATATGTATCTTTCTGAGTTGAAATGTCCTAATATAATTTGCCTTGTGGTTGGAGGACTCTCTGTATTGCACAGTGTTGAGCTCAAAAATGTGTGTTCTTTTCCAGATACACATCTCCAGATTTCCTCTATGTTCGTTCCTGGTTGCCATGTATATTTTTTGCTGGTGGAATAACTATGGGCAATATTGGCAGGCAGCTGGCAATGGTGAGTGTGGAGGAGAGGGTTGATTGTCTTCTAGTAAAATTCTAAATGTCCGTGTCATTTCTTCCTCCATATGTACCAACCAGCTATTTGACTCGTGGGTGTGCAGTAAGGTACAAATCAGTAATCATTGCTTTTCCTGTTGTTCAAAGCACAGCCTATGCTTTGCTCTGCACACTCTGTTACATACTTTTAGGTCCTGAAAGGACCAGGAGCTAAATAAGAGCTGCTGTGTTAGGGGAAAAGTCAGGCCATCCCCCAAATCTGACCTGTTCTATCTGCTGCTCAGGGAGACAGAAATTGCAGCCACCAGTGTGTGCACAGAACCTGGGAAACCAAAGTCATGTGGGTGAAGTTTAAGAAGAGCTGTTTTATTACCCATTTTGTAGAAAAGTCACTCTCATAAGTCTTTTTCATGATTTATGTAAATTAATATTGTTTTGTCAACTTCTGTTTTTCAGTATGAATGCAAAGTCATTGCAGAGAAGTCTCACGAGGACTGAGAGGAAACAATATGCACCGTTTAAACAGGAAATTTTCTGACAAATGACTGTTGGAGGAGCATAAGGAACACTTGACTATGAAATTGCCAAAATGCAATTTTTTTCCCTTGAGTGGTATACTTTACTGCAATCTGTGATTGCTGCTTCTATAGAAACCTTGATGTCTGATTTTGATTACTGTGAAGTTATAATAGTATGCAATACATTTGACAATATTGGTTCAATTATAGGATTCTTTTTTTTCCAAATCTAAACAGTTTACCATAAATTCCTGTTTGTCCATAATGTTGCAGTGCCAAACTGAACCTTTGCACTATGTTTCTGTAGCTGAAACTTCTTGCTTCACTTTATCTTGAAAGTTTTGAGGAATATATTCTAAACAGCTAGTGAAAGAAAGGGGGTTCAAATTTCGGAATGAAGATCTCTTTCCATGATGATAACCCATAATATCTGTATGAAATTTATGGATTACAGGTGAGCTTTGATGCAATAAGTAACTGATTTATGCCTGTTAACACAGTGTATCATTCTTCTTACGCACAGGTGAGGAAACAATACAGGTTATGTGGGTTATTGCTGTAGCATTTCATTGGTCTGTGGTATGTGCCCAATATCACAGAATACAGAAATGGAAACTGAATCTAGAAATTACTTGCTATTTTTCCCCTGGTACAACCAGTATACATGTTTGTGTATGAATTTATTGTCACATGTGGACAGATTTTGAAACTACCCGTGTGCACAACGTGATACAGTTTGGGTTATTCTTGTACAATCCTTTAAGCTGATTTGTGTGGTTAGGAAAAAAAAATCTTAGGGAGTTTTTATTGCAAAATTTAATTCTGCTGAAGTAAATCAGCCACTGCCATATAGTGTCATAAACCCCTCCATTACCAATGTTACTCTTGATAGTCCTTGCCGACCACCTGCTCTGTTGGCAGGGAGCAGCAGGAGGAGGCCAGGCTGTATTTTAGGTGCCGATGTAGCTCTTGTTTCTGTGACTGTGTCCAGACAACCATAAATGCATTTGTTCTTACAGCAGTTTTCTGGGGCAGAAAAATGTTTTACCCCTGTTTTACAGGTGCCCGTGCACAGAAAGCTTGGCAGGACAGCAAGCTGAAATAGGCTGGGTGCTAATCAATTCCCTTCTTAAGAAGGATTTCAGTTTGTGACCCATATTTGGGGGCATAAGTGGAATTTCCTCTTGGCTTTGCAGCTCCCTTTTAAGATCATGAGATAAAAGAACTTGTGCAACAAGGCAGAAAGCAGACTTCAAGAGGACACTGCTAACCTGTGCTTACAGTGAATTTGGCATGGGATGTCTCCACTTTGTTTTCCTCTTCTATCTTTCTTGATGATGTTTTAATGTATTTGTTTTCCTTTTTTGTCTTGAAGTACTGTTTTTTAAGTCTTCCATGAAAGGTTTATAAGACATGTTACAGTCACCTAGGGAGGCTGGAGTTGGTCCAAAGAACACATAGATGTTTAGACAAGTTTTTATTAACGTGTGAATGTGTTGTACATGAAGCCTGTACACGAAGCTTGAACTAGGCAACTCTTTTTCAGTCTTATCTGCTTACCTCCAAGTCTGAAAGGTATGGAATGGAGCGATCACGGAAGGAAACTTTATTGAATGGGGAATTGTAAATGTGAAAAACAAGTGTGGTATAAAGAGCTTGGTTCTGCAGCTCCACAAAGTATCATCAGCTTGTCATGGTTCCGTGGCAGTTCAGCACCAACAGCACATGGTCATGGGATAATGTTTCAGGAAAGCACGTACAGAGGTGCTCTGCTTTAAGCAGAGGTAGAACATGTTTAAGTAGATCCCTGACTAGAGATTTTCTCTTACCAAACCATATGGCAATAAGAAGCATTTTATTAATAAAACCAGGAAACTGGGTACAAATGACGGGTGAGTTTCTTTAGGTATGCTCTGGTGATTCGCTGAAGAAGCTGTTGGGTCTCTCACAGTATTTCACCTCATCCACCTTCTTTGCTTCAACAAATGCCTTCAGCTTGGTGGGCCCGTGCAGCATGGTGGGCAGCATGATTGGGCAGCATGAGTGGCATAAAAATTCAGATATTTCTTATCCTAACTGTAGAGAACACATGGTACCTCAGTAGCCAGTGTGCTGACTTGGTAAACAATGTAGTTTCATCATGACCAGTGAGTGTGTACAACTGGAGATGAGTCGCTTTTGTTATTCCCTTGGTGGTAGAACTGCTATTACCTGCCAGTCTTGATACTTAGACAGAAGCAGCCTTGTGTATGTTAAAATGTGCAGTATGTGAGAAGTGGTTATTGTGCTTCTGTGGCACCCACTTTACGGCACTTTGCACTCAGATTCAGCTAAACCTGGTTAGACTGTGCTGTCTGCTAACGTTTAAATTTCATTTTGGAAATTTTAAGCATGTTGTGCAAAGGCAGCAATCATCCAAAATAAATTTGGGTGGAGTCCTTTATTATATGTCTTACTGTTTTTATTCTTATTTGACTAACATCAATACAGGATCACGTTGTGGGTGTCCTGTTGTTTCAAACTGCGCTGTAATTTTGTGGCTGATGTGTTCAAACCCTGGAAAAGGTTCATGATGAAAATGCTGACGACCTTAACTTTAGTGGTGGGAACATGCTGCTACTGTATAGCATGTCATTTTAACATTATAACATTATAACATTAGACTCTTAAAAATGTTGTTCAGTAGAGAATGAATAAGCTATATTTTCTATACAACTTTATAAGCACTATAACCTCTTCACCAATTAAGCATTGTGAAGTCTATGCTGTTTAAACTGGCAAATTGCCGATAAAAGCAAAATGTGCATTAAATACAATTCCAACCTTGATTGATAGGCTTCTTCTTCCTTTAAGAAATTACACTGATTTTTAAAATACACTGAGTTGCCTTCTATCAGCAATCTCTTAATAATTTTGACCATTTTCCTGGCATATTGGTTGCACACTTGCCTAGAAATACTGAAAAAGAAGCGGGCAAGATCAAATCGGCCATGATTCTATCTTAATTAGCATGCTGAGCAGCCTTGGAAAATCTGCCCTTTTGAATCTGCAGTGGGAATAAGTCAGATAACTCCCCTTGCAATACAGAAAATAGAGATTTAGATATAAATAGCTGCTATGAATATGAAAAAACCCCACCCACAAATGACAGAGAAACTCTTTAATATATTTGTGTTTATTAATGTTCCGGTCTGGATATGAAGTGAATGTTATTCTGCTATTCACAGACTCAATTCATTATGCCTATTGCTCTCTCTCAAAAAAGATGTGACCAATAGAGGTTTGGAAATGTGTAATGGAAAAGTGTCCAGGCAGAGGTGAATAAGGGGTGGGAAGAGAAGTTCGTGGAGGTTTGAGATGCAGTCCCACAGCAGGACAGAACCACAACTGAAAGTTGGAAGGAGTGCAGTGAGTAAATGGAAAAATCCCCTGTTTGTGTTGGCAGCCTGTGACCCAAAATTCCTAACTCATGTCAAAATGCAGCATCTTGGGCGTGCCAAGTGTCTGACCAGGCAAATTACAGCCAGGGATAGAAATAACCATAATTTTGGATAGTAAGCACTAAGATCAACCAAAAGCACACAAGCAAAGGTGTTTTGCTGGAAACTTAACCTCTCCCTTTCATCTGCAGCCTCTCCATGAGGAATGGAAACTCCCGGTCCTTCCAGCCTAAGGGTATCAAAAGGAAAGTTGCCTATTTTGGGGAGAATATTCCACCTGCTGAGCTGCCAGGCTCTCACAAAACGCATCTTGTGCCGCTTTATAACGCAGCTGCCCTAAGCAGTCAGGAGGAGAGTAAATAAAGAAACTTTTCCTCTGTATCTTCTGTACTTCACTGCTGCCATCTGGCTGGGAGCTGCCATGGGGACCTGTGGGCATACACCAGTCTTCCCTCTTTATCCTTCCCGGTATGTAAGGAAGGAACATAATTTCACCAGCCGCATCACCCCGGACGTTTTGCATATGCTTTTTACATTTTGTAACAGTGTTACCAATGATTCCAATATAACCTGTGGAAATGATGTTAAATATCAAATGCAATGCTTATGAAAATACGAGCACAGCTGGGCAGAGGGAACGCATGTCTTGCCGTGGGGAATAGCGATCCAATGCTGTTAGTTTTGATGCCAGTACTAAATGCAAAGCATGAGTAATTTTGCAGCTTAATGTTCAGCACTAAACAGTAAATGAAAGGTCAGTCCAACATGTTAAGTGTCATGGAATAGTAAACACTCCTTTAATTGCTTCAGGCAGCCAGCTCGGATTTTTGGTATCTGTTGTCATGTTTTGAGCGGCATGGTCCAGAGCCTTGTCCTGATTGCCTCCCCCCAGCCAAATGACAAAGCCTCAAATTAAAGGATAAACTTTATGCCTGGGCTTTTCAGGCAGCATACTGGGACTTTCATACTGTGCTTTGAATGTTTAAAAACCATGCTGGTGAAGAGGTAGGGGTCATTTCTTGATCTGATTGAGCCAAAATCCAGGTTGAAATGTAGGTTGGCATTTTCTTGAGGCTTTCCTTTCTTGCTCCTCAGTTCTGAAGCGCAGAAGTTCAGTAGCTCCTGTTATACTTTTTCACACTTTGTTTTTTTAGCCTGTCCAGCACTATAGCAGATAGGAAGTAATATATAGGAATACAGATGGAAAGGGCAGCTACTAATTTTCCCAAGGCCAAGCCAGGTGAGAGCTCTGTGTCCAGTGTGCCCTGCACATCCATGTCAGATGCACAACCTGCAGTGTTCCCAGATCAAGGTTCATAGGATTCTTTTTCTGTAGAGACAGCAGTTCTGCCTTGTACTTTGCACTTAAAAACTTCTATGCAGGAGGTGACCTGTTGTACTCTAGTTCTGCAGGGATATGTGCACACATTGCAGAGCATTTGCAGTGGCGAGGGCCACAGGTGTAGCCATAACACTTGTTTTTTATGTCTTTCTGGTAGAAATCCTGAAATTGTGCCTTGTAAGCAAATATGGCAAAGTATTTGTTGAAAGAAAAATCTGTATTTATAAATACGTTGCTATCTGAATTCACAATGTAATTTTGCTGGTTTTGTTCTCAGTTTAGTGGCCTTGTAACTAACATTTAGGTATTTAATACTTTTTTGGTAATCAAATCTCAAAGCAAGATTTATTTTATGCAGTTAGTCAAGGAAAATATGTGAACTAAAAAGAAAGCTGTGAGGAACAGGGCTGCAACTTAATTTACCAGAGAGAAATTATGCAAGGAGAACCTCCAGCATTTTCCATAATGTTGCAAGAAAGAAAAGGGCAATAAATGATCATTCTGATTGCACCATGGGTTTCAAAACAAGGGTAAGGGGAGTCTCACAGATGCATTTGTATTGACTTGTTCTGATCTCAGCTGTTCTCCAAAGGCATCACTTAATTGGCTATGATCAGCAGAATGTGTTTTGGCTTGTCTGTTTTCCTCTACCCCAGTTGTGCCAGTTGTTTCGTCAGTGACTAAGGATGCCTGGGGTAAGCCTAGCTATGCCACCAGAGAATTCTTGGAAATATGGCTTTAGCAACTCCTTGCTGAGATTGACACAGTCCTTTTGAACTCTGTGAGAAACTGGTGGTCTGGCCCAGGGCAGTGGTTGGTAATGGTGAGGTAAAGTGAGGGATGTGAGTCCATGGTGTTCAGGTGGGGTGAAAGGATGCCCAGTGTCTATAAGGACATTAAGTACATGTGCCACTTGCAAGTTCCCATGAAGAGCAAAGTTGCCCTGTTCTACAGACCATCATTTCTTGTCTTGAGTGGTGACATGCCAACCGTGCACCCAAGAATGTGCTTTTTTCCCTCCTCTTTACTCTTCCTTTGCACAAATACATAGGACCTTGAGCTAAGGACAGTTAATCCTGTTCTTGGAGCCAGGACTATGTATAGGCTGGGTCAGCACTGAAAGACTCCACTGTTTATTTTTAAAAACAAATGCTTGTTCTGTGCTGCATGTCAAGTGCAATCATTGCTGAATGAACTGACATGCAAAGCCAAGTTCTCAGCCGAACTGGCATAACTCCATCGATTTCAGTGGATATGCGGCTTTTCATGCTGGTTGGGAATTTGGCCCACTGTGTTTGAAATGGGTGAAATTGTTTAGACCTCACTTGTTTTCTAATGTGATACAGGTCAAAAAAATTCCTACATTGTGCAACAAGTAAGAGCAGCACACTGCACATTTTGCCTTTCCTTCCTCTCTTTAAGCACTGATAGAAACTGTCATCATCCCCTGTGATTTGCAATGTGTGCTTTTTATATGAGGTATCAGCTCTTCAGAAGAATCAGATCTGGCAGAGCAGATTAATAATGATGCAGATACAAAATGTTGGCCGCCAATGAGCTTGTTGTCATAAATGCTTGCCATGATCTTGCTTTTTTTTTTTTGTCCAGCATTTTGCTTATAGGAAATTCAGCTGAGGCTTTGTGTTGGACCTGTGCCTGCTCTGATTAAACTGGGGAGAGAGAAATAATACTGCTTTGTGTGGTTTCAGACTCCTCTTACCAACCAGTTTCCTCAAATCAGTGTATCAAGTGAAAATGCAACTGGAATAGTGGCTTGAAGAAGATGAATTGAAAGATCCTGAAGACTGATGTTTCAAGGACATGAATCGATGAAGTGATGTGTCCACTGCAACAATAGGTGGCATTAGAAATGTTAGACATGTAGTATTACGTAAGTAATAAATGTAGAAATGCAGTGTAAAGAAATAATGAAGCTGGTAGAAAGGGAGATATATATCTGTTCCCTGGAAATGGGTTTTTTTCCATGTTTGTTCTGCAGACTTTGATCATTGCACTGGTGGTCCAGGGCATGAACTTCGGGACAGTGGAGAGCAGCAAGATGGGGGGTCACTTGATAAGTTGGCTGGATACAAAAGGGAATTCTGTTGAGATGTCAGGTCAAAATGTCCAGTGCCAAGACAAATACCAGTGTTATTCGTACAGTTCAAACATGGGCTTTTTGATTTTTTTTAATTTTTTTTTTAGTGTGAATTTATAAAGGAGAATCACTTATAAAGGAGAATCACCTTCAAGTACCAAGGGACAGAGAGAGGTATCACAGGTTGCTTTTGCATTCAGCCCTTAACCTCTGTGGGACTATACTTGGAAGTATGAGGAAGTGTTGTTTCTTCAGACCCACATGTGCCATTTAGGGTGCTTTTTGTATCCCAGCTCCCTGGATTTGCAGTGCATCTTAGGATGTGAAAACCATTGTGTTTCACTGCTTGGGATCAGCTCATAGATAAATGAGGATGGTTGAGTTGCTCCCACAGCCAGTGGCTTGACAAGCATGGTCCCTTAATCTGTTCCCAGGAAATAATAATAAGTGTAGTTGAAGCAGGAGTGGTTCCCTAGTCCTTTACATTCCATCCCAGCACCAATGCAAGGTCAGTGCAAAGAGAAGACCTCTTCTTGTCTGTGGTATTGCCTCCTCCTGCCTTCCACTAGTCTTAGAAGTGAGACACCAGGGGTGCTGTGTAACAGGAAAGGGACCTAGTTGCTACCAGAAACCCCCAAATTTTCAGGAAAGTTTCAAAGCCATGGGGACAGGACGTGCTTTCTGGCATCATCTGAATTAGCTTTTCATAGAATACTTACACTTTGGTGAGCTGTCAGATCTTGATAGTTTGTGATTTATAAGGTCACTGTAACTAATGAAACCCAGAAGGATGTGGTGAGGTTGGTCAGGTAGCTGCTACCAGAAGATTATTGAGGGATGGGACCAGGCAACACATCTCCTGATGCCTCTCTGAGATTTCACTGAGGAAGGACATAAACAAGCAACTGACAGTCATATAGACAAATCTTTATGGATTTTATACCCCACCTAATGTTGACTGATGTTGAAGGGACTTCCTGGGCAGGAAATACTGCTAGAAAATTGTTTCACTTGAGCTCAGATAAATGGTGCAGAGTATCTGGTATATGCAATGAAGATGAACATGTGTTCATCACTTCGACATCTCTTAAGTTATGAAGGTCTGTTCATTCTGGTATCTAAAGTTCTTGAATGCAGAATCTTATCACCCGTTGCACTGTTTCCCTGAGATGGTTCACAATATTGTTTATCATAAGCACTGTTATATCTAGTTATTGATTAAAACAGTAACTTCCAACTTAATCTTCCCATGGGAACAAAGTATTTTAGATATTAGTTTCCCTGCACTTCTTCAATATCAGACTTCTCTTCAACACAATGCTATTTTTAATTAATTCAGCTGACCCTTTGTTACAATTTCTAAAGTAAAAAAGGCTGATTAATGCCCAAGCACAATATCTACATTTTTTTAAAAATGCCTGCATTTATTCTGACAGCCAGTTAACATCTAAAATATATACCTCTAAGCATTTACATATGCCCTTAGCTTTCAAGATGTCTTCATCTCATTGATGTGCCTGAGGCCTGACACGTTGTAAGATGATGCCGCCTCTGTTTCTGGGAGCAGAGTGTGGGTTGGATTTAAGGACAGAGGGTCTGGCCCGTGGTGGGACCTTGAAGGTGGCTGCAAGCAGAAGGTGGAGACCCACCTGCTCTCCTTCTCCCCTCTGGTTCAGAGGAAACGGCCAGAGCCATACTCAGAGCCAAGTGATAATTGTACAGTTTTGCTTTACAGTTAACTGAGTGTTTGGGGAAAAAAAATAAAAAAGTAGTTTCTTTTCAGCACCGTCTTGTCAAAATGCCAAATGCCGCTTGTTTTTGACATTTTCAGCTACTGTTAAATAATAGTCTTGCTTCTGTCACAGCTAATGTTGACTTGAAGGCAGTTGTGCATTTCTCAACTCAAATGCTAAGCAGACAGGCTTGGGTCTTGACAAATATCTTTCCGGGCTTGCCCAAGGCAAGTAAAAATGAGCTTCTAGTTAATAGTTTGTTTTAAAATTCAAATTGGTGAAATAGGCAATTAAAAAAATGACAATTTTCATCAAAATTTGCAAATTAAACGTCTCTTTGCAGTCAGAGCGGGTTCAAGAAACTGCAACAGATAATTGCTATTTGAAATCAGTGAAGTATCCAGCATTTTAGGGCCATGAGGATTGTGGCTGTTCTGCCTTAGTAAACCTTGATTGATTTGGTAAATAAGCATTTCAACTTCTCTCTTTAAAATAAATAAGCAATTTTATTGCTTTATTGCTTACCCCTGTATGGGAGGTAAACAAGCTCTCGAGCAGCAACCCTGTAATATCATGAGCCCAAGTGCCATCTGTCACCGAGAATTCTGTCCCTTTATGCACAATAGCTTCTTATGGCATTAGGTCCATTGTAGGTTAATTGATTAGCAGAGATCCTCCTTTCAGTTGTTCCTGCTTTTCTTCGCTAAAGGACCGTATCTCTCATCTCCATTTCCCTTTCTCTCTCCCGTATTAGCATACTAATCACACTGAACTCCCACTGCTAAAAAACTCTATCCATTTTATACTGGGGGAGGGGAGGAGGAATAAACCAGCTTTTCCTGAGAGATTTGTGGATGCTGTTTTTATGGCAGTTAGAAGGGAGGAAAAGAAAAGGAGAAGTGGTGGCAGAGGTGAATAATGCACCGCGTGGGCTCTCGTGTGCCAGTGAAAGCTGAGCCTATGGCTGCATAAATATTGAACACATTTGAGAAGCACTATTAAAATAAATATCAAAGACAATGTTGCTCACACATCTGTTTCTCCTCAATTTTTGCCACAGTGCTCTACATTTGTTTTCTCTCCAGCTGTTAACACCTGTCTTTCTGTCAGTGGTAATAATGCAATTTTAGGTGGGCTACAGAGCTGACAGTGACATGAAAGAATTTCTCTATTCTTTATATAAGAAATTCTCTTTTCAAGATTTAAAAGGGCTCTGTGAACAAAGATAGATCCTTGTGCTAATCCTTCAGAGCAGTATATAGGAGATTTGTTGTTGTTTTAGGGTTTTTTATCAAACTACAGAGAGTTGGGCTTGTATTGCATAGCTGAACTTGAACTAGATGAGATATCCTACAGTGGGCAGCTACTACTTGCCTTTGAAGTTCTCACTTTATTGCTGACACATATTCAGAAGGTTGTGTGTGCGTGGTACTCCTCTCTCCATGTGATGCTTGTTATCTAACCTCATCAGAAGTGTATGCTGTGCATTGATTGCTAGCAGAGGACGCACATCCAGTGGTGATGTCTTCTTCATTTACCTCCTAAATGAGCACAGTATGCACAGGGCTGCCTGAAAAAGCACTTTATGCCTTTATGTCTCAGCAGAAGGATGGTAGGAAGTGCTCATCTGTCTTGGCATTGATGATGATGAGACAGATCCTCAAATAATGTCAACTGAGAGAGCCCATTTACTGTGCCTGTTTACCTAATGCAGAAGAAAGAAAGCTATTTATTCCTTTTGACCTACAGAAACCCATCCTGAGATTCAGGGCAGAGCATTGACGAACCACGCCAGAAACATGCCAGATAAGGAAGAAATAACGATGTAAAAGCATGTGTTAGCAGCAAAGTAACACTCTTCACCTGATACGAGCTTAGTTTTCTGTCTGGGGTGCTACAGGCACAGGCTTAAAGGCTGTTGAGCCCGTATGTAGTCCTCCATGCCACCTCCTCCTGCAAGGCAGCCCATGGGTGAAGAAGCACCCATTCACTGTGGGACTGTACATTTCCATCTGAAATCCCTACCAATGAGTCCCAAGGAGAAGAATGTGGGTGAACTTTGCAGGTCTTTTAGCGCAGGTTGTCTTTGCTGCCTAGGTGAAGCTCAGACATGGTTTGTCAAGAAATGAGAGGGTATGCCTGGTGTGGCAGATAGATGTCCCCAAGCTTAGTATCTTTGAGGGCTAGGTACAGTTTGGTCAGCCACTTCAAAGCAACAGTAAATTCTTCTTCTGGAGGTGTAGGTAATGATTTATGACCACATTATTCTTTCATTAACAAATGAAATGGGTCAATTTTCAAAAATACCAACTTGCATCAAAATTTGCAACCGGAGAACCAAAAGTGACCTTACAGCAAATAGCCCCCGAGGTCAGAAATTGCCATCTTCGTCATCAGTAGGAGGATATGGAAGGATGTGAACCACGTCACAGCCAGCCTGGCCCTGTCAGGCAGCACTGGTAGAGCTTCATGGACATGAGTCAAACAGGCAGTGAGGGGGACACAGGCTCCCCGTGAGGGCAGTGGCATTCCCAGGATCAATCCCAGCCCGTGAGCTGTAACAGTTAACGCTGACTGGCTGCAGCGTTAGAGGCTGCCCTTGGCACAGCGGCTTCGCTTCCCCACCGCGACTCCTTGTGCAATGCCTGTTTATTCAGGCTCCATGCAGGGATGAAACGTTTGACCCATTGTGCGGGAGCCGGCAGAGGGAGGGATTTTCCAAAGCGCTCTGTGCTGGCTTCACTCTTCTGCCATTAAAGCAGTGGGAGGGTCAGGGCCTCATTGTTTCCCAGAGGGAGAGGACTTGGGCCAAGGCTGAATGCTTCAAAAAAAGCCCCACCCCAAAGATCTGCTATAATAGAAAATTGAACCCAACTGTAACTCTGGAAAAGGGAGATGATGTTATAGCATGAGGCACTTCTTCATGTTTGCAGTTTTCCATGGGGGCTACATGTGCTTTGGGTAAACCTTTTTACGTGTTCAGTTCACGCTGGAACATTTTCCACTGCCTGGGGAAAAATCAGGAGGTGCCAAAATCTGCTGTCACCCTCAAGTCAGCTCTCCCATGTTTTAAGTGTTGTTAGTGCTTGTGGGTATCTACACTGTATTTGAGCTCCTGGTATCTCTCAGAAACTCAAATATTGTGCAGATTACAGCCAGGATGTTCGGGGAGCAGAATGGCCCTCTCTTAGCAGATGGCTGCAGCCCACAATGTCCTATAATCAAAACATAAAATGTTACTACTTTTGCATACTGTGTTTGGGAAAACGTGCCAAAGCATAGTTAGGTTTCACAGGACCAGAAAAGTTTCTTCAGTAGGAAATAATTTGTTTGGAGGGTTTGGCTTTGGGGTTCTTTTTCTTTCTCTTTTTTGTATTACCAAATAGATCTGTCTTCAATCTGCAAATGCAATGTGTTCTGAATTAGGCACTATGACAGAGGTAGCCCGTAAAAGACTACGAGCAGTGCCCAGGAGTTTAAAAGGTTTTATAAACCTATTCGGGCTGACTGATTTGGCATTGCTTTAGAGGCCTTTGCCCTAGGAAAGTTGTAGGGTCTGGCTGGTCTTGGTACAGGAGCCTCTAAGAGGAGAGTTGGCCTGATGTGACTTTAGCTGAGCGCTGTTCTGCTGGGTGATGCTCCCAGGTGATAAATGGTGCTGTACACAGAGTGCGCAGAAAAGAGCATCCTTCCTCCTGGAGACAAATTGCTTTCTAGTTTCTGCAGGCTGCATGGTTGTGATTTTTCCCCCCAATGTAATCTGTACTGGGTGTAATGTTACATAATGCGCGATTAAAGACCAGTGATGACTAAGAAGGTAAGTGATCAAATATTTTACCAGAGACACATGTACACATCATTTATCTCACTTTTCTCACAGAAGAAATTAAACCAGTTTCCTTAGCTGCTAATACAAGCAACTAAAATCCTGAATTCGATTAAGTGTAGCTCCTTCTGCCTCACGTTCTCCAGGAGACGTTATTCAAATTTTGGGATAACATCAGCTTTTTGAACAGCTCTCATCAAGTCACAGTCCACACAGTTCTCTTGTGCAGCAAAGGAATCAAATCCCTTGGGTTATTCGAGAGATTGTAATGTTATGGGAAGGAAGTTCTCATACTTGATAGGGAGGTTTACAAACTATTCTCCTGTCCTAGATGAGAAAACTCCTGGTTTGTATCATGGCAGCACTGGTAATTTTATCCAAATTATGACTTTGTTACACTTCCATTCTTTTGAGTATGGAAGTCCCAAACAGACTGCCTATATGATGAGCCATACCAACTGGATGAAGCAAGAAAAACATCAGGAGAGATGCCTTGGATAAGATAAAGCAAAACCTTTAGTGTAAAGTAGTCTTTACTATAAGATGGCAACCTATCTGTCCATGGGCAGGGATAAGGATACTCCAGCCTAACCTCCCCTCTCCTGATACTACTCAACTGTTCCTCGAGTTATTTGGGAAAGTGTAAATTGGCATAACATCAACTTGTTTCATCATCAACACCTCAGTCTGAAGAGTTTCTCATCAGTGGGATACTCCCAAGGTTGGCCAGATATCCTAAAGTTTCTTCTTTTCTGTACCTTGCCAAAGTCTGTAAAATTAGCCTCCAACCCAGCAATTTTCCAAAAGGATGACTGCAGCACAGCTGCTGTCCCAACTTGTCCACAATCCCAGGGCGTGCAGCAGCTTCTTCACACAGATGAGGAGAAACCCGAGCCAAGCAGCAGGGCATTTAAAAAGAGCGTCACATCCGATGATGTTCATTTTTTTTTAATGTGCAATGAATTATACATTTCCAGCTAAACTCAGAGCATTCAGTCTGCTCATCACAAAAGCCACCAGCACAGCTGGCAACTGTCACCCTGCCTCGTTCCATGGGGAAGGCTGTAAATAACCCCGCAGCCAAATTCCGGGCGAGCAGCGTGTGCGTAGGGCGCTGCAATCCAACTGCAAGCCCCACTGTGCCAAGGAGGGAGCTCGGAGCTCAACATGGGAGACAAACAGGACAGGACTTTTCATGTCTATGTAGTAACAAATGGATTAGAAATGGAGTCAGGCTGAACAGGATGCTGAACAGGAATTGAAAAGTTTCCAAAATCTGAGGATGTTTGTATCAGTTTGAGCTTTTGAAACTTACCAAAAACATTAACGTCCGGATTTTTTTTGACTTCTCTAGCATGTACTAGAGCATGGTGTGCAATGAAATATTTTTTCCAGCCTTTTGCAACATGTCCCCTCATAGAACTGTCCTGTCTTTTCCCTTCACAAGGCTGACATTGGGATCTTGGCGTGCTGGTGGTGTTTGGAGAGCAGACAGCCCTCGGGTTACAGAGGTGCTCAACCACCATGTTTTTGCTCCACTAAAATTTCATTCCGTTCGGGCTGAAATATGAAGTGTTAAAAACTGCCATTTCCCCCCTTGCAGTTGCATTCCTGAGGGAAATTTTGGAAGGTGGCCAAAACCAATAGAACGCAAAAACCCCCATAGCAGAGCAGTGCAGTGGAGGCAGCTGGAACAGACTGTGCTGGGAACGCCTGGGGCTGCCAGGGAAGCACAGCACTGGCTGGCTGTGGGGAGAGGGGCAGTAGCACCATTTCCTCTGCCCTCATCACTCGCTCCTGTGGCTCATTTTTTTTATCTCTGTCATCCAGACTCAAATCATGGGATTTCTCAGGGGAGAGGGAATCAACACCCATGACCTCATGCCAAGGAATGGCAGGGAAAGACAAGAGGTAGCAGAAGACAGGAAAAATGTGTCCTCCCCACCTTGACCACAGGCATCCAGAGCACAGATCCACTCTCTCTCTGCACAATATCTCCTCACTTCCACTACAAAACAAGACCCTTAGAGCAGTGGCAGCACACTTTGCTTCAGGGTTTAAATGCTCATGGAAGTGAGAAGTGCTGTTGCCCTTATTTATACTGAGAAATTATGTTGAGGGGGAGGAAAAAATCATAATTAAAAAACTGTGTGTAAGAAGATAAGGAAGCAACAAGTAATAGTGCTGAAAGACTGAAATGCCCAGCCTGGGGTGTTCAGTGCCAAAGGTATACTCAAAAATACACTTCAGTGATCACATCTTTGACAAGCTTGAACTACATGTTAAACAAAAGCCAGAAAAGGTCACAGAGACATTAATGAAAAGGTATTAGTCGAACAGGCATCCTTATGAGGAGGTGGCAGAGCCTGCAGGGTGTCAGCTCAGACAAGCAATGTCCGTCCCGCCGGCACAGGATACTAAGTCTCTTTTGAGGGTCCGTCAGTACCAAAGGCACTTTGGGGCAAATGAAGACTGTGAGCTATGAGCAGGGTCCATATCCAACTCCTGCCCTGGAAGGCTGGTGTGGACCAGCCTCATGCTCTATAAATAGTTGCCATACTGGAGAGGAGCTTGGGCAGGTTTCAGTCATCTTGAAGGGGATTTGGCTGCTGCAACACACGTACCTCACTCTCCATTTGGCCAGCCCTGGCTTTCTCTGTGGATACTGGGGTCTCACGCAGGTCATCTTTCCTTCCTGACGGTCCCATACTGATGTCTCAGGTCCCCAGAGCATCCCACCTGGCACTAGAGACCTACATTTTAGCTGCTGAGCTTTACCCTCTGGGCTTTAATTCCTCTACATACTCATTGGAAAACTGTGCCTCATTCAGAGAGCTTCCTGGAGGAGCAATTCTGTAACAGTGCGAATTGCCACCCTTAGGAGAAGACAACATGCCCAGGTACTAAGATAAGTGGCTGTTTTGCTAATCAGAAAATGAAAGTAATAGGTCTGGATGTAACTGTGTTCCATTGGCACTGTCTGGAAAAACACACAATGTTATAGCCTGGAAGGACATTGCCAGAGCTGTGCCAGAAAGAAGCTCAGTACAGATGTGGATGAAATTTAATCTAAATATTTTAGGGTCAAGAGTCATGTTGCTATATTTTCTTTCTTATTCATATTTTAATAGAGCCATTTCTCCCTGGGAGCTGACCATCAGTTCTCTCTCCTAAAACCATGATGAGAGCCAGATTCTCCTTGAGGCACACACCAAGTGCCATGAAAAACCCTGCTCCAGCCACCCCACTTTGTAGTATGAAGGCACAACACTCCTTTCAGCAGCAGAAATTTCAGAGAAATTTCTTCTGTTTTTTCTCATGGGAGTGTTTTCACTGTACCATCTCCCAGAAAACTCTGTTCTGGGTTCATTTAACTCTACCTTTCCTCAAACATGCAATACATCGCTTGCTTCAGTTTTGTTCACAAAATGGGCAGTTTTCTTCGTTTTTCTGACAGAAATATCTACCTATTTCTGATGAACATGGGTGAAGTCTTCAGCAATGAACACTTTAATGCTGCAGAGCCAGTGGTTGTGCTCTCAGAGGCAGCAAGTTGTGACCTCTCCATGGGAAAAATCGGTTGAACATGGAATGCTTGTTGTGCAAAAGGAGAGGATGTGTTTTTTGAGGGAATGAAAAGACATCTGGTTGATGTCTCAGTCCTGAAATGGACTTCGAGCAAATAATGAGCTTTTGAGGTCTTTTAAACTTAAGAAGAAAAAAAAAATAATGAAGGCAATGACATTGCATGTTTTTGTGACAAGTCTCTTCAGCCTGGGCTCTTTCCAGAAGTTCAGGTTTCTTCCTTGGACTACGTGCTAAAACCCAATGAATGTGGAAATTAAACCACTTTTATCTCATTGATGCAGTGTGTTATTTTATGCATCTGAATTACTCCAAGATAACAGTAAATCTCGGGTTTACTATAGCTTGTCATAATAACAAGTGCAATTTTAAAAAAGTTCATTTCTTTTTAAAAATGTATCTAATTTAAATGAAAATTTTATTTACAATCCAACTGGAACTACAGTTCCATCTTCTATGGAATCCAACTTATTTCTAAAGCAAGGAAGTCCTGAGATCAGAGTTTTTCATCGCTAATAGATTTCAGCTTATTTTCAGTCCAAATGTGTTCAGCTTCAGCTTACAGCTACCAGATCTTTCTGTACCTCAGCCTGTTGGCTTAAAGAGCCCTCTGCTGTCAGAATTTCCTCCCCTGATACTATGTGTAGATGATAACTAAACTATTGCTGAATGTTCATTTTACTAGACTGCATGGATTGATCTTTGCACTACAAAAAAGCCTTTTTCCAAACACTGAATCATTTCCATGGCTCATTTTTGGAATCTCTTTCAGGCTGCCCATGTGTCTGTGTTATGTTTGGTGGGCAAGGAGCCTCAGTCCCACTCTGGGAAGGCACAGAAGGAGGTGGTGGGACAACAGCTCCGGCACTGCTGGGTTTTCACTGCCTCTGTCACCCAGGGGCGTTTTGGAGTTGTAGTCCTGATGGTGAGCACCTGTTTGGGACAGGCAAGGGAAAGCAGGAACTGAGCAGTCAAACCTCAACCAGCCTCAGCTCAGGGTTTGAGGTTAGCTTGAACAACACCTACCACTGTCCTTACTCCTGTTTTATGGAGCCTACATGTGATTGCCCCCATGTTGTGAGGCTGGAGCACCCCTGGACATTCGTCTGTATTAAAGGAACCTTCTTTGGAAATACATTGTTTCTGAGGAAAATGGGCTGATTTGGCAGCAGAATGTGCTGAATCCCAGGGGAATAAAGGAGGGATATCAACTGGCTGGCACAGTCCAGCACAGCCCATGGTGCTGCTGGTGGGGCGTCCCCCAGCCCACCTGCCAACTGGGCTTATTGTGTCTGGGGAGACAAAAACTGAGAGGCTGATAATATTTGAGCCTTGCTGTTTCTTTAAGTGTTATTTGTATTAATACATTTAACATTTGTGCATTTTGCCTAAAGAGGCTGAAAAACTTTCATCTGTGGCAAGTTCCTTGCTGTCTAGAATTTCCCAATCTCTCCTTCTCTGTCCAAAGCACTGTCCAACAGGACTGCAGCTAATGAAACCTTTTAATTTGAAAATGAGTCATTAATTTGAAATGGGGAAGGCAAAAGGGTGTTCTGAAGCATCAGACATTTTCTCAGATTAAAACCTCTGTTCTCCTTTTTAACAGAAGTATGGAAATTGGTGGGATGTGAATTCATGGCATGTGTTTCCTATCATATCGTCACTGGGAGAAGTATAAAATAAATGAAAGGGAAGTAATTTATTGTGCAGCCTTAAAAAAAACTGATCTGGAGCTCTTTTCATACCTTCTTCAGTAATTACACATGAAAACAGCATGCACATGGTAAAAAAGTTGTCAGATGCCCAGCTTTAATTCCCAGCTGGCTTTGGGGGACTGCTGTGAGGCTGAAGCTTGACCCTGGGGGCTTGAGGTGTAACCACCTTGGGAATTTGAATGACCCATCTGTATCAAGAGGGGTCTCGACTTCAGTGATCTGAAACTGTAAGTACAGTAAAGGAAAATACCCAGAAGAGTGCTCTGTGAACCATATGTGCTCTGTGGGTAAGTGTGGGGGTGCAGATTATTTAGTATGAACTTTAATAGAGTTGAGAGTAGTTTCATCCTGTGTGTGACACCTAACAGTCAGGATTCTCGTTACGCTTGTATGAATCATTAACTTCCAAACCTGCTAGTTCAGCCTCTGGCACTGAGCCATGTGTCACTGTTACCTGGTGTTCACCTAACACAGGCACCTGAGCTGTTCAGGTAAAAGTTATAATTCATCTCACTTGGGCAGCCTCCACTTAAATCCAACTGGAATGACACTAGCAAATTCCAAAGATTAGAAAATGCAGGGAGCCAGCTAAAAGCTCAATAACCAGAATTTCCTTTATAGGTTTTTTTTTTTTAACACTCGAGAAACTTTTGCATTTATGTTAGGGTTAGCCAAGGCATATCTGAACTGTAAAACTTTAATATTTTCATGTCAAAAATGATTTTGCTAAAGTTAACTTTCCCCATACTTTGACTTATCAGTTTCAGTCGTGGTGGTGTGCATTTCAGTTGAAGTTTTATTACATTAGGTTGGCAGCATATTATGTTTTTTACACATGGATTTGATTGAGAAATGAAACTGGAATAAGAATGAGGTAGCAGCAGCATCTGCTGGGAAACGCAGCTAGTGCTGGTGTCAATCAATCTGATTGATTAAATATGGTGGCACACATTTTATTAAAACAGAATGCTCTCCCTGAAGAAGACTATTATGCCAATATAATACACAGCTTTCCTAAAGAACATTACAAAAGAGGTGGTCTGTTTGTGACATACAATGCTTGTAAATAACTGGAAAGAACTGAAGAGTTCAAATTACATCAGGCTGCTCATGGAAACAGCTATTTTATTGTTTTGGCATGCAGTAGCTGGTATTGTTGCATTGGCAAGATCAGCAGCACTGATGGAAGTTGAATTATTGTGTGGGACCACAAAAGGTTTTACGCACTCGCTGACGTTATTGAACAGGTCCGAGGCTTTAAAGTGCTTGGTGGCTTGTGACCAAGATATATGACAGGCTAGCTCAAGGCTCGAGATGGAGGCAATGCCTGCCCTCTCCATGCCTCTGATATGCTGGAATTCATTTCCAGGCAGCCTCCTGGCTCTCTCACTGTGAGGGTGGGTGTTCATGGTGCCAGCCTGGGAAGCAGACTCCTCTGGGAATGGACAGTCATCAAAGGCACAATTACCTGCCCATCAGGTACAAGGTACAGACATCTTCGCCTTGCCTTCCTCTCTTTGCAGAAACAAACAGGATGTGCAGCCCCTCCACCTCAAAATACAGCTGGCGGCAAAAGAAACCATTTCATGGTGCATTCTCTGCTGTCCCCAGAGGAAGGTCAAAAGAAACAATGAGTCATATTATTTGAGATGTGCTTGGAGGCTATAGTGATGGAGAATTTAGGACGCAATAAATCTTCACAGTGTTTCCCATCCACCTAAAATTTTGGCTTCTGCTGAGTGTTTTAAGTAGTCAGTAGTTTTCCACTAGCTTCACTAGGGCTGAGGGTTTACCCACTTCCACTTGTATTCAACACATTAAGATGAATTATGAAAATTCTTAACCAATATCAACATTTTACTCACTTTCCTCCAAATGTAGACATTCGTAATTTAACACAGGTTTCTGCTTGCTACATTCATCCTCACTAAGTGTATCCAAATAACATTTGCTTCAGTAAATAATATAAATATAAACATAAACAAACATCTGCACCACAGAAGAGTGCTGCACCCTGCTCTTCCTGAGAGTGATGACTTTGGAATCAAACAAGTGTTGGTTGTACACGGCAATGCAGGGTAAAGGAATGTTTTGGCCATTGAGGCTCCTCCTGCCTACCATCGTCCAGGCACACAATCCACAGTGGAAAAATGCCTAATATATGAACTGTGTGATACAGCAATAGCCTACAAACTATGCTGGCTGATGCCATTCCTGTTTTCAAGAGGACAGTGCTCTTTATTGAGCTCTTTGGGTTCTTCAGATCCTGTGAGAAGCAGGGCGCCCAGGGGAGGCGAAGACAGCAGTGAGACCTTTGATGGGATAGGCAGTGAATGAAGAAAATAGTGAGGAGAGAAAGACTAAATGGGGAAAGAACAAATTTGTATGGGGAATACGCAGTTTCCAGAGGGGGAAAAGAAGAAAGAAGAAACAGTACATGACAGAAACCATTGTGTGATTTCAGAAAAGGGCAAAATGCAACAGGGGTGGTCACAGTATAACAACATTTATATAATAGCATAGGGGAGAAACACAGAAAACATTAGGTTTTGGTTCACTCCCCTTTCCATTCTTATTGCAGGAGTGTCTCATGGTAACTGTTATGGATCAGCTCCTCTAGTTAGAGTGCAATTTCTTGTCCTTGTGGTAACTCCTATGGATCTCCTCTTCTAATCTCAGAGCAATTCCTTGTCCTGTTTTATTTCATCAGGAGGACACAGCCTGCTCATTGTGCCCTGGTGTGACAGCCCCCTCAAACCCATGTTTGGTCCCGGAACACCCCTCTGCTCTTTGGCCATTTAATTCAGGGAAATACTCAAGTGGGTGCTAAAATTAAAACCAAGTTCAGCAGAGAATCTCAGGCTATTTAATGTGATGACTTCAAAACAACCTGAGTACAGATGGCTTAGACAATATCCGTATTGAATTTTTAATGGCAGATTCAGAACTATTTTTATGATCCTACTGTTATTTCTCCTGAGAGATCTTTTCTTAGAAATCTAAGTAGAAAATAATAATGAGGGAAAAAACCCTTGCTAGGCAACCTCTTCAATATGCAGATGGTTTCCGCAGTGACACTTCTGCTGAAGCTAATCTTTCAGGATAGAGATATTTTCAGAAACATCTATTTGTGGTTTTTTGTTTGTTTTTTTTTTCCTTAACTCACAAAGACTCATCTTTGTATACAAATCTTTCCTCCATCCCCACCCGCTTATTTGGTGGTTTTGAGGCTTGCTAACAACTTTTTGCATGAACAGACATCTCTGTTGCACTTTGCAGACCTCAGGAATGCAGCTAATGATGGTATTTGTACTGATCCATACTTCTGCCTTCAGCCTTCATTCCATCATGGAGTTCACTGGCTTTCTTAAAGGTTCACTACCACCTTCATTGTCTTAACTTGCAAAGTTATCCCAGTGCAGAATTGTTCTCAAGAGCATCAGAGCTCAGATCTTACTGTTTTACAGTGGAAAATGGTGTATTTTCTAATATCCTCTCAAAAAGAGTCACTGAGGTCATTCTGAGCACATCAGTCTTTGGCAGGTGACTCTCCCATTTTTTCTTCTAAGTTTGTCTCCTTTCATACCCATTAATCTTCTGTACTCCCCACCTTTGCAGGAGCTTCTTCATTTAGTTTCCTTGCTGCTTGGATGCCCCTGGGCTGGGAGCCTTTCTGTTTTGTGGTGCTTATATTGTCATCCTGATGGAGAAACCCAAAGGCAACATAATCTCTGGATTTATGGTTAATGTGCACAGACAGGACAGTGATGTAGGCTTGGGGGAAAAGCCTTAGGTTTGCTATACAAGCAGAGGAAAGGATGGTCACTTCAGACTTCAGTAAGCATCTGAATTAAAGCAAATCCAACGACACCACCCCTTTTGATAGTCCCTGACAGTGCAAAAACTAAGATTGACATAAGAATTTGATTTCATGCTAAAATGCCAGACTGAACAGCAGTTCAAGAGCGCTGAGTATCCTGTGCAGTTGTACTTGCAGCAAGCCCCAGGAGCAGCCTGGGTAGGAGAAATCACTTCAGCTGTAATGGTTTAATAGCTGAGAAACATGCATCAATATTTAAATAGCATAGAGTGAAATATAACAGCTCCTAAAACATTCAAGAGCAGACTAAACATTGCTGCAGGAGTGAAAATAACATGAAACATTATCAAGCCTTTTCTTTAAATCTTCATGAATCTGCCAGTTTTACTACCAGAGGTTCATAGTTACAATTGTTAGCTCAAAGTGCTTGTTAAAAACAACTGAAGTGCATAATAGGACTTAGTTGTGTATTTTGACACATCTGCAAATGCTGGCATGGAAGGACTCTAACTTGCTGCTATCTATGATTAGCCCTACGAGAAATATTTTGTATAGTGGGTCCATGAGATTTTAGTATCTTGGTAGCTATTGAAGGTTAATAACATATATTAAAATATAACTAAAATGCAGTGCTTAGGCTTTCACACAGGACAAGGAGCTTACCTATGTTTACTAAAGTATATAACACCTGCTCTGGGGATCCTGAGCTGAGACACAGCACCAAATTGGGACCTACTGACATCTGCAGGGTCAAGATTTTGCATATTATTACCTGGATAAAACCCACTGTTAGGTGTGAACCTTTATAAGACTATTAAGCGGTTGAGTACTCGATCACCACCATATCAGAAGTGCTTTTGCTGGGCACAACGGATATCAGCTTCTCTTTTCGCTTCTCAGGAGTCAAAATCCATTTCTTGATAAGGAAAATGCCCTTGAACAATGCACTAGGAGGGAAGACCAGCTGGAGCTCTGCTTTGTGGTTAGTTATATTTTGGAATCCTAAGTAGCTGTTTGCCTATGTCTATATTCATTAGACAGGGATTTAAAGCAAAAAGTACACCATTCATTATTGTTACGGCAGCACAGACCTCCACAGCCAGCCCTATCAAATAATGCAAACCAAGTGAACAAACAACCAACATAATTTACCGTCAGCTTCTGTAAAAACCTGGAAAAAAAATCTCCACAGTCCAAAATATTGTGGGTGGTTTTAACAACGTTGTCCACAGTGCATGAAATGCAATATTTTGGGGATAGTAATTGCTGTTATTTAAACCTCAGAAAGCTGTAGATTTATATTTGTTCGGTTTCCCCTTAAGCTGGATAATAAATCTGTACAGCTTCTTCTGGCCTTTTTTTTTGTGTATCTCTTTTTTTTTTTTCAAGAAAGACTTCTGAGATGATAATATCTGCCCATCTGCCTATACTGGTCTGGTTTTTTTGCTTTTTGAAAATCACAGGAAAGATTTTAACTGCTGAGTTGTTCTGTATGGAACAAATTCTGTCCTTAGACATCCCATATGCACTGAAGATAGCACCACTTATACATATGCAGAAACCAGCAGTCAATTTTGACTCAGAAGATAATACACCAACTGTGTATTAAGTTTAATGTAGATTAATGCGAGTTGCTTTCCTTTGCATGTATGTACACAGGTACAAATAATTAAGATTAATTCCACTGGATATAATGGCCTTCACTGTGCACGGTGCCATAAAATTCTTCTTTAATAGCTGTTAATTGGATGTATTTGCTTTGATGGTGAAGTCCTGATTAGTCTTGTTACCCTACAACCCCTTCCTCCTCCCTTTGCTCACTTTTGTGCTTAGGAAAAGATTTATAATAAGGGAATCACAGCTATGCAGTTTATTAGCAAAAAAATCAATACATGTATCTGTTGAAATGTATTAGAGATTCAGCTGAAGAGGGGTGCTCTGCATAATATTTGAAGAGTAAAGATGATGCATATTTTCATTTTTTCTTCTATTCCCTGTGCAATGTTTTTACTGGTAATAACTCAGATTTCTTACTAGATTTAATTTTTTTTCTCTTTTCTTTCCTTGGCTTCTGTATTGAACCTATGGATTTTCTAGGTGGTAACAGGAGAAACTTGGTACCTTCAGCAACCTCCAGCTCCAGGACGTCAGGCATATGGCTGAAGTTAGGAGCTGCTTCCATACTATGATTCCATTTTTTTTTTCTGGAAAACACTCAGTAATTATTTTGCCTTCTATGTTCTCTGAAATACAGCAATCCTAAACATAAGGGACAGGGGCTTCTGTGTGTGCAAATCAGAACATCTTCACTGAAACCTAGGTGGAGATTTGGTTTGTGCTTTTTTAAGTAGTACATTTTTAGCAGTAATACTTTGCATTTGTTATCTCCCAGGAGCACAGCTCTGTTTATGGAATTAATGAACGATTGTTATATAAAGCAAGAAGTTAAAGGTGCAGCTGCTGCCTAAGTCCATGTCTCAGAGCCAGCTCCTAGGCACAGCTCCTCCATTCTCGTCCTTGCTCCGACATGTATGGAACCACAGGCAGTATTCCTGGGATACCAGCCCAGAAGCATGTGTAGCTGGGGCAATTTTTTCTGCCTGGAGCCATTTTATGTACCTGAGCCCAGCCACTCAGGAGTTGTGACAAAGTCGGGCCTGGCCCCTGGAATTCTTCACTATGGATTTCTGCTCCAATGATTCAACCTTACTTACAAAAATCCTCTGTACAATTTTATCATTAATATTCTGGTTCCTTTACTCGTATGAACTCATCAGCTTACTGCATTTCCTGCTCTCAGTGATCTCGTTTAAGAGAATAGGGCTCTTCCCTTCGCCTGCTGCCTCTTCCCATCTGCCTGGAGCCGCTCAACACTGCTGGGACACAGCCACACACAGAAGAGGGAACACTGCTGGGACATAGCTACACACAGAAGGGGGAACCCTACTTTGAGGATGTTTGCACTCTAACAACTATGTTCTTCCTCAAGGAATACTTAAGTGTCTGTGGGGTCTGGTCTACTGCCAGGAAAGCTTTGGTGGGACCTCATCCAGCCAAGGACGGACTTCTGCCTTCCTCCTCCTCTGCCCTGTGTTTAGTGAGTCAGTGCACTCCAGCAGCCAAATGGGATTCTTAAAAATGTATGGGTTATAAATGACCAACCTGATTAAAAATTACTGCATCAAGTGCTCCATGGAGGACAGGCCAGCACTGCTAGTTGCATGAATCACTGCTGTTTATGTCCTTTAATTAGGAAAATTGCCACACAATGCAGGTTTTAAAAGATGTCTTCTGACAGATCCTCAGGGCTCCCTCTGATTTTATCTCCGCATCCAAGTCTGCTGCTTATATTATTTGGATATCTTACTGCAGCCAGGGGAAGTCCAGACAGGGCCAATTCCTAAAGTGTTTAAATCCGAGAAGCCCCGTCATGATGCCCAATTACAGCATCATCTGAGGATCTGATTGAATGATTCGGAGACTGGAAGAGAAGGTCTTTTATGAGATTAATAATCTATGGAACATTAATATGTAATTCTCCCCCCTCCTTCAAAAAGGAAGAAGTCTGCATAATAATGACAATTATAAGAAAAATTAAAAAAAAAGAAAGCCATTTATTTGGAACCACTTGAACATGCTTTGCAATTATACATTTATTGTTGGTATAAATTGAACAATTCAGAAGAAGCTGGGTGCGTATGACCAGAAGCAATTAAGAAAGGTGTTTATTTTACTGAGACCTGACCATTTCAATTTCAGAAGTAAAGCCCTATCACTGAGTTTGCAGTTGTTTTATTCATGCTTTTAATTACAGCCCATTTCCAAACTTGGCTGTATCTACCCTAGGGGAGGCTGCATTTCCATGCACTTCTGCCTCAAGTCCCCTGTAGCAAGGGAAGGGTTAAAACCAATATTTGTAGATAAAGAGGTAAACATATTTACATTCAGTTTTTCACACTTTATGCATATGTCATGCAGTGAATAGTTTTAGAGGTATGTTTGTACTATCTCTCCAGAATTTTTACAGTCTGTAGGACACAAAATCTCTATAAAGTGACTTATTGAAATAGAAGCAGATTGGTAAAACCGTTTCTCTCTTATGAACTGTGAAGAATGATCCTCTAAATGAAATCAGGAAGGAACTGGACAGAATCTTGTTTAATGGTGTGACAAAATGAATCACAACTATTCCAAGCATCCATCACTGCTAAAAGGGGACCACAAATGATCTGTGAACTACTATATATTGATTACTCATGTACTACAAGTGTCGGATTTAATGTTCACACACCATGGAAAGGCGGCAGGGACAGATGGTGCCTTAACTCTTCTTTGATAGATTTTAATGGTGAAATATTGATTTCTATCTGGCCAAGGCCTGTTGTTAGGGGCCAAAGTCATTTGTTGGGTATAGCTGGACACCCAGTCTGCTAGGGGTAATCAATCATTTTTGGCAAGGCAGGTGAAATTCCGAAGAGAAGCACCTTGGGTTCCCAAACTGTATCGAGATGAGGCTGAGACCAACATTTGCGCATGCACGCCCCCTCCTCCCCCCATGCACACATACAAAAAGACTCCATGAAATTGTGCTTGTAAAGAATTATTAATGATAAGACATGTTTACTGAGGAGAGTCACAGCGAATCACAGCTGACATGAAATAGTCTGGGAGCCTCGGAGAGAAAATGAGCTTCTCGCTAAAAGGGACTATATTTTATTTAAACATCCGTCTAGGGCTGAAAACTCAGGTAATCTGTTGTGTTACAAGCCACTGGCTGTTCTTGCCATCCAGAGAGATAACAGTGAGGAGCTAATAGGAACACATCAATCACAATCAGGCTGCAATTCCACCGGTGTCTCCTCTTCCCAGCTCCTTTTTAAGCTCCTTAATAACGATGATAACATAGTTCTGGGCTTGTGAGAGGGTTTCTTCCCTTTGAGGGTCATATTCATAAAGCGAATGGCTTGCAAAGTCAGCATCTCACTCCTATGGAAAAGGGGGTGTGAGCAGAGGGAAGGGGTTTGCAGGTGGGAGGGGTAGGGGGGCAGGAGAGGGTGGATTTCCCCCAGCAATAAATCCACGGACACCCCTCTTTTCCCTGAAAGTGTTCCCAGGAGAAGATTCTTGTTCGGAAGCAGGCAGGAAAGGGTAGCCTCTGCCCAGATGTGCCCCAGATGTGGGAACCAGTTGAGGCTGATTTTTCGTTTAGATTATCTTGCTTACCTAATGATTTTTGCTTCACTGCTCAGCTCGATTGTGTTCACTAGGACGGCAGGCTATTAAAATGTCAAGGCGCATTGAATTGTTGTTATCAAGGAAAGAGACCTTTCCAATCAGCCCGTGTTCCCTGGGTTGCATAAAGGCGGAGAAGGGATTGGAGGAGGAAGAAGACCTTCTTCATCCTGGCGAGGGGGGGGAGAGGTGCAATGTGGTGTGTGTGTGTGTGTTTCTGTGACTGTGTAGGTGCAGCAGATGTGTGTGTGTGCCTGCTGCAGTGTGGTGCGGTAATTAAAATGCCACCTTTTATAACAGGTATTAGACATTTCTCTCATTTGTATTTACAGGGAGAGACGAAACTTCTCCCCGTGGTGCTTTTCACTGCAATCCTTATAAAGAAAATACTGGGAGGAGGAAACTTGTGTGGCTGAATCACTGGCCACGCATACTAAGGAGCTGCTGGGCTGGGCTGAAGGAGAAAAACAAAGGCAAATGCCTTCCTCGTGTCTACACCTGCCTTAAGGCTTGATAAGAAAATAAGTTCACTGACCTACTGGGAAAAACACTGGAGATTGTCCGGTATCACAATATTGAACAACTGGTGACAGGATGATTCAAACCCAGCACATTTGGAGACACAAAAATCCCCTAACTCTCGTCACCACCACCACCTTGTTCATATAATTGCAGAACAGTTTATTACACAGAGGCACATCAGATATTGCCACAGATTGATTTTTTTCTTTCTTCTCTTGTAAACCATACAGTACATCATATTGGTTGGGAAAAAATACGTTCTTTGGATTTACTTCTCTTTGTTTAAATCATCTCACAAATATTTTGCTTTTTGCCTGTCATTTCTTTCATTTCCATTTTAAAAAGATGGCTTTGTTTTTGCTTGTGTATGGTTTTGTAGAATAATGACATCTACCCCGTCCCCCATGCATCAAGCATCATTGATTGGCCTGAACATCATTGTCACTACTGGGTGTTCATCTTCACACTTGCTGCTGGCAGGTCCCTCATCTACTTTCTGTCTTGCACATGCCCCTCTCTGCAGCCACACGCTCACTCACAACAGGCGTGCCCACTTTCTTTTTTTTGCCTAATATTCATTTCTCCTGGCATGCTTTTGCTCTACATCTCCTCCTCACAAGGCCTCATTTCTCTCTCTCCAACCTTGTGCTGCTGTGCGAGTCTGTGGGCACAAGCCGCACCAAACTGCTCAATCCTGCAGCAAACTCCAGCTTGGTCTGTGTTAAAAAGCCGGGATGAAACAAATCCTTCCATCCTTTTCCACATTGTATTCACTGATTCATAAAACTTTTTCTCATAAGATTTGTTTTCTCGACATATTAGGGCACAGGTAGGAGAGAAGACTGAAGGGACTACAGGAGTCCTCGCTCATCCTGCACGTGGCTGTGGAGAAGGGGTACACAACCCTCCTTTCCCACCATGTTGTTGCTCCAGCTGGCCTTAGTTTTTGCCCTGCCTTACGTTTCCACTCTCATGTCTGTCTTGAGGCTTGTCTCCACTGGAAAATTATTGCACGCAAGGCTGGGATGTGAATTAATAGCACATCCCTGTAGGGAACATTGCAGGTACAATGAGGACTTGTGTGCACAAGGACGTTACTGTGGAGCCAGCCAAGGCGTAAATCTCCCGTGTTGTGGCACCAGCTCCCCCACACGTGGGGTTTGCATGGCCCCCCCAGGCCCAGCTGGACTGCACACACCCAGTGCCCACATGCCCTCACAGCACATGTGCTTTCCAACCAAGAAGACCCCAGAGGTATTTGCTGGTGTGCATCACACCCATACCTGTGCTGCTGACAAATCTTGATATATTTATTGTCACAAGTTGCTTGAGAGGTAAGAAAGCAGTATTATTTCTTTACAGAAGGGAAACTGAGGTGTGCAGGCTCATGAAATGCCCAAGGCCTTCAGATGCTGGGATCCAAAGTGACTTGCCCAAGGACATAATAAAGTGGGTAGCAGACAGTAGCAACTGCTACCTAGTCCCTGAACACTGTACCTTGGTTATTAGATCAGATTTCCTTTCTCCTACCAATGCTTTTTCTTATCTCCTCACTGCCCCTCTCAATGTCTAGCAGTTTCCATGTTTTTCTTGCCAACCAAGGCTCCCTCAAGCAGCTGTGTTTGACTCTACCACCACCAGCTGTGAACCAGATCTCCAAAACAGACAGAGAAGAAGGGAGGCTCCTCCACTCGCTTACCAAGTCAAAAAGAGTGGTTTTCACTGTGGCACAGGTGTGGGACCTACTCACGGCACCACACCAGGTGTCAGCATGACTCTGCTCCCAGCCATGGTGAGTCACTAGGCTGTGGTGGAAGTGAGACAGGATTAGATTCAACATTTTTCCAGACTCTGCGGTGGTGCTGACCAAGTTTATTAGGTAATGAACAATGTGTGATGATGCTTAGCCTGCATGAGAAAAGCACTGGTAGGAAGCTTTTAGTCAATTGGATTAAAAAATACATGTCCAAACAACACATCCAGGAAATTGCCATAGGCTGGAGAATTGTACTCAGAGGACATAGGTTGACCCAGAAGAGCAAAAGAAGGAGAGCAGCATAACAGAGACCAAGTAACCTGGAAATGGTCCAGATCCTTGTAACCTGGTCACAGATATAGATCTAGGCAAGGAACAGTATGCAAGCTGGATGTCAGTCATGGTATCTCAGAACATGAGTAGCTGCACCTATTTTTTTTTATGCTTCCATCTGTATGCTGATCCTAATTCCAGAGTGTGCCCTTCCAGGGCTGGCTGGGGTGAAAGGCTGTTTTCTTTGCTAAGACACAAAGCCTTCTCTGTATACGGCAGGGTGAAATGGAGGGTAACAGGGTATCTTCTGATGAAGTGCCACTACTGGACTTACCTGCTACCTAAATGCCCCAGTCTTCCTGGTGCAGCAGCCATTTCCTGTTCATGCTGCTCCCCCACCTCTCCATCCACGAACTTCAGAGGCTGTACAAAATGATCAACCTCCAAGAGGATCTAAGTTTCAGTGCAAAAATCTAATTTCAGAGATCTAAGACCTGCTCCTGCGTTTGGCCGTTTATGCAAGAAAACCCCTTAGTACTGGCTATTACACTTAAATATAAGTCAAGTGGGACCAGGAGAATTGTTTCCTGAACTGAGCCAAAACCCCTGTTAAGAAGTTAAGGCTGGTATATATGTCAATCATGCCAGCACAAAACACATCAAAGGGAAGTATTTGTCCCCCAAGTAAGCCTCATAATTCACAGAAAACTCAGCTGAAGTTAGCTTAGTTAAAATAAGTCTGAAGAGAAAGACATTGGAAAGTTCCTGATGATCTCTTGTGATATCATGCAATAACCGTATAATTATGATTAAAGCTTTATTTTCTTTGGCTTCAGAACTTGTCTTCTTCCCTGGCTGCATCTCTTACCTTCCCAGGTGAATTCCAGGGGGCAGTGGAGCAGTCACTGATGCCTGGGTTTGGAGAGGGTCGGTCAAACCCCAAGCCAACATGCTTGGCCATGGTGCACCCTCTCCATTTGAATTCATCCCTTTCTCTGGGGAGTTCCGGAACCTTACAATAAATCCTTGGGCTGGCATCATCAAAGACATGACAGAGAGGGCAGAAACCTGGGAGATGCATTGAAATAGCCAGTTCATCCAAACTGCTTTTGGGGCAGATGTGACCCAAACTAAGTTCTGCTGTGTTTGAAGCCAGACAGCAGCTGCGTCAGCCTGAGGGCAAACTCATTCCTGTGGCAGCGATCAATGACAGCCACAGAACAGCTGCCAGGTGTGCCAGAGATGTCCTCACCTGGCAGGTCCTGGTTCCTAAACACTCAGCACACAGAGGAAACCCAATGTCAGCCAGGGCTGACCACATATGACTGGGTGAGGGTAAAGGTGAGCAGTCTCTGCTGGCAAACAGCTGGCTGCCAGCCCCCTGCTCTGGCCAGACTTGGCTTTGGGGTTCAAGGGTCCCTGCTAGCATTCCCAATCCACACCCTCCATCACCCTCAATGTGTCAAGGGAAAAATACCCTGGGGAGCTTCTCAAACAGTCAAAACTGTTATAGCTCTTGACTCCTCAATGCAAACACTGGAAGCAAGGCCAAGCCACAACTAAGACATGTCTAATTTTTTTTTGCATACCACAGATTTATTTGCTAGCAAAGGAGCTGTGTATGGCAGGGGAGCAGAGGGCATGGCTGTTGTTTGCAGTGGAGCACCTTGAAGAAGCTAAACCAGCACTCAAAGCGGAATAATTGGTGCAGCAGGAGGCTGTGCCCATGCTAATAGTTTTTGCAGAGATGAAGCTTATTAACATGTGCACTGGTGCATCTGTATTGCCTCTGGGACTCAAATTCAACATGGTTCTCTGCTGTGCTGCATAGAGGTTTTACCTTCCTCTGACCTTGCTCAGGCTCCTTTGTCCTGTTCTGCTGTGCTCTGAGTTAACCTTTTGTCTGCCTAGGCTTATAGCCTATATTTTAAATCCTAGCCAACTTTTTCAAGTTTCTTCTACATTGAAGGTTTCAGTTGTGCTGAAGGTATTTTGCATCCCATAGTTGTGATGCTTTTGATTTGAGGAAAATTTGTTGTGCAGTGCACATATTATCAGCTCATCTCTAAGCTGAAATTTTAAGCTATTGCCTACTGTTGTACTTTGGGATAAGAGCTGTGCATTTAGCACACGAGAATTCACAGATTGAATCCCTGTTTGAGAGAGAGAAAAAAAATTACTATGCTTTTAGTATCCAGACTATGCCCTTACTTAGTCTAATAGAGGAACAGAAATGTAACTTTTGGGGACCTACATGAAATAGGCTGGAAGAGAAAATATGGTCTCTGATCTTTGCTGTGAAGCGCAAGGCAAACCAAACCTCTGCCTTTTGATTTACTGATGACAGCACACTTTAGGTGGAGTACGCCAGGATGTCACCTCTTATCATTGACTGTGAAGACCATAACAAAGTCCAAGTAACAAAGTCTGAAGTCCAAGTGACACACCTAACTTATCACTCAGTTCAAAACAGCCCTTCCACTTTGCTGCATGAACAACTTGAGATAGCTCAGATCATAACCCATCCCTGGCTTCCTCCCACCTTACTGACCATTATCCCGGGCAAGAACAAGCCCCAGCAAACACAGGCTTTAGTAGTGTTTTGCTAACAGTGCCAATCATCCCAATCTGCAAGTTTCATCTCGAAACACCCTCCACTTAGCTGTAGTTAGTGGTTGTCCCAGCCCAAGGCCTCTTTTCAACAATGTTTTGCACCAAAACCGAACACTTGCTAATTAAGCACGTGTATTTTGGCCCCAGACAGATTTAAGACATCATCTGAAGACTCATTGTTTGCTAGTTTCCCCTCACTGCTGCACTGTTGAGATCACCTCAGTGTAACCCTGTGAGCTTTCTATGGACAGAGTCCATGATTTTTGCTAATTCACTTCTTTTATGAACTCCAGTTGTTTTGCACTGAATGTGGCACGTCTCCAGCATACGGATTCACATCAGGCAATCATCCTACACAGTGTAAATCAATGAAATGAAATGTAGCCATTGACACCACTTAAAATTTTGCCCATTACTATGAAATCCTCTTTCTTTAAATGGAAGGTGCTTTTGTGAATCCATTGAAGCATAGCTGACAAAGCCTTCAATACCCACTATTGCCTAAATACTGCAAAATATAACAATTATAAAAGATACATGTGGTGCATATTTATAAGGATTAGAATAAGCACTTTGGTGAATCACTGCAACGCCTTTGTCCCTTTTTCCCTATAAACCTTGGATATTTTCTTCTTCCCATGACTCAAATAAACACTATTCTGTGGGCTTACCAGGTCTCTCTGCCTTTCTGTGTGCTCACAGTGCAAAATATGTACTTCTATAACTGTGTTTAAAAAAAAGAAAATCCCTGCACTGTAATTATTCTTTATGCTAATATAATAGACTAGTAAATGTTCCTACACTTCTTGTAGGACTAATTACATTTCAGTAATGTGAATCATCCCTGGAGCCACTACTGTTAAATATTTTTGGAGTGGTAGCGAGGGAGTTTGTTATTTGTACACACTAGAGAAGCGTGGATTTGTGAAACGGAATAGCACAGCTCTATAGCAGTGACACTCCTAACGTGGCCATGCTGGGTCAGGGTAGATGGAACAGGGGACCACATCAGCTGGAGGATTTGCTGCATCCCGTCTGATTCACCAGGTCCTCACATTCAGAACTCAGCTTTTGCAGTGGCTAAAATAAGTTTCACTTGAGACAGCAGTTATGATGAGCTCATTAGGAGCTGCCGCTGAATGAAATGTAAATTTTATAGATTGTGTATGTCTAGAAAAATGTAAAGGTTTCCAAACTCACTCTCTTAATTGGCTAAAGTAAGAGATACTATAATTTGCAGAGTAGCAAATAAAGCCAGAAAAAAGTTAAGGCAAACAAACAGAGGAATTTCAGACATAGCAACAATTCCTTGTATGTATCCTGTAACAACTGGCACAGCAGCCCTGCCTTGTTATTGACTTCTGAGAAATACTTTGGTTTCAGATAAGGAACTGACGTGGGAACTGTCATGTCATTCATTGCTGGAAGCTGTCACTGAAGCTCTAGCCTTGCTGCTGTGTTTCTAGTCTACCTGCTCAGTGTGTTAGTGGTCAGGCAAGTCTTGCCTTCACCCTCTCTACTCTGCACAATAACAATGTTTACAATACTCTACATTTCCAGCTGTTGCAGAGCCTGCCATGTTTAATATTAACTAAGTGCTGCTCAGTAAATGTGTCAGTCACCATTTCTCCTCCAGGGCTGGTTTTGCGTGTTCTTGACCAAGTTTTGTGCCAGTCATAGTTTCAGTTGTCACGGACCACTTGGGATCGAAGGCTACCACTATCTACATGCCTTGCAGCAGCTCTGTGAAGCTGAATGAAGCTCAGCACCTGAAGGCTACCTGCCAGGCCATGTCATCCTTCTGCCCAATGTTTTAGCTTGAACAGAGCTGCTGCTCTTCTCACCAGGTTGCTGGAAATCTTGGACAGAAGGTTCATGCACGTGCAGTTACTCTGATGCATATGGAATATAGCAGCCCTGCTGCTTGGGGGTTAAGCAGATAGTCTGCAGGAGTGCATTAAATCTGAGCATGCACAAATCAGCAAATATAGACTATTTTTTTGGATATCCAAAAGATAAACTAAACAAAATAATTAAGGGGTTTTTGTGGTTTAGGTTGTATTCACAAAATCAATCTGCATGGTTAAAAGGTCAAATGACATACATTATGGAAGTGTATCCACTGCACATGCAAAGGCCATAACCTGGTGAAAAACTGACTGCTGTAACACAACAAAATAATAAAATTGGAACCGTGACCTTCCCAGCTAAGTGCTTTGGCCAGTTTCCTTAAGATTCTAGCTTTTCTACAGAGGCACTTGTTTACAGGTCTACTCATCTATCGTATTACCACCCCTTTTCAAACATCAAAGCCCTGATCTAGGTGTAGCCGTTCCCATTCTGCACCAGGGTAGATCGGTCTGCCTTCCTTGGCCGCATCTGTGAGCAGGTACTGGTGCAGTCTACCTGGGCTGCTCATTCTGGATTGGCCCTGCACCAGAGCTGGGATGCTGAAAAACAGGTAGTTTGGGTTTTTGTTAGGAACAACAGAATAATAAAGCTTGCTGCTGCAGGGAGATAACAAAGGGTTGGGAGACGAGAGAGGTCCACTAGGGAAGGACAACTGGAGGAGCTCGATGTGACATAAATGAGCTAAGGGAACTGTGCAAAGGGAAATCCTTGGCAGGTAAAAAGAGACTGAAAAGTGAGAAAAAAGACTGGGGAAAAAAAGAAAAGAAGAACAGAGGTGAAATTTGAAGAAAGTATAGGTGAGAGATTTTGAACAAATTCGTCACTGCCAGAAGGAAAGGAAATACCTGTATTCCATCTGTTCTTTTTCTTCACTACAAGTCTCAGTTTTTACCTTTAATATGGTCATTGAAGATGCTTGAGAGAAGGACAAAGCCCTGTTTTAAGTGATTCTGTGCTGCTCATGGCATCTCATTGAAATCTTTCTGGTCTGCAAGCAAAACAGCTCTTTTGGTTTTGTGTTTCCTAGTGCAGCACCAGATTGTTCCCAAAACTGTAGCAGTTCAACCTGTTACAGACCCTTCATCTCGCTGGTGGGAACATAATAAAAAATCAAATTTAGAATGTGTTGCCTCCTTCCTAGGAACCTGGGGTGAAATTATTCTGCTTATAGTCAGCAAACCATTCCCCACAGGGTTGATGTTTCTAATGTAAAAACAAGGTATTACAATAACAAAAACAAACACCACTATTATTATTGTCGTATTTGTTTAAAGCCCTCTCAACTGAATGTTTACCTGTTTCCACAGAAATGGAGTGTAGGTCTCCAGAATATTTGCTAAATGAACTCTAAACAGCCCACACCTGGGACATGTGAAGGGTTGAGAGACATGGCAAAGAGAACCATCAAGCGCCTCTGCAATCTCTCCTGCACGGAGTCAGTCTGTGATATTAGGAAATGGAATACAGACACTTGCTTAGGCTTTGTTTCAGTCAAAGAAGTTGTGAAATGTGTTTTTGAGCTGTGCTCATGACTTGTCTTACAGAAGCAGCCAGTGCATGGCTGAAATGGTATATTTTTCTTGTGTCCACACCCTCTTTTTCCTTGTTCTCCCTTTCTCCTCTTTAAATTCTTCTTCCTGATAGAAAGGGATTGGAGCCAAAAGTTCCCTTATTCTGGAAACTGCTTGAGTCTGAGATTTTGACTTAATTTATCTTTACCTGCTGATGTGAGTGAACTACAACCCTGTTGACTTGTGTAGTGTTATCCAAGGCTAAATCAGTATATACCTGATCCACAAAGGAACCATTGTACAGCATGTTGGCATTTGATCATGCTGGGGAATGAAAGCCATATTTGAGTGAGGCCTACAAGTGCCTCATTACTGCACTGTAAACAACTGGATATTACAGTAATGGACAAGGCTCTGAGTGCTACAAACAGCTTCACATTCACTGTATTGATTTGCAATGTGCACAGTGATGGTCTGCTGTAATAAATACAAATGCCATAGTGTAGAAATGTCAGAACAACTTATTAAGAATGTGTCTCTTGCTTGTGCAGTACAGCATGTACATCTACACAGCTACAGGGTTGTGGCGAGGTGGGGATGAAGCTGTGGCTCAGAATTCAGCGGTGCAAGAATATAAATTCAGCATATTTACACAACCTGTACTGGCCAGTCCTGTTTCTTTGTGCTTCCCTGTAACAGACAAGACTTCTCCTGTGCCTCAGAACATATTTCACATTACAGAAGAAAATATATTGTTTCTCACATCTCAGGAGGGTTCAGGTGTTACCAGGTCTCAGCCCACATACCACAGGCAGTTCTCTGCCCACCTTCCACCACTTAGAGAAGCAGGAAATGCCACCAGAGCCATCATTTCTCTTAACAGTACAATCGGTTTATCTAAGCACGGAAAACCTTCAGCATTTACCAGGGCAGTAGTTCAAAAGAGGGACTTGTGGCAGATCACACGTGTGCTTCTGCTGGGTACACCTAAAGTATGTGTGTGTACTGTTATATATATGCGTGTCTCTCTCTTTCACTCAACATACACATATATAGATTAGTGACCTTTGGCCGGATCAACAGTTTGTATGACATCTGCTCAGTCTCTTGGTCCACTAGAGGGTAAGAGGCAACTTCCTTGAGAAAATAGTTTGTGTTCCTCTACATGTCTCTTGAGGTACCATTTCCCAAGCCATTCTTCTCTGTGACAACTGAGCTGGTCTGCATTTCCCATCTGGACTCTCTTCCTTCTGGAATAATCCTGACTAGCAGTTTCTTGCTAGGGTTTCCCCACATGTTGTGGTGACATCCCTTTTAGCTCATTATGTAAAAGAATGTCACAGAGAAAAACTTGTCCATATTTGCTATCTATAGGTAGAATTTACTGTTGGAAACCTCTCAGTCCCGCCTGCCCCAAACTCTAACCAATGAAGGAAAGGGAGAATGAAACTGGAAAAATTGCTTTGCTATATAGGAGAAACAGCAGGCTAATCATTGTCACAAAAATAAAGAAGATTTTATGAATGAGTGTGGAGTGTGACAGGAGCTACGGAAAGGCTGGGAGGAGAAGTGGATGGAAATCTCTTGCTGGAAACATCAGTGTGTTTCCACAATCATGAATATAAATATTGCCTATGCTCCAAGAATGTACACTTATACAAACATTCAGATGGATATTTCCATAATATCCATCAGCCTTAGCACTTTGCAGATGACAACGGAATTAAAGCCCATCATACATCATTTGAAGGAGAACTACTGTGCTTATCATGCAGACTGAAAAATGGAAAGGTTAGATGAATTAGCCCAAATACAGGGCTTGTGGCAAACCTGAATCTGTAAGCTCTGATTCCACCTGACTATTCTTTGTCCTTGTATTTATTGAAAAAGTTTTTTTGAGTTTAGTAACAGAAGGGATCTATGGAGTTTCACAGAAGTCTGTAGATGTCACTACAGGAACTGCCAGGATCTCCTACTTTTTAGTGTTGTTCTTGTTGTTCATGTAGTCCTATAGATTTAGAGATTTCCTATAATGTTCTGCTGCAGATGTCATAGGAAATGAGAGAGTCTTGAACAGCATAGAGGTGGTGCAATGCTTTGTTCCCCAAAGTCCCCCATTGGGTAGGCATGCCAGGAGAGGGGAGGAGAGCCTGCTGTTAACCTTGTCTGATGGATTGTCCCTGAGGCACCACTGCCATCTGGTGAAAGCTGGAGCAGCCCATGGAGATGTGTTAGGGAGCCATAACTGACAGCCTTACCACTGCACTAAACCCAGCCCAGAAAGGGAGCACAGTCTGGCCCACAGAATTTTACTGAGAGTTTTTCTTTGGAGTTTTTCTTTTAAAGTCTGTTTTAGATCCCTGAACCAAATCCGTAATTCTTGATACAATGAAGTCTTTGTACACTCATCAAAAATTATAGTTATTAGACTCTGAGTTATTAATCTTTATGAGGAAATCACAGGATGTTGTCCTCACACTTTGGAAAGTTAGTATTGGTTTGCCACTTTTGTCTAAGCAAACCCATTTTCTGAAGCATGTGAGAAGGAGGTATCCTGCTTGTGTTGTGCAAGTGCCTGTTGAGGAGCAGTCAGCGGTGATTAGTTCTGCAACACACTGCATGGGTCAGATTTGTCAAAAAAGAGAGCAAAACTTTTGTCTTAAGTATGTGAACAGCTATTGTCTGTTAGTTCCCTGAGCTTTGGAAAATGACCTGATTCATATCAAGGATGCTCAAAACTGGTCTTGGCCAGACTGACTATGCAGATGAGGGGAGAAGAGCCACTGGTATGAGCAAGCTGGCACAGGTATCCATGCTTTGTGAGGAAGCAAGGAAGTGAAGGAAGTAGAAATTACTCCAAAAGCCAGTGGGTGTTTTTCTGTTACTGGTCTGATATCCCGCATGGTATAGGGGAAGCCAACATGCATGGTGTTCCCTGGGGGTTGATCCATTTTGACCTGTAGGCTGAGGTGCGTAGAAAACTGTCTACTAAACAGACCTTGGATCAAGCTTCGACCTCCTTTTATCAGAGTTGAGTGTAAGAGATGTGAGAGTGAACAAAATCTCTACAGTAGAATTTTACTTTAAATGTCATAGTTGGCTGAGATGATGGATACACATCAACATTTCTTTTCTCCTTGCACTCTTGCTTTTAGAGTCAAAGATTTTTGTATGGGCTTGTATACCTTGGAAATTTATTATTAAAGTGTTTATGGTGGTGTGGGTTGTTTTGCTTTAAATTTCAAAATCATATTTAGAAATAGTATCAACTGCTGTTTCAACAAGGAGAGATTGCATTACAATCAATATTATGTATTATATCCTGGGGTCTGTTGTGAGTAGATAGTATTAAGACATACATAATTTATTGACAATCTCAATCGTGGCCCAAAATCCTTAGTGAGGATCAGGTCAAGTTTTGGTCAAGTTTGTAATGACTTTGTAAGTGCTAGGTTAACTTCCATGTAGGGTAAAACCATTAACTTCAGTGGAGTTAAATAACCAGTTGTTTAAGGGGAGTGGAAAATGCAGAGACTTAACAACTAATAGGTTTTTCAACACAACAAAAACAAAGGAAACAAAGAGATTTCTATGTTGGATAATCAATTTTGCATCCTGAAGAACATACTGGCTAAAGTACTGGAAGCTGTGAGAAGCCAATTCTCTATGCTTCCAGCCAGAACCTAGCTAGAGGCCTGAATACAGCATGTCATTATGATTAATTATGGGTAATGAGTGTTTTATGAACCTAAAAAAGAAAAGCATTTATTTTTCTGGTATTATGGTGGTAGTGTCTTGTTTTGTTTAAAGCTGGGATTGTGAAGCCAAACAGATGATGAAACTCCTTTATTAGCTGTTTTGTTTTGCTCTAGACTGTTTACTAGACTTATGGGGCCAAATCCCCATCACACAGCAGCTCTGCCAGAGCAAGAGACAACGATTTGGTTCAGGAGCTTTGGGATTTTGTATTTTTGCCTTTTGTTGTGTTTCATTCATTTTCTGTGTCGGAAACCCCGTAGATGTATGCTGATCAACAAGCCTAAGAGGCTTGGGACTAGCCTGTCCCAAAAATGGTCTGCCTCTGGGGGTTTATTAGTTCTGGGGCCTGACTCGAAGCCTGCTGGAACCTCCAGGAATATTTCTCTTCATTTTTGCAAGCCCTCACACCAGGCCCTTGGGGGTTTCTCTAGGAACCTGCAGCTCAGGATAATAAAAGCTTGAGAGCAGTGATGGCTGAGGGAACAAGGCTGTGACAAAGGCCCTGTGCAAACGATCCTGCCTGGAACTGATACCCTGTGGCAATGCCACCCAACACGGTCAGTCCAGAGAGTACCTCTTATTGCAAGGTTGAGGTGTTTTCCATCCCTTCAGAATCTCCATGCTTCCCAGACTGGAGCCCGTGTTAAAACAGCAATGTGCTCAGTGCTGGCTTTATCCACAGAGGTGTTCTCTTAGATGGGCAGCAGGAGAGTGGATGTAAAAAGGCTCTTTGCCTCACCCCTTTGTTTTGGGGGCCTGGGGACAGGAGGACGGGATAAGGGCTTTTGACGCTATTGGGCCCTAAGTTTTAAAGAGGGGTTAAAAAAATATAGGGGCAAAAACGGTGAAAAGAGAGAAAAACAGCAGCAAGAAGGGATCAGTGAGCGACAGCCCTGTTCTCCGGCTGTTCTCCAGCACGCCAGGAGGTGGTGCAAAGTCCCTGCTCATCCCACAGGCAGGAGACAAATCTCACTCTTCCAGGGACAACTCTCCAACTTGTATTATCCGGAAAAATACTAGAGGTTTCACCCTCCCCAGCATGCTTCTGTAACTCTGGTATTTTGGTATGTACTCAAGGCTGACAACACTAACTGTGCGAAAGGGAGCAAACGCAGGGGAACTTTATACTGCGAACTGCTATTATCATGCTGCAATAATGGTGATAAAATAAAGGTATTACCAAATGACTTCTAAAGTATTCTATTTCTAGGACAAGCAATTCTTGCTGTGCAGAATGCAGACAAAAATGTGATCAGATTTTAGATTCTTTGTGCTTGCTTTTTCCATTTTGTACAATTTCTTTCTTCTTTGTTTTCTAAATTTTTCATAAAGTAATGCTAAAAATTAATTAATAAGGGCAAAACCAAATAGATTCTAATAAACCATTGCACCCTTGTGTATCAATTTAAAAAATTTAAAAGCTCTGTCATGAAATTGTGTTATCAGTTATCTCTTACTCAAAACAGGGACTCCTAAATAGTTTCCCTTTCTTCTTACTGAAATGCTGTACATTAGTAATAAGGAGTTTTAAATATTTTGAATGGCCTTTGGTGGTAATTTAACAAAACAAATAATTTGTCTTTGTGACAAAACTGTGTAAAACATGGCTTGATTGCTGAATTACTGAAACATTAGAAAAATAAACTCATTAGTTTCAGATAAACTGAAGTTTTTATCTAATTTTAAAAATCTCAGTGTGCTATTACAAAACTGTCATATGAAAACTCATTTTACATTGTGAAAAAATAATTATATAGACTTGAGTTCCGCTTATCAGAAAATAAAAAATAGACTCAGTTTCTTGTTCTCAACATTGCAGAAATTATGGGTGGGTTTTTTGTTTGTTTGGGGGTTTTTTACCTTTTTTTGGTTGGTTGGTTGGTTGGGTTTTTGTTTTGGTTTGTTTGTTTGTTTGTTTTTTAAGAAGAACTCTGTAAAAGAAGCATTTATTTAAGCTTTTCAATTGGGAATGATTAGCAAAGCCTATTGTGGGATAGTTTAGACTGCCAGTATACAAAAAGAAGTATATTTCAGCATACTTCTTCAGAACAAAATGAAAAATTGTCTTTTTATAATATATTTTTTTGACACCTTCAACCTTCTTCCTCTCCTGGCTAACAAATACTTTTTTTCAGGCAAATGTCACATATGTTCCAGGTATGAAAACTCACGTTGCTTTTATGAATGCAGACTTCTTCAGGCAGTATGTATATATATATATGTTGTAAAAAGTGTATCTCCGTTCAACGTGTTATTAAACAATCTTTTTAAAGGTATGGGGGAATTACGTTGTATAAAGATTAAAAGAAACTATAGGATTAAATTTGTGCTAACTTCCTTGCTTTTTAAAATTCCGAGAAATATTGGATAGTTTTTTTAATCCCTACCTTAATAATAACAACATATATACTTACTTATTTTCCATTTTGCCTTGGAGGTCTCACTTTGGAAGTGAGGGGTTAGGGAGGAAGAACAGTGGAGAGCTGTAAATGTAAATATCCAAAGCATTATCCAAAACACTCAATAGCATATTATTTTAAATTTCAGATAAAAAAGCTTTTAGAAGGTTATATCAGAATTTCTGTTGCTCTGTACCAGTGTAACATCACTGCAGTCAGTGGAGCTACGTTGGCTTGCATCAGCTAAGAATCCAGGCTATCGTTTTGAATCTGATCTTAAGTGTAAGTGCTTTTCTACAAACCTTTAAAAGTTCATCTTTGCTTATTCAAGAAAATTAATGCTTTGAACTGTGACTTTGAGTATTAAAAAGACATTTCAGAAGATAGCCAGATTTTCTGTTCTTGCTAATTTAACTTTCCCTTATTATCTTTAGAGAATGTCATTTTTCGAGCATGCTAATGCAGCAAACTTTTATACCATCATTAAGGATCATGGCTTATTGGATTTCATCTGACTATTCAAGCAAACATTTGTTTAGTGACACTCTTAAATACAAGATTGTGCCACAAATGTCAGAAATGTTGTTTGAAAGTTTATGAGTAAAAACTTTTACTTTAAAGAGGACTTGGAAAGGAATGAAAATATAAAAGTTTTACATGAACTTTCTCTGGGGTGCCATGAGACAGCTATTTGGCTCTTGGGATTTTTACAAGATTATTATGTGATAGTAACAAAATTTATAATTAGGTTTAGGAAAAATATGCATAAAGTAGGAATATAGCTCCCGCATTGAGGACGCAGGTGTGTATCTATCACCCTTAAACAATCATTTTCTTTGACAGCTTTTGATAGCAACAATTGTGTGTACAATATTCTAACATCACAATGACTTTATCTGACTTTTCATGTTGTTAAGCTAGTGGGAAGTTTCCTATTTTATTCCTTTTCTTTAGAACTTTTTTTTGCTTTTGTTTATCTGGTAAAAAAAAAAAAAAAGGAGAAACTGCATTCTGCACTTTTTTATAACCATTGCTGAAAATCTGTCACAGCTACCAAGGAAAGCTAAAGAAAACCAGAAACAGAAAGACTATTATTTATAGCTAGCAAGATACAGTATGGCACCATATGGTAGAATTTATCAAATTCTTTCCTTTCTCATGCAGGGCGAATAGGGACTGTAGACAGTTCCCTCTTGCAGTCCTTGCTTTGCTGGCCACTCATTCATCTACACTGTGGGCTGAATCCTGCTTGACCTGCAGCTTTTACACCCACAAACTCACTTCTGAGGGCATGGTGAGCAGGGTTTGGCTCCCTGTGTTTATTTCTTCACCCTGCAAATGCAGTTTTGCTCAGAATGCTGTTTGCATTTCAATCAACTAAAACAAGAGGACAGATAAATTAATGCCTGACTTAGCTCTTCACATCTCATTCTGAAATGTAACAGTAGTCTGGCGAGGGTTTGAGTTTGCAGGGTGACACTTACCAGGTGTAAGGTGCTGTAAGGTTAAGAAGCATCAAACCTATAATAACAGTCTGACTTCCTCTTCATTTTGTCTCCTTTTGTGTTACATACTAGGGCAAGGAAGGTCTGCCAATCACTATCATTTCTTTTTCTTGTTCTGTGAAGACTGGGTCGTCACAGCAACAGGCCTGTGACAGGCTGGTATCCATTTAGAGCTCCAGGGGGGTCCTAATAGGATTGAACCAAAAGATCAAGTGAATAGCTTCCTATTTTAGATTTGTAATAACTCTGAACTGCTTGCATATACATGGACCTTACAGTGTTTTGAGGAGACTTTTTACCAGAGAAAAGATTTGTCTCTTTCTAAGAGCCCTGTACTTTGGAAAGGATGTCCCTTAGCCTACTCTATCCTTAGAAAAAGGAAGGGGAAAAAAAAAACCAAAAACTCAAACCAAATTAAACCCACTTCTCTTTCTCCTGCACACACAAAATTGGAAGGTGTCATTTCCTTTCATTAATTCATTTTACCAGATCAAAGTAAATAGTCTGTTTATGGAGAACAAAGAAGCCCCTTTTTGGTATTCTGCTGAAGTCGCTATCAGATTCAGAAGTTTACTCATCTTTCTGAAATCTGGCAAGGCTGCATGCTGCCGAGATTACAGCCAAACAGCTCATGCAAAACGGGCAAATAAATTCCATGCAAAACAAATTCTAGCAGAGAAAGAATTAGGAGGAGGAATTTTGTTGATTTGGGAGACTCTCGAGAGGGCAGGGTTTTCATTCAGCTTGCAGAGGGGGCTTTGGTAAACCCTCAATACTCAGCATGCGGACAAAGGGCCACTGGGGGAGGGAGGAGCTGTATTTTGTTAAAGTTATTTTCACCAATTATGAAAACTGTCAGGAAATAGATGTTGTTTTATACGTTTCATTCCCATCCAGATTATTATATCTATTGTTTATTAGGAACAGCGCTTTATCTGGAACTTCTTGTAGGGCAAGATTCCAGGAGTAAACATGTCAAGATCTAGCTCCAGAAATTATAAAATATATTTTTAAAGAGGACTAAATTTGGATAGCTACTTAATTTGCTGAAAGTAGGGCTTCTGAAGCTTCTGAAGCATCTCATTCTCAGAGGGTGGTACTATCACATTGCAGGTGGGACTGTCATATGAGTCGCAATGGTTTTGGTGTCTCCTCTCAAGGCACAGAGAGTTAACTCCAACCCAGGTTACAACTGTGTGTTGAAGATCCCTAATGCTGCCTGGCCTGGATGCCTTGCTCTGGAGCTGGTGTGCTTTGCTACCTCAGCTTTGACAACACTATGCCAAGTTAGGACACCTGAAGGCTCGTCCTGGAGACGCTTCTTTTGAGTACTGTCCTTGTGCTCCTTTTTTTGCTGGTAATAAATGCCAGCTTCTGTAACTAGCCTGAGACCATCTCTGAATCTCTCTTTCAGCAAGCAGAATTTTTAACCTTTGTCTTTTCCACTCTTCCCTAGAAAATATTTTGGTTTTAGCCAAGGAATGCCTTTGTCATCTTAAAACCACTACTAAAATCTTCCAGGGGAGCCTTCCATTTTCAAATAACCTGCATGTCTATACCAAAAGTGCAAGAGTCATACATGTAAAGAAATAATCACAAGGACTGTGTGTGGATAAGTAAAGTCTTCTATTTTCCATTTAGGATCTTGGCACATAGGTACTTTCCTGACACTTTTATCAGTACAAATTTTGAAGAGGATTTTGCATAGATTAGGGACCCAAAGGCACTCAGTTAATGGGAATTAGGGGCATCCCTCTGTGAGAAAGGATTAGGCAGGTAAAAGACTAGGACTGTGATCCGTCACCTTATAGGGACAATGGCAAAAATGCAGTTCATTGGTTCGGACCCTGTGTGTGGAGTTGAAATACATGACAATGAGCACCAAGATGAAGGGAGCTGGGAGAGGGACATATAGCAAAACCTAGGGGCATCTAGAATGGGCTTTGAATACTCTAACCCAAAATTTATCAACTTCCTTTTTGCATTCAGCCAAATCAAAAGAAAGACACACCAATCAGACTTTTATAAAGGTCTTTACATGCATTTCTGTTAGTTTTTACTTAGATTTCCTAGACAATACAGTGTAACATGGTCTGAAACATTGGAACAAATTTTGATGTTATATGCAGATTTTATTATGAATTTTAAGAGTTTTTTGATGAAGGCTTTTGGCATGCTTTCTATAATTCAAAAAAAAAAAAGAGGATATTTTCTCTTTGCTACAGCTTTCCTTTGAAAAACCTGTGTTATGAACACTTTCATACTGGCAAAACAAGTCTTAAAGGATCTTCTTAACAGAATACAAGGAACATCCTCACTTACCTGCAAGGTCTGATGTTTTGATGAAACTATCTTAGAGGCTTTGAATGTCGCCTTCTAGTTGTAAAAGAGGCAGAAAATCTTTATGACAAAGAAGATACTAATCATGTTACAATCCCACACTTTGTTGCTAATCATGTTGAAACTCCACTATAATTTTAAACTTTAAATCCTGAAATTTACATGCACAAGAAAAAGGAAAAAGATCAAGCCAAAACTTCCTGCCCTCCCCTCTGCCACCCTGTTTTATCTCTTCCATTCAGCCAGGTCTACTGGCTTGATGTTGTCCCTGAAGAAGCAAGTTTTGTTTCCTGATGCCATATATCCCATATTAGCTTTCCATAAATGTTGGAAGGACTATGTTATGTCACAGAAACATCGCCCCCGTAAAAATAACAAATCATTACCTTTTTTTCTCTTGTTTTACTTATTTAAATATAAGTCTCACTTGGCTGCAGCAGATGGTGAGGCCATGGTCACTGCTGTAAGGACACTTGATAAATTATAGTTTGATTTAGAAAAGGGGCTCTGAACCTACTCTGTTGGTTTGGAACTTTTTTCTTCCCCCTAACTTTTAGGCTTCAGAAAAGAGCTGTAAGTTTGACATGAGAAACCTCTTTCCTTTGGAGGATTATTTGGTCCATTTCCATGGACAAGCTCTCTGGCAGTGCTGAGGCCTGACCTGACATGCAGCCTCAGTGAGGACTGTCTGTCTGCTTGGGGATTTGTTCTTCCATCTTCACCCACAGAAGAAAAAACTACTGGGCTTTAAGATATATTTACAATGTTTACTTTTTCAGTGTATGAGCAAGGTAGTGCTTTGCATGGGTTTGCAAATGAAGAGTTTACTCAGGGTGACGTCTGCATGTCTAAGTGTTTTGAGTCTCATGGCTATTTCTACCTCTTTCAGGACTAAACTTTTCACCACTGGTTTCCAACTAAAGCTCTTCAGCAGTTTGATGTCTGATAAAATGTTTCAAAAAGAACCTCGAGTAAACATGGTGTGATAAAGGTGTCTCTTCTCACTCTCTTCCCTTCTCCAAGGTTGCAATCCTGACTCCTGTTAGACAAAGACCCTTTCCATGAGGAAAACAAATATTTTATTTAACCGTGATATCTGATGTGTGTTCTCTTTTGTCCTGATCTAGACAAAGCTGTCCAGGTCAGGAATGGTCACCTTTGCTATTATTCTGTAACCTGTCTGCAGAAGAGAATTACTTTTTGGTTTATGTTGTACAGCACCTGGTTCCTGGCACAGTGCTAGTACAAATAATAATAATGTACAGTACCTGGCACAGCAACACCTTATGCTCTCCATATGTGGCACTGCCATAAATGTGATAGTGCAATACCTCCAGTCAACACACAGAATTACCTCTTACTGAAACTAAATGGATGTGGGTACTCTTGATGATAAATCTGCCCACCCCAGTTCATGCTTTTCTTTATGCAGTTAGCTGGAGTGAGGGATGGGATTTTTTTTTCTGACAAACTACCCACTTTTCAGCTGCAAGCACAAGATACTTCCCAAGGACTCGTCTGACCATGACGTGGCAGAGCTGCATTATCTCCCTGCATGATGGATCTCCTGGGGCTGCCTTGGCCCTGAGTCTGGATGTGGCACTTTATGTCAGCCCAGCTTGGAGCAAAAGCTCCACCACGCTCCCCTCATAAAGGCTGCACTCTCTGTCCTGTGATGCTTCTTCATCTGCAAGGTTTGGACAAGAAAGACTGAATTCAAGAGGAGACACCAGAGGGAAGCTCTGGCATGGGGGAATCTCTCCGTGAAAGGGATAAAAACTGTTAGACTGTTGGAACGCAAGGAAAAGGGACTTAAAAATTAAAATAAGCAGGAGAAATTAGAATCAGTAGTTGTCCAGCCTGACTTGGATGCAGCTCAGCCTGTCCTCCGCACCAGTGCATCCAGTGCATGGGTCAGCAGTGTTACCATGGCCCTGCGCCCCTCACAACCCTGACACCCACAGTGTCCATCTCGTGTCCTGCCCTTCACGCAGCGGGGCTGCCTGCTCGTCTCCCGGCTCCCCCCTTTGTGAAGTGAACAGCTGCATGGGGATATTAGTCCAAAAAATAAGTGCTGAGGGAACAGGAATCACGGGGAGGGACATCCTGAGGCATTTCATGTGCGACTAGCCTGGTTCCTCCACCTCAGAGACCACTTTCCTGAGCAGAAGGTACTGGCTGCCTCTAACTTTGTGCTGCTCCCTCCCTATTCTGGGCACAATTTATATCATATTGGCGACTCTCACAAGTATGATATTATTTATATCATTTATGTTTATATTATACCACTGTGGCAGACATAAGTGAACCCATTATTGTGGTGAAATTCTGTTCTTCCAATGGAAACAGCCCTGTCAGAAATTTTGGACCCTTCTCTTTTCCTTGAAGGCCCAAAGGGCTTCAGTTCCATTAATATTGAAATATCTTTTGTTGCTTTGTCTGACTACAGACTACAGCACTAAGCCTCGGGTCTGCCAGACTTCTAAAGGAGTTACACCTTCAGGAAACCTCAAGAGCCTTCAGAGGGAGAAGGGAAGAGCAAGAAGAGGGAGACTGGATCTTATGCACTTTTTTTCTCTCAGCTAGTTTTGTGGGAGCTTGTTTACACTAACTTTCACCAGAGAAAGTCAGTCTGTGGCATGGGAGGCTATGAATTTTATATAACTTCTCTGCACCAATTTCCAACCACATATTCTTTCAGAGTGCCTCAAAAAAAACACCCACGTAACAATACTCTTCCTTAAAAGTGTGAATTCAGAGCATTACTGTGGAAAAGCATGTGGTTTGGCTTACTGCACAGCAAATTTCCCACATAGACAAGCCCTCTGTCTGAGAGAAAGAAGACAATTGGGGCATAAATCTTTCAGATGTGTAAAATGATAGCTGTCTTGGCAATGGCAGATCTGATAAAGTGTATTCCACCTGGTGTGGAAAGGCAGCATATGGCAACAGTAATCTGTAGTTCAATCAGAAATGCAAGGATTTAAGTCCTAGCCCTGGAAGGATTTCTTGTCACTGTCTCTCCTCAGCCCTGTCTACAGATAAGTCTGTTCATGTGGTGTGAGGCAAAGAAAGGGGATGTTGTTTGGTGGTTGTGCTCTGGGTATGAGGAGTGTTGAGCTTGTCTGAACTTTATAGAAATGTTCTTCCAGATCTTCTGTGCTGCAGGGAAGCCTGAGCACAATTTCCCATCTATGACACTCTCCTAGATCTGCAGCATCTCCAAATGGGCATGCAAAAGCTTTCCTCTATTAGAACTTACAACACTCATAACACTTTTAATTACTGTTAATTGCTTAAAGTTGTAATTTTCTGTATTGCTAAGTCCAAGAATAGATGTATCAGTTAATTACAGGGAATATCTGTAAAGAGGAGGTAAATGCCTCCTCTAGCCTTCCTCCTCCTGGGAGGAAGAGAGCCTTGTATTGAGAAAGGTTCTGTGGGAAGGCTCCACTGGTTTGTTTCATGTAGTTATGAACCTTTTACATTTTAACTTTGTGTAATTTTTCTTTTGATTAGACAAAGTATACAGAGCAATCCAAAGTTAGTATGAGACTGGAGTGTTTGTATAGGCAATCAGGGGGAATTTCTCTTTTCATAACTGTATTGAAAGGGTCTACCTAAGCTTCCATGTAAACCAAACACAGGCTGCAATTAAGGTCTGCTGAGCAAGAGTGCATGTTCCTTTTGGGAGTCTGAAAAGGTAATTTTAATGGAGTAAGGAAAATCTCTCTGAAATCAATACAGGAAAGAGAGGCTGACAATTTTGTTATTCATTAACTTCTAGTTTAAAGGCTATTTAAGAGTATTCCAGATGCTTCCTAAAATTTAGGGGATCTATTGATAAAGTTTAAGCTTCATGTTTATGTTTATTAAACCTTGAAATAATCTTATGTTAATATTTCTCAAAAGAAAGGTGACCTTCAGCAAAGAGCTACGTGCAGGATGAGGCTGCATATGTGCTCATTTTAACCCATGCCCCAGGTGCAGACACTTTACAACTCAAAGCTTGACTTCCTCTGTGTCTCATTGTGCTTTCTTCTGGGACTGCTCAAAAACTTAATTCATTGATTTTTAGAAGGATCTTAAATGGACTGTAGGTATATCTTCACATCTACTGCTTTTAATTCTGGGTTCTGTAAAGGTCCCATTGTCGTAGGAGTCAGTGCTGAAAGACTGACCAAGTTCTCTGCACTGCGCCAGCTTCAGCACATGTGTGGCTTGTAGATGCTTGAAGGCATCACTGTCTGTTGCAAGGAAGAAAACAAATGATCTCTCAACAGCAGTGGTGGCACTCCACTGCAATCTTCCTGCTGCTGAAATGAGTTGTGGGAGAAGCTTCATTTCTCCCAAGCTGCTCATCACTGTGTGACATGGTGGGTGCATGTCTGTATTATAAAGCAGAGTCTGGGGCCTCTGTGCAGCTAACCAGGGAGGGTCACTGGTTCTCTCTCGTCCCTGTTTGGGTGCCAGTCCAGATGTGTCCAGTTCTGGGCCCCTCAGTTCAGGAAGGACATTGAGGTGCTGGAGCAGGTCCAGAGAAGAGCAACAAGGCTGGTGAAGGGACTGGAGCACAAGCCCTCTGAGGAGTGGCTGAGGGAGCTGGGGTTGTTCAGCCTGGAGAAGAGGAGGCTCAGGGGAGACCTCATCACTCTCTACAACTACCTGAAAGGAGGTTGTAGCCAGGTGGGGGTTGGTCTCTTCTCCCAGGCAGCTATCAGTACGACAGCAGGGCATGGTCTTAAGCTCTGCCGGGGGAGGTTTAGGTTGGATATTAGGAAGAAATTCTTTACAGAGAGGGTCATCAGACATTGGAATTGGCTGCCCAGGGAAGTAGTAGATTCTCCATCTCTGGAGGTTTTTAAGATGAGACTGGATGTGGCACTCAGTGCCATGGCCTAGTAACCACAATGGTAGTGGATCAAGGGTTGGACTTGATGATCTCAGAGGTCCTTTCCAACATGACTGATTCTATGAAACTATGATTCTATGATTTCTTTAGTTATTGTAATATCTTAGAGCACAGGGACCCACAGTACTACTGGGTAAAGTACTCCGACAAGAAACAAGTCTTATGGGAGTGGACAAATCCATGCACCTCCCCTAAATTAAAAACAACAAACTAACAAACTCCTCAATAAAGACCATTTTTGGCTGTAGTTTAAAGACAGCTGGAGACGTTCTCTATGAAATCAGCTTCTGCATTTTTAAAAAGTATTAGGCCAAAGACAATCTTCTGTCACTACTACTTAATCTTAACCCTCCAAAGGTCATTCAGTGGTACCACTATATTTTCGGCATGCCATTAAAAATGGAGAAAAAATGTTCTTATATGGTGATAGTGTAATGAAACGCAACCTTCCACTGGCCAGTGGGACTCTCGAGGCAGAGATATGTGGGGGTTTTATAGTGTTTGTGAAGGATACTTTATGTTCTGTAACATATGGTATTGTTGTTACTCTTTTGATTTGTAGTTTTGGGCAGACACATTCTCATAACCTTTGTGTGCCTTCGGCTTTGGAGGTCCTAAAGCTGCTATTGTTCAGTCAGTTTCCAAGCTCAAGAAGAATGTTTTCTTCATAAAGAACATGTTAAATATTACCAGAATTTCAGCATCAGTTTTATATTTCAGGCATATGATTTGGCATGTTCTATAGATGACGGAACATAGCTTTTAAGTTATGATTTAATTTAGATTTTTTAAATTAAAAAAGCAGCTGTTTCTCTACATATGAAATATGAGTCCTCTGTAACTTTACTTACATAAGCGTTGTTTTCAAGGTATAACATATTGGATAACCTAAGAGCAGAATAAGGACTGGATTCAGTATAAGATCTCTCTAGCTGCTTCCTACTGAGTGAGTGCAAGGCTCGGGTAAGCTTGACAAATCATTGTCAGTGGCTTGGATAAAGTTTATTTCTCTCTCTTTTCAGTTATCATTCTTTTGCCAGACATACCTGCCTTCTTAGCTGAGTCTGACCATTGGTAATTAGATTTATGGGAATTATGGTGGTGGAACAAGTTTCAACAATGGGCAAACTGAAAGATTGCAAAGGGGAAGGCAGATCTTTTGGATTATATGCCAAATACTACCTGTGCTGGGTGAAATGCTCCTATGCAGAGAGAGAGAGTGCAAGATAATTTAGAGTCTATTTTAAGAATGTAAGGAATCAGTGTGTGATGTTGTGAAGAAGGTAAAATTCCCCTCATGTTTATATGTGTTGCTGATAGTGTGGTAAACCACATACAACATGGACTGCGGAATTATATATGGAGGCCTTTACTGGTGTCTTGATTTTTCAAATGACATAAAGCTGTTCTGGCTTTGCACAGTGTTTGACATTAGATTTTTTCCCTAAGATTTGTTGGGCTTTTGTTTCCCGCTTTTTAATTTGTGCTTTCATGAACTTCTAAAAAACAATTAATGATTTAGCTGCATAATATTATAAGAAGAATACAGACAGGATATCCAAATGTGTGCCAGAAGCTATGTGCTGTGGACAGTGCTGTGCCTTTGTGGCCATGAGAAGTCACTCTTCTAGGAGTATAACAAAAGGAAATGACTTAGGACTGAGTTTTTCCACACTAAACTAAACAGCTATAGTTCTGATAATAAACAGCCACTAAACTTTATTCTTTTCATTCAATATCATTTTTGCTTACTGCTATGTAGTCAGAAGCAGTTTCAGTGCAGCCAGGAACCAGTGCTTCAGGATTTCTGAACAGGAAGGGAAAGAGGTCCATTTTTCATGCACCTATCTGCTCTCAGGTTTTCACTCATATCTCTTCTTGGGGCATCCTATGAAACAATGATAAAATGCACGTCCTTGACATTTCCTGCACTTCATTCCAGATATTGCACATCATTTATATGCAGTCTCACAATGCAGTAATTTTTCTAAGATGCTGTGGGTAGCTGAAATATGTGGTACTACCCTTATGAGGATGAAACTTTAGTTTAAAACTTAATGCTGTGTGTTTTTTTTCTTTAAATCAGATTCTTTCAATGTGCACTAGTCCTTAGATTAGAGCTTCATGCACTTTTCCAGCCTCGGAGAGATCATGGCCATTATTGCTGTGCCAGTATCAGTTGTGATGGTCTCTCATTCTTGCCTTCGTAGTACAGTACTAAGGGGAGGTCTGTGGGAATAATGAGTTGGGTAAATAGCCTCTTCCCATCCCTACCTCCAAATTACGTCAACAAATCAAAATATCCAGAATTACTTCCAGCAGTCTTTTTAAAATTCTTTCTTTCATGGAATTGGTTAAAATTATTTTTTGAGTGCAACAGTTTTAATATAAACAATTTCATTTTTTTTGGTTTTGCTCTTAAAATGTCTTTAAAATATTTCCTTAATAAAGTAGCTAATGCCATGAGATGAGGCAATCATTTGACATCAGAGGTTGAAATGTTTCATTTATCAAATATTTAAATAAAATATTTAGACATTATTTGTCAATTCCACTTTGCTATGTTCAACTTATTTGCTGGATTTGACCTGAGTTTTCAAATATTTCTGTGTATTGTCACAACATGACATTTCCTGATGATTATATTATTTTTTCTGAAAAATTTTACCCTGCTGTGTTGGAAATATCTTGTGTGACTGTAAAACACTGGCAGAAAGTGGATTCTGAAAGAAGAGCCCGATTAATACTTCACATAAGGAATCTCCACCAAGAAATTCTGCTGAGAAAAGTGGAGCTGTTAATGCAAAGTCTTTCACTGGGAAAAGTTCGGGATAGAATGAAAGCAATAAATCAGTGATTTAAATCAAAACTAGGAGTCCATAAATTCCTTTTTCAGCAGTAGGTTAAACTGTCAGGTTTAACAAAAGCTTACAGCACTTTCCTGCTCTCTGGTTCTGATTCTGATTCAGTGCTATTGCTACCAGGTGTCACGCTCACCCCAAGACCTGCTGCACCAAGGAAACAGGCCTGTTTGGGGCCTTTTTTGGATGGGGCAATGCATCAAATGTTATTCATATGGAGGTTTCCAGCACTGCTGTGTGAGCCCTTTGATAATAAATACCAAGCCTTACCGATTTTCTGTGATCATGTGCGATAGACACAGTAACAGAAGAGTCTCATTCTGGAACTAACATTTTGATGTTTTTTTTCTGAATGGTCTGACTAAAAAGTCACATAATAATTTATATATAGATATCTCAATATAAATTATATCTTTATATATTTGTGCATTTATATATTTTATATAAATTATATTTTATATATATTCCTCAGTATTTTATTTGTTCTTTTATTTAAAAGCAGTTCACTGAGATATACAGTGGTAAAACACATTTTTTATTGTCAGGTGAATTATTTGTTTTATTTCTTCAAACAATATTTTAGTATAAGTTTTATCACGCCAGCTGTTGCTGTGTTGTCCTTGTTAAAAGTCTCTCAGCATATCCTATACAAATCCTTCTATTCAGGCTTTATGGGTCAGTCTTCAAATTAGCTTTGGAGCATGATGTTTCTTGGGACAGCAGCAGCTCTGTGGAATGCATGCTGACAAACCAGCTGTTCATCAAAAGAGGAAAGAAAGATGATAGGAATTTCAGGGGAATTGAGGACTTTATCAAAGTATGTTTGTGTCAGGTTTACAAGGACCTAAAATGTGCTGTTGCTGAGAAATCAAAGAAAATCAGAGCAAGCTAACATAGTTCATAACTGGTCTGAGTCTATTTTTGTGGACTGCACCCACAGCACCTCCCTGGCAGCTGTTTGGCCTATGTTTGTAACAAGTCCCTCTCTAGGCTTGTTATTCTTCTTGTTGTTCTTCTTGTTCTTGTTGTTCTTGTTATTCTTGACTGTGGCAGCAGCTGAGTGTGGTGAATGTATTGAAACTTCACCATCAGGGGTAAGCAAGAGTTATAACTGAAATAACATTAGTAACAGAACTGAAAGAGAGACTAAGTTTTACAAGCTACTCAGTCTCTTGAAAGGGAATGTTAAGTAAATTTTAAGTGTTGAAAATGCCTTCTACGGGGCATCTGCTCAGCAGAAATTTCCTCTGCACTTCTCAAAGTCTGGTTTAGACAGGTTAATAAATCTCTGCCTCTCTTTGGCTGCAGAGGATTGGCATTTTATAGCTGCAGAAGGTGAAGAAGAGAAAGTTACATCTTGTACAGAAAGATAATTCTAGGGCAACACCAAAGGAGTACACAGACTTCTTCATTCTTAATGCTTGCTGCTAAGTAGCAGAGCGTGTTGTTTTAATAGAAAACAAAGGCTCAGAGTCCAGAAACACTGAGAGCTGAGAAGGCTGAGTGGACAGAAAGGAAGCAGATTTCTTTGCAGAGGAGACTGGGGAGATGTAAGGAAATCAGTATGTGTGTACGTGATCTGTGGTTGTCACTGAAGCTACAGAGTGACCTAAATCAGATTCTGGAAACTGTAATTTATTCTATACCACTGATAAATGAACTCAAATAATATTGATTCAAGGTATTTTCTTATTTTAATGGGGTTTGTGTACACCTAGTTTGAAATGCTCAACAAAGTTATAAAAATATCCTGTCAAGTTTATGTACTTCTAAATTGTGATTAATTTGATTTACAAAAGACAAAGTCTAAAAAGAATGGGAACATTCATAACCCAGTGATTTAGTGTAAAACATAAAATTACTGGCAAAATAATACAGTTATGTGTTTAAAAAATGTAAGGAATAAGTTCCAGTGATGCCATAAATTCCAGGAAAATATTTTAGGAACTGCAACGTAGGAATTTATTGTGGCTTGGCTGGAATAATGATTTCTCCTTGGCTGACAAAACACTTTATAGCTTTAAATCTGTGGATCAGTATCAAAGCTGGTTTTGTGAGAGGGGTTCCTTTTAGATTAATATGTTATTTCCTAAATTTAAAACATTAAAATAATGGATAAATGAATAATTATTTTATACTTGAAATTTAATAATTTAATTTAAAAATTAGGTAGTTTATATTGTGCATGACATTTGTAAGGTACACAGACTGAGCAAGACAGTTCTCATCTTTCCCCCACAGGACGGTGTCAGGAGCACTGCTACAATTGTTCTGTTTGGTTTTCCATGCAAACCTGACAGAAACTGGCATGGGTCTGACAGAGACCATCTTGTCTGATAGTTTGGAGGCTCACAATTCAGCCTCTGATGAAAGGCACACCCAGGTAAGCAATACAGCTACACGAGAAAAACAGTGCTATCCCTTATTTCCATGAGCTGGTGCAGAGGGAGGTTCTCTTATGTTGTCTTCTGAGATCGCTTTCCACAGGCTCCCTTTTTCCTTATGCAATTCAGAAATGCTCCCCTTAATCTCTTCTTCTTAGCAGGACAAAGACAAGGGCGTGGAAGTTCTGACCAGTTTTATTGTTCTCTCTGTAATGCTGCAAGTTTTTTCCTGCTGTAGTGGCTTGGGGTGTTTTTGTGGTCAGGTGGAGCTGTGGTGCCTGGGATCTATTATGGCCAAGTTTTGACCCTGGTGATCCTTCAACTCAGGTGAGCCATGGCCAGAGATAGTGATGTTCAAAGGCAGAGTGCTGCACTGCACACTTCACACTGATCATTTCTATAATGCTCTGAGTGAAAGTGGGTGAGGTTTAAGTGACTGTCAGGTTAATAAAACTTGATGTTCCTGCCCTAAGGATTTTACTGTCAAAAGTTCAGTTTCATATTATGACTCAGATTCAAGGACTTTTGAAGTCAATTAAAATTCTTCCATTTATGTCCCAGTTGCCGAAAAACATTTGAGCTGAGCATTGCAGAGCCAAATCTGAGAGTAAGCCAGGGAGAGGCAGAGGGGTCACTGTCCCATTCATCCTCCAAACAGATAAGCCCTGAATGCACCCTGGTTTAGTCACCCTTACAGGCGGTTCCAGAGACCCTGGAGCTGACCCCTTCCTAGTTGAAGCTTGGTCTTCTGCATGAATTTATGAAACCATTCAGTGCAGAGAGAGGATATTTCACATCATGAGTCTGATAAACCCTGCTTCTCTCTGCCTTATTTGTGGTGACGTGAAAAGATACAGACTTGGGGCTCTTGCAGCTCATGTAATCTGGAGGGCTCTTTCCATTGCTTCCTTCCCAAACAAATCATGGTAAAAAAGGTGCAGATGGCATACTGGCATTGAAGTACAGCATGGATACATCCACATTGGCATTAAATTTTTGGGGGTCCTGCTTATAGGTTTCAGTCCCATTGGAGCAACACAGGACTCGGAGCAGATGTAAGAATCTGCTAAAGGAGAAGAATAAGTGTTTGATTCTTGCTATTCCAGGTATAATGCTGACAGCATTATATGGCATTACATATGTGTGTGTATGTGTATATGTATATATGTATATATTATGTATGATATTCTGTCCAACTGCTCCAAACTTGGTACAGGGGGCACTGGAAGATGTTTGCAGCTAATGCAAAGGTCTGTGCAGGTCATGTGGCTGTAGTGCAGCACACAGCCTGCAGGAGCTGCAAAATTGATGTCTGTGCTGGTTGCCTTCTCATTTAATGGTTTAGTCTTCTCCCAGGATAATTCAGATAGGAAGGGACTCCTAGATTTAAGAATCAGATTTACTTAATTTGGTAGTGGAAGTGTTGATCTTGGACCTGCTTTTATCTGTCCAGTGTCTCCACTCTTCAGTATGGGTTGCTCATATTTGGCCAAAAGCTGAAGTGGTTTCTCTGTGGCTATGTGAGAGAGCAAAAATAAATCAAAGGGCCTAATTCTGGAGGAAGCAGCCTATTCTCTTATGAGAAGTTTTCTTTCTCATGTGAGAAGTCTTGTCTTTCATGCAGAGAATCATCCCAGAAGTCTGGCAAACTAAGTGGGTTTTTCTGGGTTATTTGCTGGGGAAAAGGCCAATAATGCAATTTAAAACTGCACAGAGTCCAAATCTTATTTTTTACTAAATCTCCCAAATGTGTTGTTTTTTGCATTCATGTCACTTAATAATTCAGTCCTGATCTTCCAGTCTGTCTTCATTTTCTGTCCCATTTTGGGTTTCAAATACACTCCCTTTTCCTCAAACATCCTGTCACATACCAGAGGTATAACCATATCCACCATCTTAACTCCAGGTGGCTGGAGGCTGATTCTGCATAAATTAGAGAGAAAAGCTACATTCTTCTCTTCTTTCCAAGAATATTGCCACAAATTAAGCTTATAGACCATAAATCTAGACAGAATAAATCTGCATCCACCTCTAGTTCAACAGTTCTCCGTAGTTAATATTCACTAAAACGATTTCCCACCATCGTTGATTTGTATTCCTTTACCTTCTGTAGTTTTCAAAGCCCAGATTCCAGCATAACCTGTACACTCAAGAGAAGTAAACAATCCCACACTCATGAATAGCTTGATTAAAAAAGCAATGCCGTGGATTTCAGGACAGGAGCTGACATGCATTTTGTGCTTGTGTTTTTGTCTCTAGACAGAAATGCATGTAGTGAGATCAAATCTCATAAGTGACTGCTATTATTGGTCTTGTGAGAATTCCTCCATTCTGGTACTGAAACTTCTCGGAGTCATTAGTCAGAAATTTGCAGCTCTGAATCCTCATGAAATCTCAAACCAGCCCCACTGTCAGACTTTTAGCCTGAAATCACTGCACTATGAGCTCACAAAAGGTAGATATAAAAAAATGTCATCCCATAGAATTCTTTTCAGGTTCCATCCAGAAAAAACTACCTTCTTTCTATCCATATTTGCATATTATTCCTGTAGCACTAAGAGACTTGTTTGCAAGGAAAAGTAATACTGAATGATTTCCCATATATCTAATTCTGGGATACAACAACTGAACAATGTGAAAGAGCTGACTGTGTCCAGGGCTTACTGCCTTTTGGAAAAAGCAGCAGGACAGTCCATCTCATTCATGGATTAATTTGAAAAACAATGGCCATCATCACTGTAGAATATTGCTGTCATTAAATATACCAGGAAATATATCTACCCTCAAAATTTCTTCTCTCTTATCTCTTTCATAAGTGTTTATTCTGTGCTACGAAATCAGCACTGCTAGATGAACCCAGCACAACTTCTTTCAGATCAAATGACAACTTTCTGGGTTTCTATTTTTCTCCATTGCAAGTCCAGATAGTCTTTGATTTAATAAGAGAATCCATCATTAGCCAAAAAGAAAAGGTCTGTAGAAGTATTGTCTTGATACTTTATTATTTTCAGAAAACGCATTAACAGTTTGATATCTACTGTCAGGGATGAGATAAACAAAATATTAGAGCAATACACTCTTGCCCTGGGTGAGCTTGCTGCAATACCGTCAATTATAAGACTTTTTCATGGCTCCTAAACTCCTTTCTGAAATGTTAAAGGTCTCGCTAATCTTATCAGGCCATTGATTACCACCTGCTGAGCACAACAAAGAGCCAAAGAATGTGCATTACCTTCAATACACAACCGTGGTTTTACTCTTTCCCCCACTCAAAAATTATCCTGTTTCTTTAAAAGATGTGAATATTGAAATTCTCTCATTCGAAATGTATGTCGTGTGCATGGGTTAAGTCAGCATCTGTTTCACCGTCGTGCCAGGTGATAGAGCACACTGTGGTGTGATTGCAACAATGGGATTCTTAGTGCCAGGGGTGTAACTCTTACCAAGCTGATGACAATGGTCAGCAGAAGGGAAGTTTCCATGGAGCCTCATCCCCTTCCTTTAGCTCTCAGTCTCCCGAAACAAAACTGTAAAGGCAGTGCCTGTTGCTGGGAAAGATACAGAAAAGTTTTTCCTCTGCAGTGGAGTAGGAGCACAGAAGATTCCCTCAGAATACAACATATGAAGTGAGAATTAGGAAAAGCTGAAAACTGAACCATGTGAGATACTCCAGAATCTCCAAGTATAAATCTTCCTTATACAGACATCAATCAAAGCAGCACGACTGGAAGAAGCCCCAGGGGGTTTGTGAAGTTGAGTTTTGACTAAAGATGGGTATAACTAATATGGGTCAAAGCTTGCATTCAGTGGATAAGCACTCAAAGTTTGTCAATTTATTCCTATTTACTGGACTGCCAAAATTTGGCAGGACATACCAAGAAAATAATCTCTATTATGTTACTTTTAGAATTTCCTGCTTTGGTTCATCTTGGAAATGCTCCAAGATCAGCTTTCTTGTGATATTTTAGCACTATTTTTTAATTTCTCACTTATTTGTACTTTGACATTCATTTTTCACTGGCTGAAGCCTGAACTAAAACTTCTGTAGAGGAGATGGCAACATGAGGCTGGCTGAATTGGATACTAAGGTTAGAAAAGAGCTTGAGCACTGGGAGATATAGGAATTTACTGCTTTTATCAGAGTGACGTCAGCTGAGGAAATGGGGCTGGAATAGTTTCACAGCCAACAGCAAGGTCTGGGAGAAAAGCATAGCCTAAGCTTATGCTTTTGTATCCAAAATAATGACGGAGATGTAACAGCATGGCATTCACTTAGGGACGGAGCATCTCTGAGCAAGCAGGTGAGTATCTCACCACTCAGACCTCTGGAGATAATCTGTTTCAAAATTCTCTTGAAACACTCACTCACACTAAACAAGGTGCTTCTTAGGCACCCTTTAAATGCCCACATATTTTCCCCCAAACTCATCACTGTGCAATGCTATGCATGGCTGTGCTTCTCTCCAGCTCTTGCCATTTGGAACCACCTTCCCATGTGTCCACCTCCCTGATACTCCATCTCTTCAAATTTTTGAAAACATTTTCATTCCCCTCATCCTGTACCCCGGCGTTCTCTTTTGCTCTGCCTATGGTTAGTGTTAATTGCTCTCTAAAATACCTCTCACACAACTGGCTTTTGCTGTATTTCAGCTTGAACTGACACCTTGGCTGGGCCTGTGTATGCAGTAAAGCATGGGGCGTTCATGGGCTGTATCATGCAATACAGATTAGAAGTTGGGTCAAATTCAGAAGCTAAATTGTTGCTGTAGGGCATTTTTCCTCCAAGAATGGTCTATTGGTACCAAAGATTCCAGCACTATGTCTTGTTAGTGGAGTCACACTAAGCCAAAGACTGTAACAGTAGCAAAAATCAGTCCTATCAGGTTCATTATATTTTTCCTATGTGGACATCCCTCAGTGTCCAAGGACCTTCTCCAGACTTTTTCCAGTTAAGAGCAAATCAGAAGACTAGAAGACGTTATATAATGTGTTTCAGCAGGCATACCTACATACATGCACCTTCTCTCCGTGTTCCATACAGATGTAGTGTGGATTAATGGCTGAAAGATGGTCAAAGAGAATTCTTCCAGATGCTGCTAACTAGTGTCTCAAGTGACACTTCACTTGTGTCAGTGAAGTTTTTGTGAAGTAGCTTCCAGATTGCAAACTTCTTTTGTAGTATGTCTTGAGCTGGTGGAAACAGACATTTTGAATTTTGTTTTCACGGTGAGGTTGATGACAGAGGCAGGTTTTTTACATCTGAGGGATCTCTTCATGCATTAGGAGCACTTGGAAAACGTAAGTCAGTCTTTCTCCAGATATGTCTATCCCACTGACTAATGCTGCTGGCTGTGACAGGACACCATGAAGGTATTTGAAAACCACATTCCCATTTATGCCCTTGGCTTTTCACAATTTTTAAGATTCTATCTCTGAATTCCATCAGGAAATACATACACTGATCCTGCTTTTGGCACAAATTAACTGTGAGCTATTCATTTAGCCAGAGTAGGAGGGGCAAGAGGACTTGGTAGAACAAGCTGTTAACATGAACAATATTTTATCTATTTAAATTCAATATAGGGTGTCAAACAAAGAACACCTTAGTGTAAAGTTTTGCTTCTGTAACAGATTAAAAAAATATAGGTTTTAATGATGTTGACCAAGCACAGCTCTTAGGACTTTTTCCATTGCTCACTGAAGGTACTGGAAAAACTCTCTCTAACTTTAATAAGATCAGGCCCAGAAAGACGAGGGAAGTGTTCTGTGAGGATTAATTCTCCTACTTAAAGAACCTTCCCCTCAGCAAGAATTCCTTCTGAACACAGAATTAATGGACCATTTTCCTCATTCTATAGCTTTAAGAAAGATAACTAAAAGAATAGATTAATTTGGGAATACTTGGGGAGTTACCTGAACTTCTAACATATCAGTGAAGAACTGTATTCTCTCCTGTTCCTCATGTATAGGTTTAGTAGAACCTGAAAACTACAGATACTTGTTTAAAGAGATTGATAATTTTTTATTAAAAAAGTTTAATAATTTCAGCACACTTTTAAAAATTATGCATTAGGTTGTTTTTTAAATCATTAGTGTTTTCCTGTTTTCCTTGTTTCAATGAAATGAAAAACAGTGACATAAGAACAAAATAAGGGTCCGATCTTTGTGTTTTGTAATGAATAATAAAGTGTTTTTAACCTCTTTAGGGATTTAACACCACGTTAATCCTTTAATCCCCAGAAAAACCAATTTTGTTGACATGAAAAGGGGATATTTAACTTCATCCAATTAATTTTCTTCCTTGGAGGTACCATGATTATGAAGATTAGATTAAATAGATTCATTAGAATAACCTTATTTTATAGAAAGTGGTACTTTTTCCAGTAGACAATTGTATCAGAAAAGAAAATTTTACCTCACAATTATGCTTAATTTTCCTCAATATCAGAAATGCCAATACTTTGAAACCCAGAAAACTCTACCACTTCTTTAATACTAAGATATTAGGTATTGGGTCTTCTTTTTAACCATATTTGATTAGAAATGGTAGAGAACAGAATACTCCTTTGCCTGTCTTTGCTCTATGACTTTTACTATTTTGGTCATCTTCGAAGTTTTACCTAAGCAGTGAATCATTAAAGCAACTATTCTGTGTTGATTTTCCAAATGCGTTGCACATGTAAATAGAGACAGATTTTTCACTTTTTACTTAAGCATTTGCAGAAAGGTCAGGTTTTCAAACATGTTTTGTGGTACTTCAAAAGGAAAAGGCTTTTTTGAAAAATCCTGCCTTATGGTTTGCTGTCTCCGGAATGAAAAGTCTATGCATAAGAGTGAGGGAGGGTGGTTTTATGGTTAAGACATCAAAGTGAGATTTGTAAAATCCAGATTAAATTCCCCACTCAGGCGTAGACTTGATGTGCAGTTTTGGTCAGGTCACTTGACCTTACATCTTCCACTCAAAGTGGGTAGATAATACATCCTTTCTTCCAGCCTTTTTTTAGTTGCCTTTTCAAACTGGAAGTAGTTTGGGGTACAAACTGAGGCCACAGTTCAATGATATAATAAATTTGCTTTCTAGTACTGGATCAAACATTTTGTGACTGAATGAAGCAAAACACCAAGCCTGGATAGACTTTCTCTGTTAGGCCAAAGCTGTCACTTCTGGTGACTTTGTACCAGTGATCTTTATGCTGGATGAGATACCACTGGATGTATTACTCAAAAACTGTGGTTTATAAAGCAGTTTAAGCCAAAGAAAGCCCTGGGTCCTGCTGTGTGTTCCCTCTCCTTCTCTGTGTTAGCATTAACAGGGGACAGCTGTGCAGTTGGCTGCATCAGTGAGCTGATACAGCTCAAAAGGAGTCTTACACACACACACACACACATCCCTCAACCCCAATGGCAATTTTTTTGCTCACAGCCAAATGTGTGATCCTGCTGACCTGGGGTGGAGTTAATGTGGTTTTGCATGATGGAAGTGTGGAGAAAGACAAAGAAGGAGATAATTTAATTTTTTTATTCTGAATTCCACCCAGAAACTAAATTGAAAAAAACTTAAAGTCAGGACTTCAGAATATTCTGCTTATATGGTATTAATAGGGCTGTCTGCATTACAAGTCTTTAATTACATGAGCACAGACTATACAGTGGAATATCATTCTCACTAATTCACATTACTCAATTAGCAGAGCACTAAGTGCTCCTGTCATCACAAGATTTTTTGAGTTTGTTGCACAGAGTTTCAAAATCATTATTTCATGCTAAACATGAATGTTCATTTTCAGTGGCAAAGCAAACCAGATTTAGCATCTTTGAGTAAAACACATAGGCAGTAAGTAACACTGTATTGCAGTGATATGCAGCCTCATGAATCTGACTAGTGATACTGCAATCAGAATATTTCAGATTAGGAAGTTTTCATCATCCTTCAACAAAGCCCTGCTTTATTCACTGTACTGAGCCCTAGGAGTGAGTTAGTGTTGTGCAATCAGTGAAGCTCTTCTCTGCGCAGAACCTCACCCCATTTTTTTCCAACGCTGGAAGGCAAATGACAGAGGCAATGGAGCAATAGTAGGAGAAGCCACATCCTGTGGTTAAGCTGCATTCCATTCCTGCTGCTGTCTCATAGTGTCTGCCCTATAAAACTGGGCACAGGTGGACCTTTGGGATGAGTTTCTCATCATTTGGGTGTCCATTACAGTTTATCTGTGGACAAATTTAGAGAGATGTTGAGTTCTTACAGGTGTAACAGGAGTCAACTTGAGCTGTGATTTGAATGCAAAAAGTGCAGTTGCAATCTGACTACTCAACAAGAAGACTGAAGAATAAAAAACCCAAACAAACTGATTTCAGGTAGAAGGGATTGGTGGTAGCTCCTCTGTGCCTCCATTCTGCAGCTGTAAAATGCAGATAATGACATCTGTTCTGCTAAGTGTTATGAAATGCAGTGGGCTGCATGTTTGTGAAGCTACTGGTTACTCTAAAGAGTGCAACACAGAAACAGAGTTAAAAGAAAAACAACTTTTTACTGGGTGGATGGACAATACTATTGTGGGGCTGCATCAAATAAGTAAAAAGACTTAATGAATAAAACTGAAGCCCATCCCTGCATGCTGATATTGTTGCAGTCCATGTATGTGCACATGCTGAATCACATGTCATTCCCAGTATTTTTAGAGCTTGATTCTGTCTCCATGGTGTCCTTTAAGTGTTATTTGATAGTGGTTTCAGTGCATCAGTTTGTGCGTATCGTTGCTCTGATAATGCCAAGAGGCTTTTATCACAGATTGTTGTGCCAGACTAAAACCTGAGCTGTAGCAGGGATGAAGAAGTTGTGGTGCAAGTGGAATCAGTGAAAGCTGCTTCCCTATGGGCCTGTGCCTGCAGTTGTACTCGCTGATGTGAGACCTATTCAATGGTTTTCCAGCCCTGGCACTCACAATGTCTCTTGCCCATATGGCTTCTCCCATAGCTAAATAGAAAATAAATTCAAGCTGTAGTCTTACCTTCCACAAGGGAACTAATAAAGTCTCTCACCCTTCTCAGCTGCTATGAATATAATATATTATTACATTTATTTGAATAGAATAGAAATTGTAGAAATTTGTAGAGACTCAATACCTACCATTCTCTCAAATTTGGCTGACATTGCCTAGCAGGCTAAAAAATCATTTGCAAAATGAAAGGGTGAGGGAACATTCAGACGTGACATGATTGCATAAGCTTAATTCCCTTAGGAGAAAAGGCAAAAAGAAACATGCAAAAGGCAGAGATTCCCTCTCCACTCTGCCAAACCATTCATCAAAGGACTTGTGGTCTTAAAGCAGGAATGGATCTTACCACCAATCCTACAGCAAGGTGATCCCCAAGTTGCAACTTTTACAAGAGTGTGACCAAGGGACAAAAAAATCAGATCCACACATCCAGGCTGGTATACTTTACCCGAAAATGAATATCCATAAATTCAAAACTTGGAAGTGAGTGTGAGTCTGGCAGTCTGGCTAAACTGCTTCTCCATGGGCATGTTGTTGTAAGCATTTCTTTTCTAGAACTCCTGCTGTGTAACAGCCTTTCCTCATTTTAATCTTCTAAACTTGTCTCAGAAGGCAGATAGGAAAAAAGTATTACAGCAGTGTGTGACCCTTGAAATTTGCTTCTTCCTACCCCCCTCCCCAGAAATTCACACTTATATTGTAGGAGACAGAACTCTATTGTCTCAATTCATTCAAGTGGTGTAGATGTTTCATGCTCTAAAAGGAATGTGCATAAAACATTATGCACATTCAAAAATATATTTGCATCAAAATAGAAGAAATTTCTTGAACTTTTTTTTAATAACTAATGAGGAGTGCCCAAATCTTCTAAGTGAAATCTTGATCCCCAGGACTCCTTTAATGTGGAATGTATTGTTCATGAAGAAGATGCTGTGTATGAGGAAACAGAACAGAAAGAGTACTCTCCATCTATTTGTACTTTGAAGAGCTTTAAACAATCTCCAGAAATAGAAACAGCACCTGCTAAGGGCAGAGGTATAATTGTTTACATGCCCTCAAGCATTGCTTTACTGCACCACTTTTCATCTTGTGCTCAAAAGGATTAACAGCTAAACACTGAGGATTAGAGTGGTGCAAGGTTAAGAAAAAAAAGGAGGAGTTTAAAAAAAGGAGATCAGAGCCGGCTGAGCAGACAGGAGTAAGGCAAAATGTTTATTTGCAATAAATTTATGAGTCCAATGGCCAATGGGGGTGATCTGACCTCAAACAGGGTTTTTTTTGGTAGAAATAATTGTTTCACTTATGGGAAAACCATAAGGACTCCCTTAGTAGCTGATGGTGGGCACTTTGTAAAAATGAAAGGAACAGTCTCAACCCAAGTCAGCAAAACATTGTGGTTGCTGTCGGGGCAGAGGGTGGAACAGACACAGTCAGCTCATCCTCTGCTGGTCCCACATGACTATGGGAGGTGGCATAAGGAAGCTAAGGCTTCCAAACCTAGATAATTCCTATATTGGGAATACTTATAGGAGTACCTTTTTCTATGCTTTTAACTTAGCTAGTATCTTCCTATAGAATCATACAAATATATGGTGTTACTGCAATGGAAGGGTTACAGCTTTAGCAGCCAAAAAAGAAAGAAAAGAGTAAAGAAAGTGTCTCTGCTGATGGAGTGATGACAGATTATACATTGCAAGGTTTGGTCATAGCCATGTCAACAGCTAGGTTCATTTGAGTCCTTTGACACAGAAGTGCTAGTGAACCTTTTTTTATTAATTAAATAAGTTTCTTCAAAGGAAAAAATATCTTTTCTCTACCAGTTAATTTCCTTTGCGTGTATGCTTTATTGGAAAGAAATAACCAATCTGTTACCCTGTAATTAATTGGATTACAGAATAATTACAGTCTTGTTTGCTTTCTGCAGATTACATGGTAATTATATTTGGTATTACCATGAAAAACCAAGAATTTCTAACTATGTCATTACATGGTTATTTCTACAATACAATACAACTGTTTAATTATACATGCAGTTTCGTTATTTCAATGGAAAAATGATTAAAATAATGCCAATGCCTCAAAGTTTTGAACAAGTGCCAGCATATTATATAACATTTATAGTATCAGTAGGCATTTGTGTGTGTGTTTGCAAGTATGTATTTACATACACAAGGCTCTCATTCGTTCTTCCAGTCTCTCCTTTGTCCCCGAGGTATATGATTCAAGTTTTTGCAATAGGTTCTAATACTCTGTTTGATACAGGGCATATCAGTCTTCAGTATGCACAGAAAAACTTGGTCCAGAAGCCATGAGTCTTTTCCCTAGTTCTAAAGTCTATGTAGAATGACAAAGATGAAAACAAAAGATGAGTGTAGAATAGATACTTCAAGCTGCACGAGCTTAGTTTTGACAACATTTCTGTATTTGTCAGAATATTTGTTGACGTAATATCCAATTGCTGAAGGACTGAGCTCTTCCAGCCTTTTTTCCTGAATTATCCTCTGCTGCTAAATAATCTTCTTTAGTTGGATCTTGTTAGAAAGAGTAAGATCATCAATGCCACACATTCCCTGTAATGAGAGGATAGAGCCAACCAGATCCAATAAAGTTCAATGTCTATCTTTTCCAGCCACGCAGAAAATCCATGTACAGTAAAATCTACTCTTTTAATGCTTGGGTCTAGCATTCAGAGTCCTGGTTTGTAACAGAAGCGTGAGTGGCTGGCAAGTCTTTTCTTATCACCATTTCACGCCTCGCTGATGTCTGATGAAAGAAGTAAAACAAAACCATGAAAGAATTTGAGAGACAGTAAGAGTAAATATCTTTTCTCTATGTGGTGACCTCTACGTCAAAGCAGGAGTAGGTACAAAGTAGAAGTAGTTTGCAGTGACTCAATCATAGATCCTTCTAAAGAAGCAAATTAATAACTGAATGAGTCACATGGAGAGCCTTGGGCTCATGGGAACCCCTGTTTTTTGGAAGAGGTACTACTGATGAAAGTTCTTCCTCTGCAGAGAGATCAGAAAACCAAACAAAGCCACAATAAAAAAGTCCAGAACCTTTGCACCTTTTCCAAAACTGACAAAACACACTACATCTTCCAGCATACCTTTTTTTCCCTATATTGCCCCAGGCATGAAGAAAGCAACTTCCATCATCAAAGCCATGCATCCACCAGCATAATGTATATCCAGTTAATACAACTATGGAATAACACAGAATTTAGAAGCCTCAGAAAGACTACCAATATAACCATCATCTAGGTAATGGTAAGTGCCATATGATGTCTTTATGTAAAGCTGCAGGGTTTTTCCAATGTATATTATTAAGGAAATAAAAAATTCAGGCATTGATATATTGTTAAAGTTAGTGTTAAATCTCACAAAAGGACCAGCTAGGATAGGACTAAGTCAGATCTAATACTATTTTTATTTTCCAGACAGGCAATACTGTATATTGTTTACTTTAATTGGCCATGAAGTATTGCTTACAGACCATTGTCATGTTGGGCAAGTTGATGTGGAAAAAGGGAACTAAGAGATACTTCTGATCACTTTGTATGACAAGAAGATGTGGGTGGAATACAGACATCTGGAAGACACACAAGTTGGCATTTAAGCTGTGACTTGGACTCAGTAGGAAAAATACAATAGGCTGGGAAGATCCTTTAAAGTAAATGCTTCTGTTAGATACAGCTGTGACAGATGAATCAAAGGATGGCTGTACAGTGTGGGTCAGAGAGGCTTTTAGGATGATATCAGAATCACTGCTGTTCTCCATCTTTATCCATTCTGGATCTGGTCATGCGAGTCATTTGTGCCTTTTAAATCAAGGGAAATCAATGGGAGTTCAGTCTCCAGGGGTCTTGCAAGACTGTGCCCTGAGGAGAGGTATATTTTATACTCCATCCAAATTAGTTTGAATTTGTTCTGTCTGGCAGTAGATAGCAATAGCTGCCAATGCAATCAGTGTCACTTGCTGCTGAAGATATAGCATGAAAACTCTGTCATTGGACAAGACATTTTGCATCTTGTTCCTGTTGCAAAAAGCTGATTTCAACACTAGAAAATTCAGCAAAGCCATTTCCCCAGGTTTAATTGCAAGGTCCCTCAGTGTGAGCATAGAGCAAGCCAGCTTGATAACCTTATTCACAACCCTGAAACCCAAAGGGATAGTTCACTGTTACCAAAGGGTACCTGGATCCTGTGGCTGTATATTAAAGTGCTTTCATCAAAATGCAGTTCTACCATCAAGTTTCTCTAGATGATAGTTCTGGGATTCATATAAAGATAGTGAAATTCATAAAAGAAAGAAGAACATCAGAAATGAAGGTTGCTTATTAGTCATCATCCAGGGAAGATGAAGTGAGTGATTAAATTTTGCTACATCATGTTTCTTTTCTGAGTTGCTGTCACAGAGGTTTAAGCACAGTGAGAGCTGCAAAAGCCTCCATGCTCAGTTCAAGTGCTGTTCTGTGTTAGCATCATTATGTGCTCTAGTTAAGCATTTTGTTAACTTCAGTGTTGACAGACAAAACATTTTTCAGGTAAGTACAACTGGTAAATACAGCACAGCTTTAAGACTGCGAGAAAATACAGTTATTAAGCTATCTTAATAGAGGAAAAAAAGAGCCATTATTTGCTGTCATTATGTACTGTTTGCTAATTATGCTTATCAGGTGATAAAAATGAATAAGTTAATTTAGGTTTTTATTGTTCTGCATGAAATCCTCAGAGATTCTTAAGGAATTCATTCTTCTTCCCACTGTGCCTTCTCTCTCACTACCTCCAGCATCATACATTAAGGACCAAGATACAAAGCTGATAGCAACTGTTAGTTGGTTTTAATTGATACTGTTGATTTCTGTCCATAGTGGTGGACTTGTCAGTGCTGGGTTAATGGTTGGACTTGATGACCTTAAAGGTCTTTTCCAACCTAAATGACTCTATGATTCCAAATTTGCAAACAACAAAGCCACAGGTATTCCTGGGAATCAGGAGAGTCATTGTGCAGCTGAGCAGTAGCTATCCACACCTTAGCTGAAAGCTTCATGTACAACCCATCTTTACCCAGGAAACAGTCACTGATGCTTTTGCTGCTGTTGCAGTATGTTCATGTGAGATATGAACATCTGTGGACCAGGGTACTGACTCTTTGTTGCTACTTTGTGAAGGTAGAGGCAAAGGTACTGGACACTGGATATTTTCTGGTTGTTCCCAACTCAGTCAATGGATGACATTTCAGTGTCACCCTCTTATCAGTTTTTCTATTTTTTCATCCATAAAGTGCTTTTCCAGCTTCAGGTGAAATGCTGTGTACAACGGCAGCAGACATTATATATATGTATATATATGAAAGCATCGTTATTAAAGGTAGACCACTGTCACCTATATGCCCTTGGTTTGACTCATAGATGTAACATCTCTGCATTAACTTTCTTCTTGAATTTCCTTGTGAATGAGAGGAGAAGGAGAATTAGTCGTTTGACTCCTGGAAGGAGAGATTTCATGACTGTGTTGAAGTTGCTTTGGGAGCCTCTGAGAAGGGAAGAAGTTCAAGTCCAGGCTGTCATGAAATCCAAAGGCAGAAGGCCATCTCCTCAGATGGTTTGAATCATTGTACAGCAGAATTGTATCAGTAGTTTGCTGGCATGTTCTACCCCCATTTTAGAGAGAAATATGTTTTAAATACTCTACTATTACTGTGGTTTCATTAATGAAATTCCAAGTGAAAATGAAACACACATTTATTTACAGAGTATGGCCTGTTCACAAGCAGGGAACATATTACGGTAGTAGTAGAACTTAGAAAAAGCTACAAAAGTGTTTTCAGATCTTCTCATGTTTTGATTCAATCAACTGTAGAAGTACAAAGGGTGTTTATGTTTGTGAAATAGAAAAAGCTGTATACACTTGGATGAATAGTAAATTCTGATGAGCTTTCTTTTGTTCAGCTATTTAAAGTATTTATAGAACCTATTTGCATTTAGCTGGATGATTCTAAGAATTTTCATTGTGTATTGAAATGCCAATTCTAAATCACAACTACATATTGGAGCAATAATATACAGTGCTTTTTTCTTAATGATTTTTCATTTTGTGCTTGAGCCAAGTATCTATATGGGTTAAAATCTATAATTCCCAGAACTGATAGACAATTCAAAAGGCTTAACAGACTTCATGCATCACTTGCTATTGAAACTGTATATCTAGAGGAAAACGAATATATTGACCTTAGAAGGCCATTTACTGTTTTTTTGAAATAAATCCATTGCTTTTAAGTCTATGAAGTTTTCATTTTGGTTGTTAAAAGAGAAACATGGATACTGTGAGCATTTGGGCTTTTTGGGAAGCCCATTTTCAGATCCCAGAATAGCCTCTGTGTTTGATCTAGAGCTAAGTATTAGTTCCAATGGGAGCTCTGAAAAAATACCTATTGTTCCTGTGGTTATATTTATTCCCTCTAGGATGCCACCACCTAACCATTTCAGAGGTTTTCTTTTATTTTGATCTCTGTGTGTAACACAACTTTTGAAGAGAACAACAGAAGTTCTTCCTGTTTCCCACAGTTACAAACAATTATTTATTCAGGACTGAATTTTAAATGCACTTAAGTCCTTCAACAACCATCATTCCATCTGTCTAAAATGACTGGACACTTCATATGGCACCTTGGGGCAAAGAATAGGAGGGCAGTGATACATTTTTGTATCTCTAAGATTCTCCTCTGATATATCAAACACTTAATTCACTTGATGGTGAGATATTTAAGCTCCATGTTGCAGTTGTACATCACAAGATTTTTAAAAGCATTGAGAGCTTCAATAGCTACAATAAATGTTAAAATACCAAACATAATCTCAGACTTGGGAATCTTAAAGGTGTTATGACTATTTGATCAAATCTTATTGGGTTTCCTGTAATAAATTAGTAGTTAGTGATCTTAGTTACAACATAACTGGGAATAATAGGGACATGAAAATTCTGGAAAATGTTTTCTATGAGCAAGCTTTAATAAATAAAGAAATAGCATCCCTATGGGAATTTTGGAAGGTTTCTTCTCTGATAATGTAAAGTGCAATAGACAACATACTAATAAATCTGATATCTTGCAGAAGATGCCAAAGCCCTTTCTTTCCTGGATTCTGAAAAAATAAACCTCATTAGAAGAATATTTAACTTAAGGTGCCAAGATTCAGATTTAACTTATATTCAAAGAACTGCACTTAAAATCACTCTTCAACAGCAAACAAAAATAATAGGTAGAAGAGGGAAGAGAAAGAAACCTCTTTTCCCCATGTGCATGTGTGATGATCAACAGAAGACATGTCCAGTACCACCCTGGGACATCTCTGTGTGGGGAAAAAAGTGATTTTTCAAGGTCAAGCCTATTGTCCAAGAACCAACTCTAAAAATGTGACTCAAAAGCATCTTTGCTATCAATATTGAAATCGAAGGTGGATGCTCAGACTGAAAGAAGTAAACTCACAGTAATAGGATTAGGTGAATTTCCACACATACTCTGGCTCATGGTGAGCCTAAAATGAGAGAATCTGGAGAGCCTAGAGCACACCAGCATTATCCTATTGTGACCTTCACAGCTCTGAAAGGGAATGAGAGATAGAACCATTCATAAGGTGTCCAAGGCCAAGACAGAATTTCTAAGGACTGATCTCTTGACAGAAGCTGGTGCTCTCCTGCAGTGAAAAACATGTAAGACAACAGCAGATGTTGGTTGATTTTTGACTCCAAGTACCAGAGAAGCACTTAAATACATTTTTACCTTTAAGCAAACATTGATGTGATTTCCTGACGGGACATTTTTCACAACTGAAAAAACATCTTACCTGATGGCTGCATCAAAGCACAATCCCTTGTTCACTTACAGACATGATGGAAAACATTGACTCATAGGGGACACGTGAGGTCACCTATAGTCTGTCATAGACAGGAGGTAGGTCCTATTAATTCTTCTTCAGTAATTTTTTTTCTCATCATAAAATGTCTGTTTGCATCAGTTCACTGGCACAGTGAGTAGCTTTCTTCACCACCATCCATAGGAAATTTTCATTAATTTATGTACACTGATTTCCCACTGAGGTGTAACTTAATCTTATTAATTCCTGAAGGGGGTTATGTTTAGTTTCCATATGTACAATACAGCATATGCATCCCCTTTTTCTGTTCAGAGGAATCTCTGAAAGAAGGAGAGAAGAGAAGAGAATGATTTTAAGGGAAACATGTTTAAAAAAGAGACATTTGCTGGCTTAGGTTGTTTTTACCTTCTTCTGGTCTAATATATTTTTACACGTGGCAGCTTTTATTTCTGTTGATATTTATAATTATTCTCTTGGTGGATAAGGAAAACTTCAAGACCTAAAAACACTGATGATGTAATATGTAGTCTCGGAGGGAACTTCCTTAACTGCATTAATAAGAATTAGGTGATGGAAGGCAGCTATTAGAAGAAGAATAAATACACATCCTAAAATATTGCTCCCTATTTATCTTTCTAATATCCTTGGTTAAATCACACAGGCAGGAAAACCTCCTGTAGGACAACTTAATGGAGAGCATGAACAACACATGCAGACATAAAAGCAGAATGTGCTTGTCTTGGATCAGAGGATGAGTCAGTGGTGGTCAGAAGTCAACCCTCCTTTCCAAGCCCAGTTTGCCCCACGTGAGATGGTCACATGGACTGTTTATGGTGGCTAAAACATTCAGAGTGCTGTGGCTTTCCCTCTGGAGAATACAGAGAGATAATTTGGAAGAGCCTATTTGGCAGTGAGCCATGGTAGATGCAACTGATGGGGATGTGATTGTTTTGCCCTACTTAAACAGTCTGAAGAATTGTGCTTTTGAGAAAGCATGGCCTGTGTGTATTTGATTAGAGGAGTTATTGTGATGGTAAATAACAGCATAAGCTTATTTTTCACATTATTTGTTTTGTGAGACTTCTGGCTATTTAGTGTAAGCACCAAAAAGATATTTCCTGGAGTTCTTTAGAGTGTTAAATATGTATGACCCTAAATCTCAATTGTTTTGCAATGTGCACATTTACAAAACACACAAAACATGGGGACTGGAAAAGCCAACATGTCTCTGTGTTTGATGCAAGGTGTCTGGCAGTACAAAACCCTCTCAGATTGGCACATCGGCAATGTCTGATGCTGGGGGGCTTGGGGAGGTCAGCTGCAGACATCAGCCCTGAAACATTTTTGAGAATGACTTTGGAGAGAGCTGATGTAAGTGTGCACTCTGTTTGGCTTGTTGGTCATAAATTGCTTGCAAATGTAATTCTGTTTTATGTTTGGGAATTATCTGCAAGCAGTCTCTGAATTTTATACTTTTTCTCATTTGTCAGCACTAGGATGAGATCTCCTTTTGCCAGCCTGTTTCAGATATTGTCCTTGCATATGCAGAGTTCATTAACTGTTAATTCTCAGTATCAGTCAGCCATGAAGGCCATGTGATGGTGCAGATAATGTTTATTCTCCCTCATTGGAGCACTAAGGTTTTGCCAAGACAAAGTGGAGACATTCAAAGAAATTCCAAGAAGATAGATAGTGAAATATTAACCTTCAGCCTTTTGGGAAAATATCCAATAACACTGTCAGCATAGGGGTGGGCAGATGAAATTTGTGTGAATGCTATTTTGAGAAAACTAAAAAGAATAAACTTAAAAAGCATAACCAAAACAAGTTTAGAGTTTTTATTCATTTCCCTGTGAATATCTATATTTTCCCACCTCTGTTGTACAAATTTTATCTTTTCTATAAGTTCTGTTATAATAATTTTATATGTTTCTCCTCCAGAAGAATGAAAAAATGCAAGATAACTATTTTTTTTCTTTTTGATGTATTTAAAAAATATTGATAAAATATAAAACACATTACAAGCCTCAAAAATGTTGCAATAATGTGTTTTATCTACTGGAGGGAAAAGTTGATTTGGTCCAAACTCTTTCTCCTTTTCCCATCTCTGTAAAGTTTATTTTCAGTGTGTAATGGATTAAAAAAAATCCAATATTATTAGGGAGGCCAGAGCTGTGGTGGGTGTCAGTAGGTGGGCAACAAGGATGAAATCCTGGACTTATAGGACTTATAAGTGTGCCCCTATTGGCTTTTTAGGATCAGGCTTTCATTTGAGACTGGTTGTATCAGCATTGATAGAATTACCCGTTTCATGCAATAATAAATATGCTCTTATAGTGTTGGAACCTAAACTAACAACCTAAATTTAGGATCAAATTACTAGAATGTTGGCTCAGATTTTTAAAATGCTGTTTAACATAGCAAACTTCAGTGAGCTAGGCCTGAATTCTGACTTGAATTTAAACAGGAATTGAAGTTTTGTGTTTCATTATCAAACAAAAGTATTGTGATTTAGCTATAATAATTTCTTTCTAAAAGCAATTTATTTTTCAAGAATCACAATGCTCAAGGTGCCCTAATAGAGTGTAACAATTAGATTTTCTAAAATAAGAATCTGGTTTTGATTTGGTAGGAGTGCAACCCTGTCTCAAGCTACTAACTTTTAATTTACTGGTATTCTTAGCAGTCAGAAATGATTGAAGAAGGCTTGCTTAGAGAAAAATGAAAAAAATAATTTGTTTTATTCTAAAATATCTTTGAGAGTATTTAGCTTTTCAGAGAGAAAACACACAATCTTAAAAGAGAAGGATTTGCCATTGAAAAAAATGAATTAAAGGTTTTATTTAGCCTGTGGAATTCCAAAACCCTCAAGAACTCAGTGAGAGCAAGACAGACCACGTGTCTGTGTGTGTGTGCATGTGCAAGGGGAAAAAGGGGGAGAGCGAGCCCAAGCAGAGAAGTAGAAAATATTCTGATGGATCTAATTTAATTTTATGTTGTATTTTTATATTGAAGTTCATTTACAAGTGCTGACACTTTGCTGTGAAACGTCATGAATGTGGGATCTGCCACAAATGAGAAGAGTATTTTTTAACTAACTTTAGCTGTGGATGATAATTTGTTAAAAGAAACAATAGCTTAGTGCATTACAGTTGAACGCAAAGATATTACTGTTCTCAGCTAAAATCAAATAATCTTTTAGTTTCTATTCTCTCCAAACTAAGCTAAACAGTGGTGTCATAAAATGACAAATTACAGGATGAACATAAAAGCAGTACCTTCAAAAATACAATAGTTATACAAGCCATCTATTGTTAATGAAGAATATAATGCAATTTGTCTGTCTGTAATACAATTATGCAAATCAAAAATGGAACTATCCTGAAATCTCTCTACATTCGAAGTCATTAAAATGAGATAATTTATCAAAAAGAATATTACTGATCATGTTTATGTGTTGCACATTAATCCTATTACAATAATGTATCTTTCTACTAATGTAATGGATTTGTGCAATCTAACAGAAAATGACTTTTATACTACCCACAATTACAAAAATATTCAAAGCATATCCATCGCTGCATAATAACATATGCCTAAGACTGTACAATAAACTTATTAAAACAAACAAAGCTTATGAATGTAACCTTCAAACCAATAAAGACAATGCTAAATTCAATTTTATTGCCCTCATTTCAACAACTTCATATATAATAAACATGGTAGTAAATTACCTTAACCTTCTTTATAAAGAAAGAAAATCTTATAAAAAAGTGTGATACAAGATTTGAGAATTGGTTAAATTGATGCCAGACATGTAGAACATGATAAAATCTTCTAAACCAACACATAAGTGGCAATCCATGTACTCACAGTCCGAAGTCTCTCTAAATCTCAGCCCTCTGACAGATATAATTTTAACAGATGACAAGTCAATCCTGAAAGCAACAGCATCATCTGAAATAGTTTCTATTATATGCAGTGAGGTGTGTGAAAATGTTGTGAGGTACATATGGATGCTCTTCCATTCCTGTGGCAATATAATATTAGGCTTAAAAATTCCCCATACAGATGTATATTCAGAAAAGTCATGTTTCTACCTTGAAAAACTAAACGATGCAAAGTAAAAGGCAGCATATTCAACTGCAAATTACACTGTACATGTGTATTATAATATAGTCACTAGGTGAATGGTCACATGCTCAAGAAACATCATAATATTACTTATTTTCTGCACCCAGATCTGCACAAGTGGACTGTTGGATAATATTTAGTCCTAGTAGCGTATATTTACAGTAATTTCCTTCCTAGAGTTCAGCCTGTCTTTATTGACCTAGGCTTGCTGCACTCTTTTTTCATCTGTAAAATGCTCCATTAGCTTCCTCAGTAGGTAGTTGCATTGTACTGAATTGTTTTCCTTGTGGTAGGTAGGTTTTGTTTAGATGCAATTTAGGGATTGAGTTGGTTGGCTGCAGAATTAATGTAGCTGCATACACACCTCCTGCTAACCCTCTCGGTGACCCTCTCTGACATGAAAATCAGACTGCCTTATGCAGTTCACACCCATTTATTTCTCTTTCTTTGGAAGAATTCTTCTTATTCCGCCTCTTAAGCCAGTATATTCTGCATACTGAAACAAGAATATATGTTAAAAGAAAGATAAAAGAAGAGAAAGAAGAGAAAAAAGTGATGATGCTCATGTACATCATGTATTTAGTGGTCTTAGCCCACTGTAGACTCAAACGTCACTGCTAAGACCTCACATGTATGCAGTGTTCAGCAGATCATGGGATATCTGGCTGCTGTTGCTTAAAACTTGTTTTCCCCCTCCCTAACCCATGCACTGCTTCCTGAAGGCCAGTGCCTCCTGTTTTTTCGGAGCTGCTCAGTGGCTTCTTCAACTGATACCAACCTCGAAGGACAGCACATCATAACTGGGCTCATGTTCTTACCTAGCCTGTGATTATTTTCCTTTCTGCCATATCTGCTTTCCTTCAGTCTTGGAGGAGAAAGTTTTGCAGTCTGGAAGCATCTGACTTCAATTTAGAAGTTGACAGGAGCTGCTGTTTATGTCAAAGGATCCCCACTGCAATAGCTAAAATGGATTTTAATGCTGCATTTTACCTGATAAAACCAGACTGTTCTATACTGGGCTTCTGGACCTACTGTACAAGACATAAAGCTCTGGTAAATACAAAAGTCTATTAACCACTCTACAAATCTATAAATCTGGCACTGGTGTTGCTGCTACAGTATCATGTTCAAAAGGATTTGAATTCCTAAACTTTCTCTCTGTTCTGTAGTGTGAATAAGATAAGATGATCTCATGGGTAGAAATTCTCCTTTTGAGACTTTCTGGCACAGGTCTCTGCTTTCAGCTCCTGAGAACCTTTGGTTTTGTGTGGTATTTGTAATATACATATTTCCTTATCAAGTGTCTAGGAGGCTTTAAATATTTTTGAACAGCTGTTTGTCAAAGCCATCTAATACAAGCTTAACAAACCTCCTGAGCCAGGCAGAACCAAAACAGTAAGAAGAGAGGTGTTTTAGCTGGAGCTTGGCTGAGGCAGGACATTCCCTGTCACACCATATTTGCCCATATAGAGTTATAGGAAAGCAAGCTGAGATCTTGCTGCAGCATTTTTGAATCATTCTCTGTCTTCACTTCTGTCTCTCTTTAAAACATACAGATACTCTAAGACAACTGATGGATGACAAATATACAGGCTTCTAATTCTGATACCAGTAAGAGCAAAGCTATCCTTTATCAGACAAGAACTGATTCAGAAATAGCCATATTTGGCACTTAGAGGACTTAATACTTCTATACGTTCTGGGTAAGTACTAATTCAAGCAGCCCTGTATGACATGTGCAGACATAAATTTCAAGTACCTCAAGTAACCAGACCAAAGCAACCTCGTCAGCCTCAGAGACTTTACATCACCACAAAATCTATGTAAGGAGGGGGGAGTGACAGCTGGCCTGAGGATCTCGTGTGCGCTGGTACAACCCCTCTGACTTTGTTCCTCAGTGTTCATCATGACAATACCAGTGCATTTGGATTCCTGCATGATGAAGGCTTTCCACACATTTCTCCTTTCTTTTCAAATAAATTGAAGCTTGCCAGGGTTTTGGACTGAGCTGCTCATCAAACGGAATGTTGAATGGATTTTAGCCTTTCTGGTCTCTGTAGAATTGCCTCTTTCCTCGCTGAGCCATTCACAGAGCTTCTGCTCAGCCCTACCAACAATAACAGCATATAGTGACTGAGGTGCTTCTTTGGGCATAAGGGCTACTGCTTGCTGATATCACCTAAAAACTGATTGAAAAATATTTAAATAGCAAAAAATATAAAGCAGGTGTCCCCTGGGAGATTTACATCCCAGTCCAGTCAGGTCGGTCAAAGAGGAAAGGGGAAAGTCAGAAAAATGGATTATAAACTTGTAGTTACTACTTATTTCTCTGCATTTTTTTGACATCTTGATTACCTTTAAACCTGCTCTTATCTCTTTCTGTGATGCTTCCTAGAAAATGAAGGTTAATATCGCCTTATTTCACTCATTTGTTGTAACACTAACCACAATTAGTGAGATGCTCAGGTAGCACAGCAAAGGAAGACATCCAGGGAGCCCAATTTTGCCATACAGTCTAATTTCCCTGAAATAGCTGAGCTAACTTAGTAACCAGGGCTGATAGCCCAGCTGGTTGTGACAGACACACTCAGCTATTGTGCTTTTCATTTCCTGCACACTTGACTGTCTGTGTGCTGTGCTAGTGTGCAAAGAGACATTCTGGAGAGAAGCAGCACCAATTTTCCATACCATCTAAGGGACTCAATTGGCAGAACCGTGTGACAAATCAGGGCAGATTAAAGTCAAGCCGGTCAAATTCTGCCATATTGACATCTGCACATAAAAAAAATGTGGCATTGCTGGGTCCAAAAAAAGGCGCAATTTGGATCACAGTCACAACACTCAGATGCAAGAAGGAAGAACTTCCCAGTGTTAAGGACAAGGGAAGACTCATTTTTGAGCAGAATGAGGCTGGCTGGCTGCTGGGGCTTTTCTGCTCTGTTGAAGTTATAATTACAGCCTCTCAAAACTTGCGTGACATTGCTAATTTGAGAGAAAATGGGACACTGATATCTGTAAGAACACTCATGGTTGGGATTTTGATTATAAACTCCACATATGTCAGCAAATCAACCCCATGAATATTAAAGTTGTTTAGTATCTTTATATAAGTAATTACAGAAACCGTTCAACAACAAAAAATGGGAAGATGTAAATGTCACCTATTAAGAAATATTTAAAGAGGTTAGTTGGATTTTAAGATACCTGAAAGTCAAACTGACCATTAAACTGTGGCATGAAATTATAAAACTGGAATTGTTTAACACTTTTCAAAGAACAACCTTCTTTGCTAAATATCTCCTACCTACAGAGGAATCTTTGTTAGATGGTGCCCTCCACTGAAAATACAGATTCTGTCATTTGATACATCCTATTTTATTTCATATAGCTTTGTGTCATAAAAAGACCCAATTCTTCACCTTAGAGGTTTGATTGTTGGGTGCTTCCTCTGACATTTGGGAAGCTATATGTAACATACATTAGCATTAAAGAAAGGGAAACATGACATAAACCCCCATTGCAAATAGTTATTTACTTATTATTTGTGTCAGCTGAATTTTGTGGAAAATATAGAGCTCTTTGGCACAGAATAAGTGTTGAAGTATGTACTTATCCTACTCTTATCAACCCAGAAGAGTGCCTTTCACCTTGTAGTGCCACAGTCCCCAGTGAAACTGGAGAGATGCCATGTGTGAGAGCTGCAGGAAAATAAAAAGGCATGTCCTAGACAGGCCTGTCTGAATCTACCCATCACTCTTGGCCATCTTTCTCCAAGTGCCCTGCCTTTTTTGGGGTATCTGGGTTCATAGGATGATTCTAGTCCTGCAGGCTGCTGAGCATCTTCTGTAAAGAGCCCTTTAATGCCAGGATCTTAGGATGTTCATTTGAGTGAATTAGCTAATGGTCCATGTGCCAAGTATTCATATGGGAATGAAGAGCACTTGCCTTACCCTTTAGCTCTGTCTTTTGTACCTCCCAGGAGATTATTGCCAGCTCTTTCTCAGCATCAGTGGGAGATAAGGGTGCCACACAAGACCTTAAGACTTCAGTTCATTGCAGCGCTGAGCTTTATCTATAGCTTAAAAGACACTAGCAGAGGTTTCTTTCCTCTTGCATGTGACAATGCCCCACAGCAGGAATCACAGGGAAAACTACTTAATAAAGGATGTTAGGAAAACACCTCGAGTTGTGGGGCTTTTAAAATCATCTCTTGTTCTGCATAAGCACGTACAACACAACAGGCATATCCCCGATGATGCCTGGTATCCCTTGACATCACCTGTTCTGGATCTGTGGATAGAAATGAAGATGTTGGTGTTTACACACCTGTATCTAATTTACAGAAAGCTTTCAAAATTCCTGTGCCCAAGAAATAGTGTTGAAGGGATTTGGTGTCCAAATAGAGTGGAGATGGGGAGAAAAGACAGGAGAATTATGAAAGGGTTTATCTGATAGAAACCAAAATCGAACAGATCTCCTTTATTTATTTCCATTTGAGACTGTCTTAGCAGCAAGGTGTAAGCATTAAATATACAGGAGATAGCAAGCAGAGGAAAAAAGTACAAGAGTTAAATGATAGCAGGGATCGGTATTTTAGTGTATTCCTTCTACAATCTAATAGATACAAATAGAAAAGGCCAGGCACAACGCAAATATTTCCTATTATGAATAAACTAAATTCACAATGGAATCTGTCATGCTTGTGATATGAGAGATGGACAATATTCCCAAGCTGTTGCCATGATGGCACTTCAATGCAGTTTGTACTTTGTTTATGAAGCCGAATCAGAAACCCTTTTTCTCCTCCCCTCTCTCTCTTTTCTTTTTTTTTTTTTTTTGGCCCAGCATGTGTAATTCTTCTTCATGGAAGCTCGAAATGGCTGTGGAGCAGCTCAATATTCCATTTATTTTATTTATAAAATAAATTCAAAGCCTGAAAAGATGAAGTAATTGACTTACTGGGATGACAGTTAAACCCACTAAATTTAATCTTATCCTCTCAAGTACAACATATCGCGCTTACAAATTATCACCCTGCACCAGACAGGCCTGCTCTCTTCACCTAATCCAAATGGAAATGAAGGCCTCTGTTATTGTATTATCTGACTTTACTATCAGCATTAATCCGGCTTAACTCACTTAATGATGCCACTTGTGGCACTATGAAGGCAGCAAAGAAGTCTATAAACTACTTCCATTAAAATGCAAATCTGGCCCACAGAGAAAATAAGTGACACAAAAGTAGGAGAATTCGGCCATACACTGTATTAGCCTCTTGCCGCACAGAACTGATACAAGTATAATAACTGATGCTGTGATTATTATTCTAGCTGTGGATTTCCAATGAAAGGAAGCCAGTCTACCACAGAACGTCACAAAAGTGCTTCAACAAGCCAGGGTATTTAATTTCTGAAGAGATTTATATTTTTTGTTGTCAGGAAATGAACAAATACTTATCAATGTAAAAACTGTTATCTTAAATCTTCCTGCCAGGTTTTTCATACTGATATTATTTGCACCCTATAACACAGGAAATGAAAATCTTCTGTGCCTTTCACATCTCCACTGTATCTTAAAATTCTTTAGTAACAGACTTGCTTCTTTTTTTAACCCCCTTCTGTAAACATAAAAGAAAACTTTTATGGATTAAGTATAGGGAATTACTAATGCCAAAATCCCAACCCCAAATTCCTTCTCCTGAACATTTATGTCTGCTGTTAATTTAATTATATTTCAAAGGGAATCATAACATCTGTTTTATGGAAAAGCCTGATTTAATTTTAGTGCAAAGCTGCTCACATTTAATTCTACCCCTCTCCTTCCTTACACACATGCACACTCGTGTATCCTGCCTAGCCAACTCTTTGTGTGAAAAATCATTAATGCCTTCATTACTAGGAAAGAAATCCTAGACAAAGCACTAGGATTCAAGTTCCTTCCAATCTCTTTTGAGTTTAATAGTTTCTTCTGCCTCGATATCCCCAAGACTTCATTTCTGGCTTTGGCACAGAGACAACGAGCATATCTTCAGGGAGACATAGGCACAGAGTTCCTATTGCTTAAATCAACATTTTTCTGTAGGCTTTGATAGCAAAATGTAAATGCAAGAATTTGGTCCGGCATATTTTATGTACAGGGTGTTAGATGTGTGATGCCCCTTCACTTTTTCTTGGACAGTTTATTACTGAAAATATTACAATTAGAGATGGGGCCAAGCTATGCCATTGGGATTTGTGTTTCAGTCTCGTGCATGGGAATTTGATTTAGCTCAGTGTGCTGAGAGGAGTAGCAATGAGATTGAGGTTTGCAACGAAGTTTGGATGGTGAATCTCCTCCAAGGCTGCAGAATATTTTGATCTGGAGCCCTGGTGTGTTCTCTGACAAAGGCCTATTCTCTCTCATCCCCACTCACACTCTTACCCCACCCCGAGCATGACTTGTTATTGAGATGGCTGTTCAGCAGTACACGATTTTGCTCTGATGTTACATTGCTGAAACACTGTTAAATTGGCTTTTTTCTCACCTTGGGCTTGCACAAGTGTGATCTGATTGCAGCAGATGTCAGATCTGCTATAACACTTCCATCCGGGATGCTCATTGCTGACCTTAGTGCCACCAGTGTTTCAGCAGAGAGCTGTTCAATGCAAATGAAAACATCTAGTTTCAGCTTAAAGCCATGCTCTGTGCTTACAGCAAAGGGAGTTCCCACTTAAAAGAGGCCAACAGCTCTGCAGATTTCAGCAGCTTCTCTTTGTAGGTGTTCACTGACGCTGGGGATTTTTCCCCCTTATGGGGTGAAGTTAACCTCTAGGCACAGCATGTCTAGAAGTCATGTTATGGCCAAAAAGACATGCAGTGTTACATACACACTGCTCATCTGATGGGCTTTGGACCATTCTTAAAATGGAGAGCATGAGCAGATTCCAAAAGAGAGCCCAGGAGCTACTGGCAGGGGCAGTGTCCTCCACCTGCACATCTCCATGCAATCCATCTTTAGCACCTATGGATTTGCATTCCCTGTACCAAATCCTGAGCTGGTGTCAGTGTCAGAAAATTATTTACTGAGCTTTACTCAGGGCTTTTTAGGAGGAAATAATTGCCTAATTTACAGGAGAAATGCCTTAACTCCTGCACAGCTTTGGTCTGAGGCCTTTATCTTCTGTGATGTGCAATGCTCTGTGTAAAAAGAAGGTATCAGCGAGGTACTTCTTACCACTGTGTAATAAAATTTCAGTGGTTTAGCTTGAAATGTCACTATAAAACTACAGAACTACTGAACTACATCTTAACATGAATGCTATTATTTAAATTTAAATTGAGATTGTTTCAGTTTAGCTGAACGTGCTAAGATTGGTATAAAAAACAAAGGATCAGAAGTTTCCAAGGGCACAGGGATTTTTAGTGATGAGAATATCAGAATCTGTGAAATTAAGACTGCTAACACAGGGCTGCATTCTCACATTCCATGTTTTGTTTTCCTTGCATTATCGACGCATCTGTAACATCTTCATGCAGACATTCTAATTATGTACATTGTACTTTTCCAGAAAATGTGAGGGTATTGAACTGGTTGAGCTTCCAGTCCACTTATTCTATGGTTCTACCTGCTCTAGTGAATCAAACCAAATACTTATATGTCTAATGAAATATTACCTTGTATCATGGATGATACTAAATATTTAACATCCAATTTCCTAGAAAACAGTCTTAATACTATACTGAATAATCAGCACACTGCAATATCCTGCATATATAGTGATGTGGCATGCAGTAAATCTTTTTAAATGTTATTGTATTCACATGAAGCATGAATTTTAAGTGTGTATACATATACCCATATGGACCAAATCATACCAATTATCAATCAATTTTGCATATGATTTATGCTAATTACAGCTGAAGAATGATCAAACAGGTAGCTGTGCATTTTGTTTGTTTGGTTGGTTGGTTGGTTGGTTGGTTGGTTGGTTGGGTTTTTTTAATTGGCATTGCTACTGGTGTGATGATCTAAAGCTGTATTTTTATAGACTTACTAATATATTTGTGGGAAAAAATTGACACATTTGAGGTCTTTTTGAGATCTGAAACAGAAACATAAAACTTCAACTAAATATCAGATGACGACTTTGATGTAAATATGCTAATCAATTAGATGATCTAATTCACACTTATGGAATGATTAGGGCTTAGCAGGAGCTGAGAAGTGAGAGGAAGAGTAATATACCATAAAAGCAGCCTCCCTGGTGAGGCTCAGCAGATATGATACCTCAGCATTATGAATACCTATGATATCTCAGCATTATGAATCATTAGTATCTGAGGTTATATTTAGCAGGTACTGGCATGCTGGGTTTGATAATCAGGAATGAGAGAACCAAGATAAAGCACCTATTATGAAGTAGTTTCTGAATGCTCCTGCTCTTTAGCAATTTTTTAAGGGTATTCCATTGTACTTATTTGGTTTCAGCCAATGTGGGGGTGGGAAGTATAAGACTGAATAAAAAGCAAAAGGTAGAATTTGAAGTCAGAAATCTCAGTCAGGTAAGCTCCTGCAGTCCTGACTAATTTTGACACTGCCCACACTTCCCTTTCAAATTCTGTACCTGGAAGAGCTGCTCAGAATGCTTTTAATGGGGAAAATAAACAAGGAAGGTCTAAACAAAATGAAATATCTCACCTGAGCTTTCTTCTTTTGTATCATTCTGGTTTTATTGCTCTCCTTTTTTCCATCCTTAATTTAAGATCATATTCAGCTTTTTTTGTGTGTTTATACGTATCTTATGATTTTCTGTTTTTACTGCAGTGTTCACTATAAAAACCATTAGACACAATATTGAACTTTACTGATCTTTCAGACTTTTATTTCATAATGTTGGTGGTTTCTTCACAGGATGGGAGTTCCTATTTTTTCCAAATCTATTGCCTACAAAAAGTACTGAGCAAGTGCAGCAGAAATATGATTCAGTGTGGGGTCACTAAAACATATCTCCACGCAGAGGAGATGGGCTGAATGGTGCTGGGTTACTCAAATCTCCTTACGAGCATAATTCCAAAATATTTTTGGGCTCATAAAGAAATTTGGGCTCTACTCTTGTGTAGCTATGTTATTTCTTATCTTACTGTCCCTTTTTGGTATAACTTTTGGGTAGACAAGTGTTCACTGTGTGAAAGTTGGTCTTTCATTTTTTTTCAGAGGCTACTGGACAAGACTCAGCAGGTAACAACTCACTGACCTGAAGACCTACCCATGCTCAGATAAATGAGCTGAATGTGAAAGGCTAAAAATCCCATTACCAGACCATGAGCCATCCTGTCCTTAAGAAATTTTGCAATATTTCCAGGGAAGAAATAAATACAACTTGTGGATTAAGGAACAAATCAGATAAACCAGCAGTGAACCAGTCTTCTGAAATAAATTTTTTCCTGTATTTTTGCTTAGCTGCACTCCTGAGGCTATGAGATGATAGTCTTAAGAGATGCATGGTCATTGTGTCCTGAGTGAAATCAAGCCAGAGATTGAGGCCATAAACCTTATTTTACTACCTTGGCAATGATGTCTATCGTAAATTGTTAACGTGCTTTTAAAATTCTTCATACAGTAGATAGTAGAAGAACTAGTTCAGGTGACTACAACCAAATTTCTTTGAAAGATGATTCCACCTCTAGAAAGCCTGCACTTCGCTCACCATTTTTAAAATTACGGTTATCCAACACAATTCAGAAAGTATCTGGGTATCTATAGCTTCATGTAAGATCTACACATTTGGGTGTTCAGGACTCTTGGCTATATGTGATTTCTGATAACTCTCACGGAGACTCTTCAAACTTCACCCATAGTCCAGTTTTTAAGGGCCATTAGAATGAAGGAAGACAATCCCTCTGCACACCAAGGAGAATTAGTCTTTAAAGTTGTGTTATTTGTTAGCTGGTTGGTGTTGGGAGTAACCTGTATTTCCATCCTCTCCTGAAATCTGATGCTTTGTGAACAAATCCTGAACTCACCTGAGCCCGCTGGAATTTGGGCCACCTGAACACCATTCCTATTAGGGCCTTTCTGAAAAAGGGTCTCAACCTGTTTTTTAGATGTCTGATGTTGCTCAGGTGGTGCTGCTGCAGAAGTAGATGTGACAGATAAAAGCTGCCAGAGCAAGTGCTGAGAGTGCCTTTTCAATGAAGTGATGACAACAGACAAGAAGCCCAGCCCTGAGCTGAGCCTTGCAGCCTCTTACACTGAAATGAGTCGAGGAGAGCAAAATGAGTATGTACACAACAGAGCGAAGTTCAGCTGGAAACACATATTCTGTAGTTCTTCCTGATAAAAGACGAAAACAATTTAATTTTGTTTTGCTCACAGATTATTATCCTTTCTAAGAATTAATGCAAGCATTGTTTAAGAAACAAACAAAACAGGAAAAGGTTTATCTTTTGGAATTGGCAATAATGAAATGTGTTCAGGGTTTTTTTGGTTAGCTGAAGTCACTTGGCTGAATGCACCATGAATTGAATAATCCTGCTGATTAATGTAAAATTTAATTAACTGAAGAAAAAAAATATCATCCCACTCTTTCAAATATTTAACTTCCTCATTATATGACTAGCTATTTTTTAAATACTACGTTTTTTTTCAAAACCCTTTTTTTGCATCTTGTGGAGCTTGGCTTTTACAGTATTCTGTCCCCTAATTCAATCACACTCATTTCAATAGGGTTTAAATCTCTAGGCACTTCTGAAAACCCCACTAGGCACTTCTTCATCTTTAAGCACCTAACTACCTCTAGAAGTCTGGCCCTTGATAATTTTTGAAAATGGTCCTTTCTATCATGCAGAGTTTCCTGCTAGCAAACTGGAAAAGTAATTAGCATATAGATGCATCCCTCAGACGGTAGACTGGGTTAAACTGGATTTTTCTACCTTTTAATAACCGTTGGAAAACAACAAGGAATTAATTGGTTTGGAAACGTGAACTGATGGAAAAAGTCAAGCTACAGAAAAGTTATTAACTATGCAACACTGAGAGTCCTTAAAACCATCAGTTAATGAAACAAAGAAAAGAATACATTGAGTGAGAATTGATTTAGAAGTGAAGAAGATAGATGAAAAAGGAATTGCACTATAATATGATGAAGAAAATATTTCTCTCTTGGAGACTGCAGTAGTTACTGCTGTAGCTGTAATGAAGTGAGAAGAGTGGTCCAGGGAGCACCTCTGAGCTGAAAAGAGCCCTTTTGCTGTGGTACTGTGATGCTCCAGTGTGTCCTCTGCTCGGGGCAGCCTCGCCAGGCTTTACCACAGTGCCATGGGCTCTGGTATGTGACAGTGAAAGGTCTCTCCTGGCACCTTCTCTGCTCATACCCAGCCATGCAACACCCTCAATACCCCTCCAAACATTCAGGGATGCCAGCAAGCAAGCAGGGAAAAACTTTCACATGGGTGTGGGGCGCCCTAGTAGTGAGACAAGACATGCCTTTGAAATCCGTGGGTAAAAAATGCTGCATAAGAATGAGGATGTTTTTTTATTATTATATTATCCTCAAGGGCGGAATTTGAAATAGCTGCTAGGAAGTGTTGCCTATTCCCAGTTTACATGAGATATCTTTAATCATATTCTAGTCAGCGAAAGAAATGACTGCAAGAGGAACTATAAAACCTCTTCCTTGCTTTCATCTTTGTTTTTTCACTCAAGCTCACATGAGAAAGAGAGGAATCCATTGCCAGACTGATTCTTGACTGACCAGGATTTTTTTAACACAAGGGAATAATTATAAAAGAGACATTTTTACTGCAAGTACCCCCAGGTTAATTTTTTTATTTGAACAGAACCTTGCTCTCACAGTGTAAAGTAAATATCTTCATGGTTGTGTGCAAGGGGGGAAAAAATTTGTTTTGGCTTAGTTGTGAACATATTCTAATGACGTAATTGAAAAAAATTATAAGCAGGAAAAGCTTTTAGTGGAAGTACAATATTTTAAGTGCTGGATCACTCAAACTTCCATTTAAATTGAACATTAAGCTTCCATGTAAATAGAAATTAAAATAATACTGAATAAAGCTTAATGCTTTGGTAATTGTGCTTTGTTTTTTAGAATTTCTAAGGCTCTTATGGAACTAAGGATGAGCCAAACTGAGGATCCATCACTGCATGAAGTACAGCATAGGACATGTGAGCCAGGATCACCTTTATGAACCTCATTGCAATGCTGTATCACAAAGCCCAGGAAAATATAATCACATGGGATTGCACATAGATCCCATTCATGTCTGTGAAATGGAGCTCCACTACTGCAAGGTGCAAGAGCTGGAAAGAAGAAAACAGAATGATGTTGGGTTGAAAATCTAAATTCTCCTCTTAGACCTGCATGAAAGAAGAATGAAGCCCTCTGTCCTTAACTTACAGAGGTAAGAATAAAGCCCTGTTGGGAGTTCTCTCCCTTGTGCTCTTTGGTGTCACTAATCTGCTGTCAGCAGGGGAAGATCCCAGCCTGCCCCTGGTACCACTGGGAGAGGTGAGCTAGCCTGTCCCACTGCAGTGCCTCTGTTACTGCTCCGTAAGGCACCTCCACGCCTGTACTCTGCTGCAGCACAAATATAGTTCACTGAGGTGCTTTGTATCACTCAGAAATGAGATCAGGTTTTACTGTCCAGTAGAGAATTGATGTTTGGGTGGAATAGCAATTAGCTTTATTTGTAAGTTATGGCTTACTACTGTCATGTAAACTATTGAGCAATGCAGTGCAAAAGGAGAGCACCTACCTATAAGGAGGATGAAAGATTCACACTGTATTTTTGAGATTTTACCTCCAGACTAAGTCCCAGTTTAGCCCATTGGTGCCTGGGGGGCATGAGCTGACCTCTGGAATGCTTTGACCACATCAGCTTCTTCCAAATAAGAAGCCTGTTTGTGCCCTCTGAGTTTGCTCTGTGTTGTGAACCAAGGTGTGGTAAGTCAGTACAATTAGGAAACTTCCTTTTAAAGTTCCTAGATCCACCTAAAACACTAATATAGACTCACCCCACCCATGGCCCATGGGAAGCAATGTAACAAAGTAGTTGGACTTTGATGATCCTTGTGGGTCTCTTCCATCTCAGGATATTCTGTGATTCTACGGAACATGAGCTATGAGCCTTAAGGAAATCTAGTTTCCTGTATTGCAAAGCATTACCTGATACATGCAGGCAGAGGAGCACAAACTCTGAGTTAAGACAACCAGAAGGTGAAACTAAATGAGTTTGAAACTTATCAAAAGTATTTGCCAGTAAGATCAGCTCCTAACTGAGTCTATACTCATCTTTCTAATGGAGAGAGAGGCATTTCTCAAATCCTTAATAAGCCATGAGTGCTTATTTGTTCTTATCCTGTAGGAAGAAAGATTCAAAGGTAGTGTTTCAGTAGCACTGGAAAGCTCTGTTGTGCAAAGTCTGTCCTTGGGCCTACCTAAACTGAATAAAATTTTCCCATGTGAGCTGAATACCACTGACTTTCATTTACGTTAGAAAGAGGCATTTTAGCTTTTTATTTCTGAAATAGTTTCTTCTGGCCTACATTTAAAAACTTAGTAGTTAATTTTAAGGGTGTCAGCGCTGCTGAAAGAAATGCTTACAAAGCTGATGAATTAAACATCTTTGTACATGAACTAAAGGAAATACAGTTGGGGTGATAAACAGGCATCTTATAGGGAGATCCACTGGGAGAGGAGACAAATGTAGTTGGATTCCTGTGTATCCTAATGGTTGTGGCACTTCCCTTTCTGCCCCATGACAAGAAGGCCCCAACCCAGTGAAGTTCTTAGGGCTGAGTAGTGCCTTGGAGATCAGTGGCACTATACAGAGTGTGTAAAATTTGGCACACACCTGTGCTTTACTGGCTTAGAGCCAAACTGAGTAGTATGTACATAATGCTGTATTCAGCTTCACTATATTCAGTTCTCAGATCTGTATTGATCTGATTTTGAAACCTTCTCTGAAGTAACTTTTAAGTTTCTTTTTTATAAACACAAAATGAATTTGATATAGTTGCCTCTTTCACTCAGAGATTTGAAAATACTTTAAAAATATGAATGTATTGATCTTTCACTATGGGAAGAGTAAGTAGTAGCAACCCATAAAACAGATGAGGAACCTGAAAGTAGAAGAGTGGAGAAAAAAAAATCTAACAACAACTGAATGGAATTGGAAAACGAATTTGTCTTGATTGTATTCCCATCTGCTTTGGGTTCAGTTTCATTAGCTTTCTTGAAAAGGAGCTTCTGTCAGGATAGTTTATGAAACCACTGTTTTAGTAAACATTCAAAAATAGTTGAAGACATTTTATCTTGATTTTGTAATCTGGTTTCTTATTCATGAATTTATATATGCCCATTCTTCTTTATATATGAAAATATCTTGTGTTACTTGTACTGCGTAGCCAGATTAAAAGCTGGCATAAATAATAAAACACTGAGCAAAGATTGGTTACCAAAATCTGTCACAGAAATAAATTCAAACACATGGTGATCTGTTCTTACCTAACACAGGAATGCACAGAGAGGCAAAGGTCTGCAAGTGTATGGCTTGGTTTTTGTTTGCTGTCTTTATTGCTACTGAACTATTTTGAATTTAGAGAGGGAAACAGTGGGGAACCATAAGAAAAATCCTCAATAAGGATTAGTACAGGATAGATAAGTGGGTTTGGTCAGTAATAATATAAGGGGATGTCTTTTTTTTTTAAAAAAAAGGGCAGAAAATTATTGAAATATCCTTTGTATATATGTTAATTGTGGAACTCATTGCATATGGGTAACATTAGAATACCACAAGAATGACTGCAAGACTCACTGATTATATGTGGAAAGAAAAGCTGCGGCCACTTTAAACAGGAGGACAGTACATAGGAAGAAGAACAATAATGCTAACCATTAAGCATTGGGCTTTGGAAGAAAATTCTCTCATAAGCAAGTTATTGCATAATTCTCTGTTATGGGAGTTTCACACCTTCCTCTGAAACATCTGGTGCTAGAATGCAATAAAAAACTAAATGAATTTCTGACCTGATGTGGCATGACAATCAATAAAATTCTTTTATTAGCTAGATCTAGTTTTAAGAACTTGTCATAGTAACAGCACACAGCTTTGCAGAATGCTAACTTGTGATCAAACATTCAATTTATTTTGAAAACTAAATCATTCCTGCCTTATTGCACATTTCCTCAAGTCTGGGGAGATTAGCCCAGCATGCCCAACCACCTACCACTATAGAAAACATAGGCTCTTATGGACAGGTTTTTAACACCTAATGTATGCTGGGCAGGAAATTCTGAGTTGCAGCTGAAATGCAACCAAAACTGCTTTGGACCAAGTAGCCAACCCATGGTTAAAGTATAGGGTCTGCAGCAATGCCTCTTTCCTCTAAACAGCGTCCCACTGCAGTGTCTTCCCTGCCACCCTACAGCCCCACAGTCCCTTCTAGTATTAGATATCAAAATATAGTAATTCCTGATCCGATGTAAATCCAGTCTGGAACTACAGTGTGCATCAGGTCACATTATCAAAAGCTACAATACGTGCATCAGGCATGCATCTGATATCTACCAGGTGACACCTGAGTTTTTGGTGTAGGACACGGTGCAGAAGGTTTGCAGCTCCTTAAGTTGCTTTGTGCCCACCCCCAGCTGCACTCTGCTGGTGTGGCCAGGTTCAAGGGAGCTTGATGCTGCTGGAGAAAAGGCCAAGGCATCCTGAAATTACCCTGTGGGTCTCTGGGTATTCAAGGACTCTTTCATAACCAGAGTGTCACAGCAAGGTCCCATTGAAGTCAAGCAAAAGCCACCTCGTTGTACCTAGTTGTTTCACTGAGATGAAACTTATACCCCTCCTGAGTGCCTGAAAATACCTAACTCTGAAATAACACCTCTGGTGAGAAACCCTGAGGGGTGCAACACTGTGAACCATTCCCACACTCTTTCCAAATGAAGCCATGCTCTACAGCAATGCATTTTGATAGCATGGCTTAGATCTCTCAGAGCAACCTGAATGATTTTTCCCAAAGAGTACAGCAAAGTGTTAATACAACAGCTCTGTGGTTTTGAATTATAAACATGTTTTTAAGGCACACCAAGAATATTGAATTATATGTACACATCTATATGACTAAAGGAAACATGCTTATGCATCCAGAGGGTTTATTTTGGGCTGGGTATCACAAAAAATCAACATGATTTTTAACAGCCATATATTTGTGCAAATGGACTGTAGACAGTCGAAGGATATTCCAGGAATCCCAAACTTTATACACCACCTCTGAAGTCATCTTCATACAGAACACTATTTAATTTTTCATTAATTAGTAAATTAATGATAGCAAGATAGCAAACTATCTTGGCAGAATTGACCAGCACAAAGATTATTCTTCTGGAAATGAGCTGAAATTCATACTGCTGGGCTATTTCCATGAAAATGGAACAGCCTTTTGTAGCTTTTATTTAAAATAAGAATAAAATGATGCCAAAAGGCAGAAAATAAAATTAAAAATCCTGCCTAAAAGATATAGGCAAGAAAATCTCAACCTGTATATCTGCCTCAGCAAGCTAAAAAGACAATTCTTGCAAGGAACTATTTGAAACTTGAATTTATTAGGAACTATTTAGAAGATACTACTAAGTGTAAATCCCTTCTCATTCCATCTCCTGGAAGTCAGGGTAGATTTTGTTGTATGAAATCTTTTCCTCTTTGAAAGTCAATGACTGGGGAGAGGGGCAATGGGGAGGGGGAAACTTGGCAGACTGCCACCATCCTCTTTCATTATTTCATATATTACACATCCCATATAAATCTGCATTTGCTTGGTTTGCCACCCTGTATGTCAATGCAGGAATGATTGTTATTTTATAGTTATAAATAATATATGTGCATTCAGAGATGTTTCAAGTATTTAGCTTCCTTGAATTCTCACTTTTGCATACTTTCCCCTCCCTACACTCACTCCCTGCCTTCATGTCTGCTACCAAGTCAAAATAAAAGTCTCCCCCACCTCTATCTGCCATTGTTTTTTCCATGGTTGATTGAATGGTGTGCTAGGTTCAGTGATCTTGGTCTTGGCTACTGCTCCACCCAGAAACAACCTTCTCTTCTATACCAATTATCATATGAAAGCTACTAATGCCGTTTTACTGCAGCTCTGCTTCATGTTTCAGAATTGTAAGTGGCATCGTGCAGTCCACACTTGCCCAGTTTCAGGGAATAATCCTTCTCTCTTTCTTCTTTTTGCCCTGTATCTCAGTGGAAAATATTGTCTCCTTCCTTTTATTTGCTAGATTAGTGTCTTCAATTAATAATTGCTACTTCAGATAGGAAAACAACTTTCAATCTGGGATTCTGATGCTGCTGGAAATATTATTGGCTGGTGTGGGACTTATCCTCTATGGGTGAATTGGTTATTGTAGACAGTGGAGGGAGCTGGTCTCTTCAGAATGGTGGGAGTCTCTTCAAACAGAGCTTCAAATAGAAAATTTTAAATTTCAGCACAGCACAATAGTAAAGGAGACAGTCTAGTGTACTATAAATTTTAAGTGTTGCTGACTAACATCATTAGCTGATGGTCTGCCCTAAAACCTGGTTATGTATAAATGTAAAATATTTTTATATATTGAATATATGCATAAGCATATATGAATGTGCTGTTGTGATTTTGAAAGATTAGTATCAGCAGAAATTAATTTGTTCTTTACAACAGTGTTTGAGTTTCAAGACAGATTCTTTGCTGTCATTACATGTTTAATAGCCACATAGCATCGGTGCAAAATCTCACCCTGTGCCACCTCTAAATGTAGTTTGAATTCATATTAAAGAGTAAACCAGTTTTCTGATGTTGAAACAATAGTCTCACAAGAACAGGTATAATTTAAATTATGAAAAGCATTTGCCCATGTCTTTTTCTTGGATTTAGTCAGAAGACACAATATATACCAAAACTTTCAGTGTTCTTATTTTTTAGCATGTTTATTCTAAATAAATCTTTACAAGAAACTACAAATGTTAACAGCTGGTATTATTAATCTCAGTAGCAGGAAATGCAATATTATTGCCTTTACTGGGTGTGTGGGGGAGAGGACACTTTACTTCCTAAAGGAAATATTGGGGTTTCATTATTTTTATGTTTGTTGTTCCCACAAAAATGGACCCAAGTGCTTTGAAAGGATTATAAATATGGTTGGAATTTGGCACTGTGAGCTAGTTGCAGCCGCTGTGTGTATGTATCTCTCTGCTGGTGTGTGGAATTTGGCCAGTTCGAACTCTGAGCTGGTCACAAGCAGCCAAATGGCTTTCAGTTTCCTTTTGTTGTAGCTGCATTCCCTAGAGGGTAAAACCTTTCAGGCTCTACTTCAAGGTACAATATGCTCCTCTGAGAAGATAAATTATTAAAATGCAGTGTCTGCTTGTGAAAACTCCAACTTTGCAAAGTTACGCTCATTTGGTCTCCAAGAAATAATCGTTCTATCCTTCCAGGTCTCGGTTAAGCCAAGACATATGCTAATTTTCTTTTACCTTTGAAGTTCTGATGGTCTTAAGGAAATATGTGTTTAAGAGAAAAATGGAATCTGCTTCACCATGAAGGAGTTGAGGGGTCTGGTGTGGTTAATCTGGAAAACTCTTCTTCCCTAGCATTTGGAGTGGAGTGATTAGGTGCGAGAGCCCAGTCTAATATTTGGGGTTTGTACCATCACAGCTTATTTTAAATATTATGAGACAGCTGGAATAGGCAAACTGTCTACTGTTTATCACAGAAATGCATCTTTTATTGCTTGACTGCATAAACACTTGAGGCGTGATAGGTTCAATCATGAGAGGGGTGGGCCATCTTCCATACCAAACTGAGCACTGTCTATTCTTGTTGGTGTCAGGCAGAGTTGAGGTTACAAAGCCAAACAGGTTCCTAAGACAGCAAACAAAAGTGCCAGACTATTCTGGAGCTCAGTATGAATTGCAGGTTTGTGAAAGTAGCTGCCTACCCTATTTTCCAAAATAATGTGCTCTTGGCCATGTTAGCTGGCTGTTCATCTTTCTGTTGCATTTTAGGTTGTTGCAGTTACTAAAGAAAATTATCACTTGAAATGAAATATATATATACACATACAGAATGAATATATGGAGTGAAATATGTGTGTGTGTACATAGTACATACTGAAAAAAACAAGCTAAAAGGAGTGTTTTGAGACCTTTGAGAGTGTTAATATTGATTACTAAATAGATTAAGAGACAGGCACAAGAGGTTTTGTCAGGAGATCAAACTTTACCTGTGTGACAGTGTTAATAGTATGAGACATGAACATTTATCAACAAAACGGTTTCAGCTGCTTGGCAAAAAGCATTGCATCTCTGAAGTGTTTTGTCATACAGCTTCTCCCACCTAACAAATCACGGTGTTATACACTTAAACTTGCTCATGTCAAGGAGAAAAATATTTCCAGCAGGAGGCTGCATCAGTAAAGTTCTTGATTAAGGAATTCTTCAAAGATATTTTTTATTTAGAGTGTGTAATTATCACATTGTTGATAGAAAGGTGGCAATAAGAATGTTAGAACCAGCTGGGTTGGATTTGTGGTTCGTCTGGCCCTTCTTGTCTCGTGCAGTAAATGACCATACTAGACTTTACATGGCAATATACAACCTCAGCACAGGAGATTTCTTCTCATACATTTTCCTCCAACTGTACATGTTCAGTAACTTCTCTAGGAGAGGTATGAAAACTAAAAAAATCACTGTCTATGCAAAAAAAAAAAAGCTCATAAGACATAAGACTAACTGATGCAGAACAGCCATTCCACGTATATCTGAAAAGTTGGTTCAGATGTATGTCAGAATCACTGATGGACATCTTTATGTTTGATTAATGTAAGGATTGATTGAAGATTTTGTCCTAATTCTGTCTCAGTCCACACCTCTGCTTTTCCGTCTACATTGCAATATCTTGTGTTCATACTGAAGAAACTCTTCCTCATCCAGAAATCTAATTGACGTCACTCAATGGAGACTCCAGTAGAATAAACCAAAATGCAACATCTGCAAAATAATTAGTATATGACCCTTAGTAGGGGAGCTCTTAGGAAGCAGTACATTTGCTTTTTGATGCTCACCCAGAAGGTCTCGTTCCAGTTAGAAATGAGCAAAAGGAACTTCCCCTTACTTTTAGCTCCTGATTCAAGGATTAAAGTAAAACAGTTACTCCTAGAAAGTGCTGTAAGTACAGCATAAAAAGGGAAGAAGCATCTCATCAAAGGCAGAAAGTGACCATATTAAAGGATTGAGAAAGATGCAGAGAATTTGGGTAGATAGCTTGCTGCCAGTCACAACTGAACTCTGAGAGCTTTGGAGTTGTCAGAGAAATCATGATTGCTTGGTTGTTTTTGCCACAACACAGCTTGTAATTCACACCCAGCCTTCGGTGCAAGACTTAGGGACTGAAAGCCAGACTGTGACTGACTTTGACATTTCTGGGGTGGTCAAGCTGGAAACCATTCCTCGGAACTCATTCTCTAACGTAAGGTCAGGCATTTCAGCTCCATCCAGTCAGAGGTAGGGCAGCTTGTTTGCACTCTGAGCATCCAAATGTTAAGGAATCTGGAACAACTGATCGTTCCAAAGCTCCAAAAATCTGTTGAATATGCCTTTAAAAGTCGCATACAGCTTTATGCTCACCAGAGTTTTTACGTGATTGGGATCTGTACAGGTTATTAAAGTAAATCATAAAAATAGAAGTAACCCAGAATATAACTTGTCTTAGAATATGTAGTACTGTTTGATGAGGGTGTCTTACTGATAAATTCCATTATTTGGGAGATTATCAAGACAGGTGGCATTTGAGGAATGCTACAAACAGGTCTCTATCTCTGTGATATTACCCCAAACAAAAAGAGCTGGAGAAGAGATAGATTTTGAACTATCAAAATTATTACTACTTTAAAATTACATTTTTGTTCTGATAAAAAGTTCAGCATTTTCTAATTATTCTAATATTGTCAAAACATTATTTTTAGAACATCTTGATAAGATTCTCATATTTCATCTTTCTGCCCAAAATTTGATTTCAAAAATTTTGAAATATTTTTGTTTTCTACAAGATGGATATCCCACATTTGAGCAGTCCTAGTCTGCACATTTTACTTCAATGTTTGACTGATCTGTAGCCTACAGAAGGGCTCTTCACTGTAAATTAATGCCGGGTCCATTGGTTATATAATAAATGCCAACAGCTGTCAAAAGCAGAGTGAAGCAAAAAGGGGGGGGGGAGAAGGAAGACAGTAATTGTCTTATAAGAGCGCCTCATGGTAATTCAAGAAACATTCTGCAAATTCCACCTCGGTGTGGTATGAAACAAAACCCACATTATGATGGATTGGGAAAACCTGGGGTGGCCCAAAGCTACTTTCTCTAGGATGATTTCTTCCTCTTTATTTTTATTTTCTGATAGCTTCCCTAACTCTAACCAGAGTAGAAAAAAATTGGAGACAGGAAAATGTATGACCATGGTAAAGAAAAAAAGAAGTGGAAAAAAAAATCTTTTGCAATATCAGATAATCTTGAAATACAATAATATATCTTGCAAACCTGTGAGATCTATAGCTGGCTTATAACTGATCAATTTTCCACCCAGGTTTACAAGAAAAATAAAGACCACTATAGTTCATAAATCAACATTTCTTAAGGTACTTGTATGTTTTCTCTCTCCTGAAGGTTGGTGTTTTTAAAAGTAAGCTATAAAAATCAACACATGAAATGAAACTCAGGCATCCTAGCAAAGGGGTATTTGTAGGGCCATGTATATATAAAGAGATAATATTTATGTACTATATACTAGGTAACCATAATTAGGTTTTGAATTTCATTATATAACAAATGTCTGTTGGTGTCTATAAAAGCAGCAAAGTATTTTGATCCCATGTTTTTTGGCAATCTCATCGACAGTTCCATTTTTAGAGAGATGCGAACACACCTAAGCCTTGGAGAACAAGTTTGCTTTTCTTCTTTGAACTGGCCACCATGGAAAGTTTTCTCTGACTTTACTCTAAAGTCAAACTGTTGGAGGAAGACAGATATTGTGAGGATTCCATGAGCAGCAATAGCGACTGTGCAGTATTAGACATATCTCTTTCTAGCCAAGGTGTTATGAGTCACTCGACCAAATCAATGGTCTGTTCTCTCTTTGGGAGGACTGCATACACATAACTAGGTGTATTCCTCAACATTTTCCCTGTCTTTTTAATGGGGCTGCCAGGAGAATTGGAAGGCTCCATGGCTTTGATGGGGGCAGTATGAAACACAGCTCTGTAACTGCTCTACCTGAAGCACCCAAAGGTGTGAAGCTATCCCAAGTGTACCCTTTTCACCTCTCTCCTTACAGAAGACTGGGACAATATTTGTCAGTGATGGCCCACCCTGCTGGCAGGTGGCCCTCTTTGGGATTTGAAGTTTGGTGGGAAATATACCATCCTCAGGCAGGGGTGAAGGGGAGACTGCAACATCTGTCTGAGTAGAGCTCTTTGCTGAAGGTCATTGCTGAAGCTCTTATTTTGCAGTAGCTGTAAAAGTGTCTGGTTTCACAGCAGGTCAGAAATTCCTGTCTGAAGTCCTCAAGGCTCACCACCCAGCTTAGATGGGGATCTAAAGCTGCAGGAGCTTGATTTACCATCATTCAGCAAGGCTGAGCCATGTGTAAACCCATATCTGTCTGTCACCAGTTCTTTGTCTGATCCACTTGCTCATATTGCCTCGTCCGTTTGGCTGTGCATTTTTGTTCCCTTCACTGTATAGAAGTTTTAACAGGTGTAGAGACACCAGCCAGTCATGGTCATCTGTGTGCTGCATGCATAAAGAGCTTTTAAGAAAAAATTTTATAAGTACGATGGACTCATAAGATTGTGCTCCACACTGCTGTGTGTAAATTTTGGGTTCCAGGCACTACAATATTTGGCTTTTGAATCTCCTTATTTGTCTTTTCTTTTTTTATTTAGACACTTAAGTAACACCTGAGCTTAATTTTGTCTTTCAACCCCCCAAACCAATGCCCTTTCAGGATCACCAGTCAGTCACTCTGAGGCTGCTTCTGTCCTTCTTTCTTATAATCCTACTTCCTTCGTGTTTTTTTCACAACATAAAAATTCCTCTGCTTGTCTGTTCAGCTGATTTCCTGAGCTCTCTGAGTTCCTTGGAAGCCCTCCTCCCGTTTGTATTCAGCCAGCTCTGAGCCTCTAACTGCATTATACACCTTAAACTGAGAGAAAAAAAATTGCTCTTCAAGTTGCTGACAGTCTGCTATGAACACTTAGATGTGCTCTTTCCCTCCTGCAGAAAGGGCCAGATCATTGATACCTTTGTGACGGTCTGGATGCCCTGTTCCATGCCCACAGTGAGAACTGGAAGGCACCAGGTGCTGCCAAGGTTTTAATGGGGACAAATCTCTGGATTCCTGAGAAGTTCACTACATGGGTTAGTTGCTCTCTGTTGCACTTGAAGAGGAAATTGTGTTTTCACATGAGAAGAAAATATACCTGACAGTTTTGAATACTGAAAGATAGCTGTGGCTGAGCAGTGCAACTAAGGTGGCTTTGTAAAGTTGCTTTGCAGCATTGACAGTCAGTCAGTGCAGTCGCTTAATCCAAATACTTTTACAGTTAGAATATGTTGCCAGGAAAAGGAAATCAGCTCTTGGGGTGCATTATCTCCTTTCAAGACTGTCCTGGGGGCACTTACTCATTATCCTGGAGTAAAACAAATGAAAGATTTCTTTTTAAAAAATATTGTTCAATCCATTCAGAATCCCTGGAGCTGAGTATTTTACATTTTTGTGGCTTGATAAAATAAAACCAGTAATTAGCTTACATTTATTTATCATTTATGGTTCTTTCCTTCTCTTTGCAGCTCATTTTGAATACTATTATCCTGACAGATCAACTTTCTACTAAAATTATTATTACTTCCTGGAACTATGAATGAAATAGGAGAATATGTTGACTGTGACTGATGGAGGGAATTCTTATTCTGCTAGATAGTATTTTAAGCCAGTTCCCTCACAACAACAACAACGAAACTTTCCGGAATAAAAAAAACCTCCAACAATAAAAGCATTCTGGACCAATATTCATGTGTGTATTTGCTTTTGTGAATTTATGTCTTTTCATCATCAACAGTTTTTGAATCTGACCCATTTTAATAAATCCAAGAGGAGAATAAATATTCCAAATATTCCATGAAGGTCAGTGAAAACATGTAGCATGATAGGCAAAAAATGCCCCAAGAAGGCTGGTGGGAAAATGCCTGCGGGGTGACTGCAGCACACCTGAGAACCCGAACAGGGCAGAGACTTAAAGAAACTTTGTCCAGCTGCCATCAGACCTCATGACAAACTAGGAGACACAAAATCCGTGCAATTTGCTTTATCCATAGTTTATGGGACTCCTTGCTTTAGAACATATAAGAGGCCGGCTAAAAATCTGATTATGGTAGATGATGTTGATTTGAGTTTTCTCCATTTTTTCACCTCCATGGCATTTCATTCTTCTTTGTATCTCTGCTTTGTACATGTGGGATGGTGTTCAGTCAGGGAACAGTCAAAGAGTCCTTCACATCCTGACCCTCTTCTGCTTGTGAGCCTTCTAATTTGCAGAAAATTAGTTAATTGTAACCCTTTTTCACAACCTTTTTCTTTAAATCTTGCTCTTAGGATTCCATTGCTGTTAGTGACAATTTTGTTTTATGTCAATGACATTGAATCCTCTATATTTTGCCCTTTCACAAAAATAATTTCCATCTTAGACAACCAACCAACTACTTCTGGAAAACTGCATAGTTACGGAGGTGCCAGAGAATTGGTTGGATTATCTGCACAGGTGAGGTGAGGAGACAGTTGGCACTCTCCCTTCTAGCTCTGGTGGGCAGTGACAGTAGGTTTGCAATTGTAACATTTTCCTCTATGACTTGTCCATTGCTCTTCCTACTTTGCTTTTTCAGGGGGAAAAAAGGAAAGAGCACACAGGTGTTGGGTGAGCAGTGGTTGTGGAGCACTGTAATTCACACCTGAAGCAAACTGGAAGGATGTTGCTGAATGGAGAGGTGGCTGCCCGTGCTCACTGAGGGTGCTGTGTGATGTCAGAGCCTGTGCTTACAGAAATTCAGCCTCCCTCTTATGGTAAAACTGCAGCTGACACAGGGCCAGGGTACAGAGACTGCTCGAGCTGATAGCTCTGTGCCTTTCTGAATAGGAAAATTTGCATTCCTTTCTTGGACACTGTAGTAGATAACTTTTCCAGTGAATATGCCTGGGCCATTTTCATTTTGTAATTACCATCTTTACAAATTTACTATTTGCCATTTCATTTGCACGAGCAAGTGTGAACATAAAATATCCAAAGCCTTTGTAGCTTGCTTTACAGAGGATTATTTCAGACCTAGATATAATATTTGGGATCTGCAGTGAGAGATATGGCTTTCAAGAGGCATCCTGACACTGACTTGGCATTCACGTCCCACCTGCTGAATGCCAGTGGGATCCTGTCCATTGCTTTCACAGGCTTTGGATCCCACCCAGAGCATTCTCAAAGATGGGCAGGAACTGGGAGTGTGGGCTGGATTAGGAAATTACAAACAGTTTCGAGAGAGGTTTTCTTTTTTATCAAAATTTGGGTTTTGTCCACATTTTCTGAACAGTTCAAACGAAAACTGCTCTAGAAATTAGAGAGTTTATATTGTCCTGTACAGTAATCTGTGCTACATTCTCAAACTCAATTTTCATACCATAATGTCTTCTAAATAATTTTAAAGCTACATCATAAACCTTAACAATTATCAGAAAATTAAAGAGAGGTTTTCTTTAAGAGTTTACTTTGTATTACATTAATTTTCTCTAAAATGTAGGATGCGTGCTTCTAAGGCCTTTATACTACTTCATAGCAGGGTGATGATTACTATCTGTTGCTCTCTTATCCTACTTTCTTGTTGGAATTTTGCAGCAGTTTTTCGTGTTTCTCTTTAAGCAGAATCAAAACCTCAGTGTCTGTTTGCCTTTACCTGTGTTTTTGTGTCTCCACACTGTAGCAAAACAGCTGTATCTTTTCCTCCTCATGCAGTGTGCGAATGTTCAAACACTATCGTGGTTTTGTCTGGAAACTCCTAGAAACTATTTCCCCCATTTTAACCATCCATCTTCTTAATCTGCTGCTGCTCACTTTCGCTGATAGCACAGCCCTTTTCTCTAACAAAGTGTATATTCATATGCATCCTACTTACTCTACTGATCACCTTGGGTGCTTAACAACACTTGCTCCTGCTGTCATTTCCTAGCTGCCACAACCAGGAAGAAATCCCTCTGCCAGGTCCCTCGTGGCTCCGTGGGCTGCGCTCAGCTGGGTAAGGTGGACTCCCTAAGTACCAGAAAGATTAAAATCAGCATCTGCTACTTAAAGCATCTTGTATTCCTGATGTAGGCTTTACCCCGGTGAGTATTCCAAGTCAAACAATGCTGTGGTTGTGAATTGTTGTCTTGCAGCCTTATTTCTCATTCTTGGCTTGTGTCCTAGGACGGGATCCAGAGCAGTCACTGACTACAGCGATACAAAAGAAAACACACCACAAAAGAAACATTTGCACAATCCGCTTGTGAGCACACTGCTCCTGTTGTGTTTTTCTGCTGAGCTGGCCCCCAAAATACAGGTAGTTTAAATCCCCCAGGATTAAAAGTAAAAAAGAAACAAGCAGAAAGTTGAGCTCTTTATAATTCCTTCCTTTTTGAAGAAAGAGGTAACAGAAAGAAAAGTCTTTTAGATATTCAAGAGCACTTTAAGTGCTCTTGAGCCTAAGGACTGTGACAGAGAAACACTTCAAAATCCTCATAATCCTTAATGTCTACCCAAACTGCAATGTTAGTAAAACTCTGCCCAGTACTCATCTTGCCTTCTTACCTCCTCTCAAGAGGACACCAGACCTCTGTGGAAGGGACATTACTGCTTCCAAGCAAGGCAACCTTCTTGAAAATTTGTGCCTGAAACTACTTGGAGGATTTGGTGGTAAACCCCGTTTCTGGTACTCTTTGCTGAACCTCAATAACTACAGCAGTGATCCAGGCAGGAGCCTTTTTCTAGTGGATATCCTAAACTTGAGATGATACTCTGGATTTCCTCACTAATTGGTTTCCCAGAAATCTGAATGGTTCCCCCATGGAAGCACAGGAAGGTTTATCAGCTCCCCAGCCAGTGTGTCCCCTTCTGTCCTACTACTGCAGAAGGAAAAGAAGGAAGGAAAGTATAGCCCTAATGAAAACAGGTCGACTTTTGTTTAGAAATGGTCTTCAAGAAGTCCAAAGGGACATAAGAATGGTTCTAGTTATCAACAGAAATTGAGGGAGCTAAAAAATTTATTATTACTGTTATTATTATTATTATACCTTAAGTAATGACAAAAATGCTAGAAATAAGACTAAGAAAAATGTGCAGAGGAGAGGGAAACAGAAGTTACACAGAAAATTATTTTTTAGAGATAATTAAAAGCTGTAAGAAATTGGATCTCAAGATGAAGGCATGTGTAGAGAGAGGAGAGAAATGGTAGCAAAATTAAAAGATATATTAAGTAGTCTAAGAAAAAATACAGAAAAAAGTACAGAAATGTACAGAAGAGAAAACGCAAACAGCAAAAATAGGGTAGAAAGCTTAAAAAGAAAGAAAAGCATGAAACAATAGGAGATGAGATACAGATTGGATGACTGGCTATTCTGGCACTCAGTTTGATGCCACCTTTTTTTTCATTAGTGTAAATACACCAGCCTTCACTTGTACATACATCCCTGCACATGTAGTGACAGAAGACATTACCACTGGCAAGTTCAACATGCCAGGATTTTCTGAATGGGGAAAAACTGGTGTCTTAGGGTTTAAGTTACTCCCACTTATCTCTCTGCTTAGGTCATATGTGGTGCACAAGAACATGGTGGTTTTTAACTGTATTTCTGCCATGTCATTATTTTTGCTACTCCAAACGGGATAGATGGTACAAATCTTAATCAGAATGTAACAGAGAGACCTTGGTGTTTCAAACTTCCTTCCCCTAAAACTGCCAGTATTTAAATTAGATATATTTTTTTGTATACTGGGACTCAGGAATAACGCTGTGTTTTCACTGTGCAGCTCATCACTTCTCTGCCGTCGGCTCTTGCCTCATCACTGAGGGTTCGGTGGATCAGTGCAAGTCTGTTTTCTCTGATTCCAGCCCCAGTCCTGTACTTGGGGAGGACACTGTGTTGCTCAGAACATTTGCCTCGGGGTCAGCAGCAATTCCCTGGTCTGCTGCTGACTGCCCATGCAAGAATGGACAAATCCCTTTGCCCCTCTGAGGCTCAGGTCTGAGATGGCACATCCAACTGGCTGTGATGAGAGCAAACACGCCAAAGCTTCTGAAACATAGGGCTAAGGGGGAGTCAAGTGCATTTGGCCTCCCCTGGCTAAAACCTCTCAGCTCCCTGTGGCACTTCAAGGTGTTGAGGCCAGGAAAAAGCAGGAGCAAAGCCTGGTTTTCAGCTACTGAAATGCCAGGGGAAGGACTTGGGGCAAGAGGAGCCCACTTGGAAGCACAGCTGCACAAACTGCTTCACTGACCTTTGCAGTGCTCCTCACTCTGCACTTGCCTTTCCCCAGCTCAGCCACACCTCTTTTGTTCCAGCAATGCCTCTACTCAGCGCCGAGCTGGGCCTGGTGCTTTGTTAGGTCTCTCCTTGTTGCTGGTACCAGAAACACTTCGCTTCCCTCTTATCTGGCCCCCTTGCTTCACCTTTTCTCTATTGCCTGCTTTATTGTATCACAGATATACTACCTTGGGATCAAAACAGTCCCTCTCCACACATATGTAAATTCTAAATTACCTCATCGTTAATCTAGGAAACAGGCAGCTTTCCATATTAGCTGGCAATCTGTTCCTGCACAGCACTGTGGTTCAGAGAGGAGCCCATCACTCCTGGTGAGGCAGCACTCGTGAGACCCCGGCCAGGGAGCCCTGGCTGTGCCACAAACTCAGCTCCTGCTGGCTGTCCTGGCTGTCCCAACCTCCGTGTACCAGGATGCCAGTCCTCATGCACATTCACAGCTGATCAACACAGGTACTGCCACTTAGAGAGGTACGATGGAGAAACTTTGTAAAATCACCCCCTCTGGGCACTGCAATTTTACCTGGTTATCAGCCTTCAGAGTCCTTCTGCCACTAGCAGATTTAGTGCAGCCAAACCAGGTGCACTGCCACAATATGATCATTAAGTTCATCCCATTTGTGTGCTCTTGTTACAGCTGACTGTCAATTAAACCGATTGCTCACATGTTTTTTCATGTGCTGCATGCTTAGATATTAGTACACCTAAGGGGAGAACATGTGAAGTACATTCTCAGTGACAAATTGAAATGAAAGGGAAAAAATTAGCGTCTCCCTTTAAAAAAGGCATGCTGTATTAACAATGTGTTTTGTTCAAAACTGGATGGAAAAATTCAGGCATTCATGTAAAATGTAAGCAATTGAATTATCTTCAATATTCCTTGATAGCAATTGAGGAACGGATATTGTTTTCAATGTATTTCACAATTGGTTGCCTTGAAAAACTGCTTACTGGTATATAATGTTTACCACTAACTGAGAAAATGATCTGGTGTCTGAATGGAGAATTATCAAAAGGATGTTTATTATCTTCTTGCTGCCTTCCCTACAATTTAAAGAGGCATGAAGGAAACAGCCTAAGTGATGCCTTCTAAGGCGCTGTTTTCATTTGCAGCCACTAGTGAGTGCTCTTGAATAGTTTTTCAAAGCAGAGAGTCCTTGAACCCATCTGAGCTGCAAAGTCTGAATCTCAGGGTGAATTTGCTGGAAATAGGAGAAAGAATGAGATTCATAAGGGGGGAAATGCGGTGCCACCGTTGTGGAGGTGACTTCCCCAAACAGGGCATGAAACGGGGCTGCAGAAGCAGGTGGAGTGGCAGAGTCTTGGCTTTATTAAGTGGGATTAAAAATAAGATAGCAGTGCTGACAATCTGCATCTTGCAGTCACTTTTATTTCTGTCCTCTGGCAATCCTGCAGCTTTGTCAGGAGTTTCTATTTCAGCCTACTTGTACCTGCTGTTACTTGTTTTGTCTTGTATGTGTGTGCATGCCAGCTTGCAGAGATAGACACTTAGGCAGGTAAATAAACAACAAATGCTGGGTATCAGCCTGGGCTGAAGTCTGAGCTTTGTACAAACAAACATAGTTACAGTTGGCTGAAAAGATAATAATTTATTTGGGTTTGGAAGAAACAAGTTGTAAGTTATGGACACATGCAACTAAAGCTTTTGATATCCAACTTGACCAAGTGAATATTTATTTTTTTATATTGGCTGAGGCTTGATATTGTCCTAATAATAAAATAAAGACTGTGTATTTACATGCTTGGACAGAGGCAGAGATATTAATTAAAAGGGACAATGTAAACATCTAGCAGTTGGTGATAATGTTTGTGCATCCAGCAGTGGCAGTTTAGAAGATGTGTGAAGATTCTCTGGATTTGCTAAACTCTTCCTTCTCTTCTGGGTTAAAAGTCTATAAAACTAAGTGGTTCAGATCCAAGTTGCTCTAAAAATCCTGCTGAAAAGAAACGAGCTTCATTGCTTGTGATTCTTAGTTAGTCATCACCAGTTAACTCCAGCACTCATTTTCCTCCACCCCCTCACCCTGCACAATTCATACTCATTGTAATTAATTTTATGGCCTTTTTAGCAAAGGGAGACCTCTACATTTTATGCTACATTGCACAAGCAATTGAAAGTTGCAGATGAAAAAAACCCAAGCACCAAATGTTTAGCAGGTTTTTATTCTATTTTAAATGAGCAACCTATTTAAATCAATTATCAGCTTAAAATGAGCAGCCTGATCTAATTAGTGTTAGCCCCTGGTGGGTTAATGAATGAAAGGGAGGTGCTGGGCAGATGTGCTTTCCCCCAGGATATTCTTCTACTGACCACATTGACACAGAATCCTAGGTGGGAGAATTTTATTAAACAAAATTGCTGAAAACAGAATTATAAGATGTAGAATTATTAAATCTGTCAGAAGAACAATGTGTTTCATGGTTTTGGAGTCATTACTTTAGTTGTGTGGGAGTTTTTTTCCCAGATTTTTAAGACAGGATTTATTAGTGTGAGATAAGTCATTACAAATCCCAAATAAATTATTTTCTTCTGAAATTAGCATATGAATTCATTTTTGTAAGACACAAGAATTAAAGGTACTTAAGGAAAATACCAACTAAAATCTTCAAAATCTTGGTCAATAAGCATATACCCATCATTTCTATTCCTCTCTCCTGATTCTCAGTTCTCCAGTTACTTAAACACAGTGTCATCTGAGCTTTATTATGTACCCAATTAGTAAGTTTAATATAGTACATGCAAGTATAAAATATGATAAGTATCATCACGTGTGGCAAAGGAAGAAAATGATGCTGATAATGAATGGTCCTATTTTCTTATCCCTTTGGTGCATTTTCTGGCTATTCCACCATGAGTGCTCAGATGTTTGCATTTTTGGAAGGTGACATTTCTGGAACCAAACGCTAAGTTGTTGGTAAATATTACAATTTGCTACTGTGCAGGATAGGTTCTTCTAGGTTTCTTATTCTGGATGTGAACTTTAAAAGTGGGTCCCACTGCTTTTCCCTCTTTCCCTGTTTTTTCTCCTGCCCACATTGGTCCATAAAGATGAGCAGGTCACACCAGGAACTGCGAGGTACCCCCAGGAGCTCATCTACTGCACTTTCCAGGGGGGCTTGTATCTGCCTCCATGAAACCAGTGGGTTGCCTTTCACTTTTACAGATGTAATACTTGTTTTCTATATTCCCATCCGTCTGTTCAGAAATACATTTATATAGACTTGAGAGACTATAAAATTTACAAATATTCTCCAACAGCAACAAAAATATTGACATGCTGACACTTATGTTTTACTCCTGGATCCTCAGGTTCTGCTAGAGGAATAATCAAGGCTTCCTAAATTTATCTGTTTAACTGGGACAAAGAGATGTGTTGAACAAACTCTGGAGTATTTGATGGTAGAGAGTCAGCTTTAAAGACTCACTTATTGCTGTTTTGGAGCATTTTGAATGTTTTGGAACAGGCCACAAACTGTATAAAGTGAAACGGTTTGATGGGCATGGGCCACTGAGGCTTCAGCAAAAACAACAGCTTTTACTTGGGAAGTTTTTTCATTGCTTTGCTCAGTAGTATGCGCACATATCTGTCAGAAAAGGTCAAAAGGATTTTTAAAAGATGGGTGTGAAAATGTCCTTTTAAAATGTCCAAATAAGTGCATCAGCAGATGTATTAAAAAGTGACTACGCAGAAGCAACTGGTGACCCACTTGCTCTTCCTGGGTTTTCTATTTCTTTTTTTCTTTACATATTAGAGGAACATTTCTGAACTTTCAAATCTTGTGCCTTTGGACTTATAAAGGGAATATTTTCATTGGTAAAGAAGGGCTTCTAGACAGACCGATACCCGTAATTACACAATATTTATCTGGATGTTTTAATGTGGGAGGTTTAAAACATTTGCTAAATTACATTGGCATGCTTTGAAAAGGCTGAATAAACTGCAGAGTATGTAATTTGAAAAGTACGTGAGAAGTATGTTTTAGGTTTTTTAAATCAAATCCTAGCTTCAAGCTTTTTTGAGGAGAATATCTACTGCCTTTTGGGGAGAGAAACCAGGAAAAATAATTTCTGAGGGCTTTTTTTTTCTCCCTTTGAAAGCAAAATTAGAACCCAATAGATAATCATAGTTTCACCATGAGTTATTACAATGATTTATTCAATTAACTTCATGAATATAAGCCCTATCATTAAATAAGCTAAATTTGAGTGCAACAATTACAACTTTTGCTAACTGAAAGCAGTGTAAGTATTAAGTGTTTAAATATACCAATATTGGAGCATGATAATTTTTAAACATAATTACCTCTTTTACTATACTTTGATTAGATTAAAATTAATGCATTATTAAGCCATGATATGTTCTACCATCTAGACCTCTGTATAGACAAAGATAGGAGTTCCCCCCCGCACACACCCTTTTCTCAGGTCTAAATTAATTAAATTCCCTTTAATTATAATTTACTAAAAAGCTCCACTTTTTCCACTATTATGTCTTTTGAACTTTGAAATTCAGAAAAAAAAAAAAAAGGGGGGGGGTAAGAAAGAAACCAAACCCTTAAAACGGTCTTTTGCGGGAGAACTGAACTGTCAGCGAATTCAGGCAAAATTAATTATTTCAGCTTGATAAACCTTTTCATCTATTTGACTCCTTATACAGAAAAGCCAATTAATAATGTCAAACATGCTTTGCCTCCGGGGACCGGCGGGTTGTAATGAGTGTGTTTACCGCGAGTGGCTATAGCGGGGAGAGCCGCGCGTAGCGGCGCTCTAATCGCGCCACACCTGTCAAGCTGAGTCTCATTATCTGTGTACCAAGGGCAAACCTCGTTTTGTCAGGAGTGGTTTCCGAAGAACTAACAACTGCCTGGGGAAGCATACAGGACTGTCGGCCAGTAGACGAGTCACTTAATTACCAATCAGAGCAGCAGAAGTGAATTCCTAATGTTCCTTAGTACCGACCCAGCTAATCACCGGGATGTGCGTCTCACCTTATCAGGGTGCCGCGACCAACCATTCATTTTCAGCATGGAGCTAATTCACCGCGTTCCTCTGTGCTCTGATAGGCTGGGATGGATGATGTTGCGCGGTACACAGCTATTCATCAAATGCACGTTATCTCACCGGTGTAACCGATTTGATTGTCTTCCCATTATTAGCTGATAACGGGGTGGCTCTGGGTGAGGGAATGGGCACCTCTCGGGTGACCCCAGAGCTCCCTCTGAAGCGAACACACAGCAAACGCAGCCCCCCCAGACAAACAAAGGGCTGACCTTAGAGTGGATTATATTTCGAAAGCCATGTATGCACATTACCTAAGACCTTGGAACTTTCCCGTGGGATAAATAGTATTATCCTTACTTTACATATTGGGAGTGGAGACAAACTTCTGGCCTGTGACATGCAAATTTAGCTCTCTGCAGAGCAGTTTAGGAGTGCAGTGTCCTTGGTGGAACTCCTGAAGGACTCGGTGCTGTGCCTGCCACGCCTCCAGAACTGTGGTGACTTCACTCTCTCTGGACCCTGGGAGCATCTCTTCATCACGGCAGTTTAGTCTGCTTGTAGTTAAAACAAGCAGGAATTATGAAATGCAAAAAGCCCATTGTTTTAATTCCCAGGAGCTGATCATGTTGGGCTCTCCCAGAGCCCACTGTGAACAACATCAGTTTAAATGCACAACACACAGGGGTGAAGACAGGTGCCAGTTCCCTGTTCAGGTGTGGTGCCTCACAGCTTTCACTGGGTTTCTCAGATATCCGAGGGTTGCAGAAAGGGGCTGGTGAAGGCATCATTAAAATTGGAGAGATTCCCAGCCCAGATTATTAGGCTATACTTCATTTCCTTATTGCCATGTATTTTTAGCAATGCTGCTCTCTCTACAGAACAAACCGCTGTTCTTAGGAAGTTGATTCTTTCTTGCTCTATTTGCAGATGACAAATGATAGGCAAAAAAACACCATGCAGGAAAGTTTTGCTTAGCATATGCTAAACTAACTGGGATGAGACCGTTCTGAAATTCAGGAGTGCTAATAGATATCAGAAAATCCAAAGTGACTGCCTGCCAAAAGAGATTTTGCATTTCATTTGTTGCAGAATAGCTGCAGAAGTCAAAAGGTCTGTTTATCATATATATAAAAAGAGCAAAAATCTTCATAAACACTGAAAAATAAAATAAGTAGAAGACCTGTTCCCTCTTCCCCAGCAAAGTCATCACCATCACCAAAAAAAAAATGGTAGAAGAGGTTTACGAGACAGTTCTGTAAGATGACATCTCAGCTTCTTCTTGCCTGATGGTTGGAGGTGTGGAGGGGTGTTTGACAGCAGATATTCACAGGGCATTGAATGGACTTTCTGTTTGGGACCATTCCTTGGGAGATGCTGGGTTTATTAATTTTAATTTTTCTAAATAATTTTTATTTTATATTGTGGGAGTGAATTGTCATGTTCTGAAATGACAGCTGCACTCACCTGCCACCAGTGTTCTGAGTGATTAAACAAAGTGAACTCTAATTCTAGCCAAAGTAATGCAAATAAGATGGAGATGAGAGGGGGAAGAGGAAAAGTGGAGGGAACCCCAACTATTCAAACATCTGTGTCTTAGTGTCAGACGGCCACACGCAGGAAAAATTCATTTCCCTTGTGCCATAGCTTATCCACTGGGGAAGAGATTATGGCAGTCAAATGAAAACTAGTACAGACACTGTCAGCGTAAAAATGTCCCCAGAGCAGTTTAAGCAGGAGGAGCTGGGACCAGGTCAGCAAGATTCTGTCCATGTGGATTCCCATTCTCTGTTGAACTATCACAGTTCCAATAAGCCAGCACAGCACGGCTTGTTCTCTTGATATTTAGCTCTGGGGGCACACATCACACCAGATGAATGTTTATTGGAGGAGCTACTGAAGAATGGTGGATCCAGGGGCCAGATCACTGTTAAAATACTCCTCTCTTGTCTGTATTTCCTTTCTTAGGGTGCAGTTTTGCAAAGCAGTTAAACATGTTGAAGTCAAACTTACTACCAGTTTTTGTACAGAGGAAAATCTGATATTTCACCTCAGTTTAAGGCAACCTTTGCTCATTTGCTGATACGGCTTTGCACAACCAAAATTAGTGGAAAGCAGCAGAAGAAATCAAAGCAGTGAACTAGGAAAAAGAGGGATAGCCAGTAAAGCAGAAATCAGCCCTGTAGCAGAGGAAAAAACAGATGCTTTGCATTGATTGTTCGTCTTCAGTCTCATTATGACTTTCAAGCTGTTACTTCAGCTTTATTGGTTTTGGTTTCTTTTCTCAACTTTCAATGCAGATGATGTCCTGATTGCTCTATTCTCAGACCAAGTACAGCCTGACCTCTCCCTTTAATGCAGTAAGTGGCATTCATCTCCCCCTTAGCAGGCAAAGGGTGAAGAAGAGGTCAGTAGCCCTAATAATTGCGTCTTGGACCTCTTTGTTGGTATGGTTATATGATCTTTTGTTTTCTGTTTTTTGACTGACAAGCTCTCAAAAACCTTCTGGCAACACTCAACTTTCACAAAATTGATAATTCTAGCTGGGGGAAAACTTAGTATTGTGTCTTTTAAGTTTTCAGTGGGGGGAACTTTTATAAAATGTATCATTCCTAATCCAACTGACCCACATCTAAAACTCTAAATGCATTGAATTCAAATATTGAATTGAAAGCAATTTGATACAATCAAGTATCTGCGTGAGCCATAGTAGTATTTTGAGGCAGATGTGGTTTGGATGCTTCATGCCTCTGTGCTCTTTATGGGCCATTACTATCCATATTTTTTCTTTTGACCTAATACATGATAGGCACTGTGGGGTCTCTTGGGAAAGAGGTTCACTGAGAGAGAAGGGCAGGAGGGACACCAAGCTGTAACAGCCGGGAGGTGATGGGCAGCTCTTGCTTGGCTCATGTTGCAATGCTTTCTTACAAAAGCACACTCCCAAACTCCTTTCTTTTTCCTTCCTCTCTTTCCTCCAAGAAATAAACATTTCAGATGTTTCAGAGGAAAAAAAATCCTCGCTCTTTTTACTTCTTTTTATTCGTGGTAGAGGTAGACTTTGTGCCTTCATAACAGTAGCTGAATCTAGAGATGGTGGTGGAAGATTCCAAGTTGAACTCACCCTACATTTCAATGCTATCAGTTATGTTAAGGACTCCTTTGATTTTTGAGGGCTTTGGGAATTGAGATATAGGGGATATCCAAACCTTACATCTTAAATCCTCTCACAATATGTGATCTCTGCGACTGCTGCATTGGAAGTGCCTAGCACAAGATGTTGTTGATCCCAAAGGAAAAACAGGAACAGTAAGAAAAGAGGTAAGATTTGACCGAACTGTCTTTAATTTCAAACACTTGGACTTATTTTTCTCATCCCCTCAAGACCTTCAGGGAAATAATTCTTGAGGTTTAGCAGAAAGAAGTCTCTGATCATTCTCTCCATATCAGTCAGGCCTCAAGTCATACACAATATCCTAAAAGCAGCTTCATCTATGTATAAGAAAAGGAGCTGTTGCCTTTGTCATGCAGCCCAGATTTCTGTTGGATTTTCTTTTTGGTTTCTTCATTTTCCCTTAACCACACTTAATCTGATGTGCATTATCACTCCCTGATCTCATTATCTCCTTCCTTGAACTTGCATGTTGCTTTAACTGTCTTAGAGGGAAGAATGCCCTTAAATGAGTCAGTAATTCAAATCTAGTAATAATTTTATGTGTTTGTTTGGGTTTTCTGAATGTTCTCATAAGAGGTTAGGCAGTCCTGTACTCATGTTATCTATTGACAGTGACCTGGACTGGGTTTTTTTTTTTTTTGGTTGGTTGAGTTTTTTTCACAAGAGCTCTCTCATATATGGAATTGGAGCTAAGGGCTGTGATGCTCTGAGCCATGGCTTGGTGGTACAAGGCCAGCACTTTCTGGGAAGACCAGACTTCCCACCCACATTGCTGCACCTATCCACAGGAAACCTGAAACCTCTTGGAAACCCTGGGCTTTGCTGGAGCTGCCTGTTGGCTTTTCATATAGTCAGATGGCCTGATTCTTTCCGCAAATATTGGTTTTACTCTACCTAAACTGCCTAGCAGTTGTTGTGCTATAGCAGATGTACAAAGCAGGGATGCTGGAAAGTGTGTAGCTCTTCTCTGACACGAGGAGACATTGAACACACTTCCAAATATGCAGAAAAATAAGGTGTTTTTTAAAAATGCTATGGTCTGTAATGCTAAATATAGGCAGAATCATAACAGAAAGAAGGTTCTATAGGTTTTGCCAAGCTCGCTGGCTTAAATAATTCTCTCATTCTACACTTAATGATTGCCAGGCATGCTTCATGACACAAAAAAGTAATTTTGAAGAGGAGACTTTTAAATTCAAATTTTTTTCCATCTAGAAATCAGTAGAATATAAAAATATCCACAGTATCTTATTCTTTCAAATATGTAGCAGAGTCTTTTTTTTTTTTTCAATTTTAGAGGTACCATTGTGAGAAAACAAAAAAAAACCAAAATCCAACAAAAGCTTGAGGAAGTGGTGGAATTAATTTGTAGGCACTCTGAAAAAGAGCCATGACCCTGGAACAAACACGGTTTTACATATAAGAGGGAGAAGAACTCAGATTTAGAAATAAACACTGACCCATTTGGATCTCTGTTGCTTGAAACCAGATCAGTCTATTCAATACATATGGAGAAGAGGGAAGTTGGCTCCTAGGCATAACAGTGAACATGCCAAGTTCCAATGCAAAGAGAATTTTCATTCTGAAGTTGTTCTTTGTTAAATGATGCCAAAGCTAGAGGTTTACCTAATGGAAACAATACTGGGCTTGGATAAATTCAGGAGTGGATGCCATCCTAGCAGAAAGCCAGGTTTTTACCACAGTTCTTTATGTGCAGAGCATAAATCACTCTACTTAGAGACTATGTGTCCTTTTGTCCCAGAGATAAGTGTAGGACGCTCTGTGAAAAGTGTCTCTCTTGCTCCTGAGGCAGAGTGGTTAAAGATCTCTCTAGTGTCCCAGAGATGTGTGTTTTAGCCTCGAGACAGGACCTGGCAGTGGGCCAGTGCTCCTTGTCAGAAGATCTCTGTCCAGTGTCAGGAGTCAGCAGCAAGCACACACGTGGGCAAGACACAATACTCTCTTGTGTGCCTCCAGCTAGAGAAGTTACTGTGCTTAACCCACCCTTTGGGCCTGCTAGCCCTCCATCAACCACAGCTATGCTCTCCATTGAAGAACAAAAGTTCATGAAACCTCTCAATGGCATTGCGAAGCACAAAGAATACCCACAAGGCGATTCCAGAGGTCCTTAAGTGTGGTTATAGCTCCAGACGGCTACTCTTGTGGAAACCAAATCCTGCTGAAATCAGAGTTCTTTTTACGTAGAATAATGGTTGAAACAAACTTCTGGTCTCGTACAGCCTCTCCGTGTCTGTCCTGAAAACAGACAGTTGTGAGCTACATACTCCATACTCAGTTTAAACTAACCAGCTTTCAGGAAATTTACCTAATAATCTTGTAGTACAAGCTGTGCATATTGATCTATAAGGCAAAGAGCTATATCATTGTTTCTTCAGTATAAAAAAAGCCACTTAAACCTGTCAGTAGAATCCTACATTTCCTCTTTTGAAAAAGACTCAATATCCTGACTATACATGAGGTATTTTTGTTTCTGAAACAGAAATTACTTTGTTTCACCTCTTTCAGACGCAGAAGAAACACACTAAAGCTTTCCTAAATTTATCTGTCCAGTGGATGGTAGGGAGAGAAACACAAAATCCAGAGTGCAGCTGGGAGGAAGTATGTGCTGTGAGCATGATTAAATGATTGTGAATGAAGAAGATTGTTTCTGTTTACTATGTGTTCCATCATAAAGCTTTATGGAAAACATTCCTGGAGAGGAATAGGTGAACAAGATATTCCTAACATGAGCACTTCAAGTTCAGAAGTTCAGCTTTAATATGAACATTGCAGATTTTTTTTCACACAGAAACTTCTTTCTTATTTCACCTAAAATGAGCTCAGTAGCCTGTGTTGGTGGTTTCTTGGTCTGTCCTTACTTCTGCTCAGAGAACAAATGTTGATAATCTCCAAACATAGGAAAGGTGTAGAAATATAAATGAACAATCTCCTCTGCATAGGTAAGAGGGAGGGCAAAGGCCATAGCCTGCACAGAAAAAATTTTATAGAGGTATAGAACAGCCATTCTTGATCTCCTTTGCTAACTTGAAAGAGCCACATCAAGAAAGCGACAGAAAAAAATATCCATTTCTCTACTGGATTAATGCCAATGAGGACAACACCAGTTTTGAAAGACATTTGAGTGCTTAACAAGGAAACTAGGTTCTCTGTCTTTGAAGCAGCATTAAGTCCCCGTGATCACATATCTCTAAGAGTCTACGTTCCTTCACTAACCTGGCCCCAAGCACCAGCCAGCACAATGCTACTGACACACAGTGCTTCTGATGTTTCCTATTGGTATTACATCTAGTTTGTCCAAAGAGGCATTTTCTACTTGCTTGATAAATGTGTCTGCTCAAGGGCAGGCTGAAGAAGTAATCTAAATATACATTTTCAAGATGACTAGAAACCTTTTGCATATTTCCACTTCTTCTGGTCTACCTTGAAGCTCAGAAAAGCTGGATTTTTGGGGGAGAATATCAAATTTGTGTGAGTTTTCTCTTTTCCTCTCTGCTGTTGACCTGAGGGCCTAAGGATGGAAGTAGGAATTGCAAGCCACTTATGGAAACACAAGACCGATGTAGTCAAAGAGCAGCCACCTGTTCTAGTATAATTTTCTCTCTCGTTTATGTGCTGAAGTCTTTCCTGAAACTGGGTGTGAGCAGGATAAGAGAGGAGCAAAAGCATGTTTTGGTTTTGGTTTTGGCTTTTTTTATAAAATAATCCTTAGGGAATGCAAGTAAAAATCTGGGTTCAAATTACAGGAAAAAAATGACATGCTAAAAAAAATTTTTCCAAGCATAATAAATCCACAAAATATACAAACATCTCTTATACTTCCCAGAAAAATGAGAGAAGGGAGCACTTACTGAATGACCAGGCATTGCATTTTAAGTATCTTTTGCATATTTTCCATTATGTAAGTAACATATGTGAACAAGACTGAAATTTCTTATGAATCTAACCCATAAAATCTAATCCTGGAAATCATTTATCAAGAGACATTTTTTTTATGGAACAACATTGCAGACCTGGATGAACTGTCCTTCCAGTGCTTCATCCGCTGTGCTTTATGTTAACAAAGAAAAGGATTATGTTACAAAATAAACAGGTCTCCTAATGAATACAAACTATTCTCGACTGTGCTGATAACAAATCGCCCAAGGTTAAAGAGCTAAATAAAGCATGTTGCCCTGAAATGCAGTAGTGACAATTGTGACTTATCATGATCCGTTAAACAGAGCTGCTCTTTTCCCTTTTCTCTTTGGGGAATTTGGCAAAAAGATCGTTTTTGCAGCCTCCGAGCTGTACCACAGCTACAGTCACTTCTGGTTTTGCTGGCATGATAAATCAGCTCTTGTAGGTAAGGGATCATTTTTGGCATTCATTAAATCACTATTACAAGTCCACTCCTTCTGCTTCTTGCTCTAGGCTTTGCCACCCACTTTTTCTGCTGAAAAAGCCCAAAGAACAGGGTGCAAAACTTTTGTAAAGAGTAGCAGGAAAGAGGCATGCAAGAACAAAATACTGTACATTTAAGTGTCTTCAAGGTTGTTGCTACTTGATACATACTGTTGGGGGATGTTAGTCTTGAAGGACAGAGCTAAAATACCCCTAATCTCCTCGAGTGATAAGGACTGCACATAATCTGTAGGTGCTTCAAAACCTTATCTATGACTGGATATGATAATTTTCCTCCTTTCCTACTCTCTGACTGTCATGTCTATTCAAACTGGAAATTCCTTAGGACAGTTTGTGTCCCTTGAGGTATGTGTATCTCATATAGTTATCCCTGAGATTAACAAGGGTGTTTGGATGCTGTTAAAAGAAGATTGGAGTTAATTTTTCTCTTCCTATCAATATATTCTATCCATACAGAGCCTGGGGTAATCAAACAGTGATCCTAGACAGTCCTGTCCTGACCGTTTTGTTCATTTCTTTCATTCTGTTTCATGGATTCTTCTTCATTCTGGTCAGCAAACATGAAACCAAATAGCTGGTTTCAGCAAGATGCCCCTTTCCTTTTGCTCTTGTCATGAACTGGCAGCACTCTTGACTATACCATGTTTTAATTTGCAAAGTGGTATACGAATCATCAGACAAAATATGCTATAGAAATTGATATCATAATGATAACTATATGATTATAAAAATCTGGTTCTGTTAATTGCTGTTTGCAAGTTGTAGGACAAAAGGGAAATAACTTTGAAATTATATGACATTTGAGACAAGAAACTTTTAGAAACCTGTATTGTCCTGTAGTGGATTCCATTCAATGAATTTTTAGAAGGAAGAAAAGTCAAACTAAAGCATTTTAGTTTCTGGATATAGTATATCATTTTAGATTAATGCTTTTAACATTTCAAGGTGCCATTCTGAAATACAATGATCTATGCTATTCATCAATTTCAACATCTTTTGTTATAAATTAAGAATAGTACCCCCCAAAAGCTCTGAAATCAAATTTGTCATTTGAAATAATAAAAGTAAAGTGTCATTCTGACTGACCATATTTCATGTCACCTTTTCTGATTCTCCCAGCTGTGGTACTGCTGTCATTGTTATTAAAAGAGATGGCATGAAAACAAAACAAAAATAGAGAGGTTGTAAGGACGTGTACAACAATAAAACATTCAGGTATTTTCTACCTTGTCTGGAGAATTCCCCTGTAAAAAGTAACCAAGACCAGCATACTGTCCTGCAAACATTTTCTAAATCTCTTGTACTACTTGGAGACTTCGGGTATCTCAGAATACGACTGCAGTGCCTGTATTCCCAGGTATTCCTTGCCAGCGACTATTCAGAGCACTTCCTTGTGTGCTGGGCTTCATTCTGTTTATCAGAATTTTTGTTCCCCTCCATCATTTGCACTGTAAGCTCTTCTTGGCCAATTTCTATCATATATTTCTATAGACTTTCAGGGACATTTTCCTTTGAACTGTTAATAGAAGCAAGGAATAGTTTTCGATTGTGTGGCGGGCACCTGCCCTCCATGGATCTCAGCCCTTGAGTAGTATTTCTGACAATTTCAATTTACAGTTGTGGATACTCACCCTGGTGTGATTCCACTTGTTCTATAATCTTCTTCTCCAGTAGGATTTCATCCCTGGTGTTCAGTCACTGCTCACCTGGAAGATAATCCAACCCCCTCTAACATACGAACAAACCTGGCTTGGGGTCCTGTGCTTCCAGCTGGAGACATGACCTTGGGTAGTAAAGGGCAGTGAAGTACCAAAAAATGTAATCTTTGGTGGAAGATACCTGATCCTCTCTGCTTCCCATTGCACATTCTGGAGTGGGTTTGAAGCCTTTCAGAAAACAACTTTCTCCAGCAGCAACAGAATCTAAGCTCTAGTTGTGACACCCCTTCTGTTTTTCCCTGAAAAATCCATTGATTTCTTGAAATTGTGATAATCTGCATTCACTCCATGCCCTCTGTAGAGTTTGGATAATTGCGGCTGAACTCTGAAATGCATTTCTTATTAGGCCTTTCATTTTAATGGAATGTAGAGGCAGAAGAGTAACATGAGATTCCAGTTTTAACCCTGTACTTTATAGAAGGTTGTGTTTTTTCCACCATTTTACTCTCTTCACAGTGCTTGTCATGAAGCTGATTAATATTGTGCTGCTTCTGTTCTTATTTGGTATGTGAATGAGGTGTCACAATTTCATTGCCTTGTGTACTGTGTTCCCATATCTATAGAAATATCTGTATTTTACATACATCTCAGAAAGAGTAAGGATACAGGCATGGAATTTAAAGCATTTTATATTCTCCCAGCTTACTGAGGTCTGTTCAGATGAAATCGTTGCCTTTGGTTTTTTACTTAAACTCCTGTAATACAACCCAAAAACTGAAGCTGATTTGCAAAGAACCTGCTCAGCATTCTTATATTGTTGAATTTAAATACACAATTTCTGATTACTGGTAGAAAACCTTCCATTTCAACGTAGCTCTCTTAATTTTAAATGAGACTAGCATATTATACCTTTATGCTTTTATTGTTTAATAGAGCTATCTAAGTGTGCCTATGGCCCTCATCACCATCATGTGGGAGTGTTTCCAAAGTACTTAATAGAAATTACAACAACAACCTCTTTTTCAGTGATGAACTGAAGCTCTGCAAATCATACTCTTTCCCTGGGTTCTTCTACAGGAAGGTCAGCAACCTTCATTTCCTTCTCACGCCTCTCCTCCCCTGCCCTTGGGAGTAGCCATCTCCTTTTTGGCTTTCATTACTCCAGCCAAGGTAAATAATAGAGAGACCTTGTTATTAATGTTCTCATTTAAAAATCTATTATGGTATTTAGAATGATGAGGTCTGACTCTAAGTCAAGGGAAGATTAATTACATGACACTAGTGAAAACGGGATGTGACAGTCTTTGGACTGATATGACTAACCATCCCAATAAATCTGAGCTTGCACAATTGCCATAGTAAAGTGTGCACCATGTGCCAGCATTCAAAAAATCTTCCTCTGTAGTCATAAGCAGTTACCAGGATGTCACTTAATTATCTCTTTGAGGCATTACTATGGCAAGGGGAAAAGCATTTCTTAATATACATTCACAGGGAGAGGGCTGCAAGGAACATCTACATAGAAGAAAAGATACTGTTGACCCAACCTTCTCTTTTTCATTCTTTTCTTTTTAATTTTTGGTACCAAGAGGAAAATGTGGAAATGGTACTAGCTTGCAATCCTAATTGACAAACAAGTTATGCCACTTAGTAAACAGGTACTGCCCTGGATGTGCCATCCCCTCATCTTTTAGCACCTGTTGCTCCCAAAGCTCTGTCCTAATGGTCTGTGGTTCTCACACTAGGCTTTGGCCTTTAAAGACCTACATGGCTTAGGATTTACCTTTTTGAAAAAGTTGCCATTTCCTCCTTTAGCAGTTACTGATGGCCTGGTTTAAAGCCACTGAAGTTTATATGTATTTATGTAGCCATAAATAAACTCTTGGTTTATTCATTCTGTGAAAAGCAATCTGCTGGGTCAGCACATAGCAGTGTATGGAGCAGCAACAGCAACTTTCATGCAGCTAATGCCAGGGGACTTTACCCCCAAAGTCCTCCAGCAATTTGTCTAAAAATGCCTGTTAAAAATTTCTCCACTTAAGCTTCTTGCTGCCAGGTGAGACACAAACAATTTGTGTGGCTGAGCAGGCAGACACTTCAGGTAGGCACAAAGGATGATGAGAAGGGGAGAACTGCTTGGGTGGGAAGCTCTCTTCACAGCTATCAGAATCATTTGTGGGTCTGATGGAGGCTCCTTGCTACCCACACCACATCCTCACACTCCCCACTGTGCAGATGCTGACTTCCTTCCTTTCAGTTGTGCTGGATGTCACATTAATTTGTGCATGGCCACAGTCTGACTCCAGGGGCAGAAACCTTCACCGTGGGGACAAGGGCAAGCAGTTTGCATGCATTTATTTATCTCCGAGAGGATGCATAAAGGTAAAGCAAATCACCCCGAGCAAAAATGAAAATGAGCATTGGTTTTGTTTTAACAACCTCAGGCAACTGAGACCTGGCTCCAGTCTGCTCCCAGCTGCACTGAGACGGCTCTGCAGGCCCCCAAGCTCTGAGTGCCACTGTTGCTCCAATGGGGCCTCTAATTCAGTCCCCAGCCACCAGCAGTGCTCTGAGATGTGGAGAAATTTTGTCTTCCTTGCTCTACTAAATTTCTCTTATTGTGGCAAGGGGAACCTAACATGAGCAAGAAGACTTGGAGAAAAATATCTTTTTAAAGAGTCTGAAGTGTGTCACTGATTGCAGTGGGGGACGTTGCTGGTACATATAAAACTCAAGAAACAGCTTCTGCTGGAAGATGTTGTTGAGCCAGATCTTGAAAGCTGTGAAAAATAGAGTTTCAGTAAATTACTTCTAAAATAATTTTGAATGCACTTGTCTTTGTAAAGGAAGAATTCACTGAGTGAACAATATCTCAATTCAGCAGTCATACTCCTGCTCTCTTCTAGAAGTATTCTCTGTTTATGAATATTAAATGCAGAAAATTAAAAGAAAAGGAGAAACCTCAATTACACATGAAACTCTGCCTTTGAATGACAGGGGTTTCAGTTCAGGTTTTTCCTTTGAAGAATGTCCCAGAACTTTTTGTCCAGCGTGGATGTTATGAGAGCAGAAGGATATCAGCACCCAAAGGAAGGGAGGGAGGGAGGTTGCTACCCCGCACAGTTCTAGAACTCATGTATTAGATATCAGTTTTCTTGATTTATTGAGGTGTATTGACCTAAAAGCTTCATAGAATATTTATGTTTGAGAAGAGATGAACTTTCTAGTCATCACCAAGGAATGAGGCAACATTAGGTGAGCATGTTGTTACTCAGTGGTAATCAAACTAGAATTTAGGGGTCTCTTGACAAAATTAGCTGTAAAGAACTAAATTTTTAAGTAAAGTTTTTGAAGCAGTATATCGAATCGCAAAGTTTTTTTTCCATGGAATTTTTTTCCCCTCAGGTTTTGCTTGGACTTTTTTTGAGCAAATCCCAGGTAAAGAAATCATGTTTATACCATAGACATTCAGGGTGTCTGAATACTGTGAGGCTCCATGATGGCAGTTGTCATCCCCCTTGGCCTTATTCCTCCCCTCTCCCTCCCTGGTCTGTCTGGATTTAGTCCAGGTTTAGCACCTTGTATTTCTTTCTTTGTGTACCCAGTTCCTACCTTGCAGTAGATGTCTGGATGGGCTGTGGGAGAGGACTATGGCAGCCAAAGAAGGATGAAGATACCAGGAGCCTTGCAAGGTGTGCAGTGACCAACCACTACCTGTCAGAGCTGATGCTCCAGTGCAGCTGGGAGCCAAGAGCAAACCTGGCAGTGTAATCAGGGCTAGATTTCAGGTTCAGATTCAATGGCATCTGAACTGCACTCATATCTTGGTACAAATTACAAAGCAGAAGGGAACATTCTCTCTTCTATTGACCCCCCAAACCTGCAAAGGTGCCTGTATTCTTTAGCTCCATCTACTGGCACTTGGCAAAAATTGGCCTGTATGTCCGTACAAATCCAAGTATTCCTGCACAAAAAGCAAACAATACCTTCCTACAAATTGCCCATCTGGTATATATGATTATCTTACTTTTAAACAATAGTGAATTATTATTATTTTTGTAATGTCTGTAGGGTGGGGTCTATAATTTCTCAAAGGATAAGACTACACTGGATATGTGTTACTAGACTACAAACGAATAATTGTGTGTGTGTGGCAATATGCAGCTATCGTTCCATGCAAGTATAATTGAAACATCATTAAAAAAAACATAATTAAGTCTTTAGCAATACCCAGGGGACGCAAGTTGTTTCTATTCCCATTTCAAAAATGAATGAACAAAATCTGACCAAAGAATCCTGGCTCCTATTTGCCTCCTCTGCTTGTTATATGTCTTTCCTTCTTCACATGTTGAAAGAGACCATTGGGTTGCTCCTTCCTGTGATAGATTTGGGAATAGTGCTGGAGGTGACTTTTTTCTTGCTGTGCATTTCCATTGCTATAAATATTCAGTTTCTTTATAATATTAAGTTTCTTTAAAATATTTGCATAAAAATGGAGTAATACTTATAATTATTATCAGTAGGTAAAAGTGTAATAAGATGCCTAAAGCCTCGATTTTTAAATAGTTTTTAAATAAGAGAAAATGTATATTTTATGCATGAAACATTTTAAGATGTTCTTCTCTGTTATATTTTTCAAAGACTAGCAATTGAAAAGAGTGCTGTTTTGCATTCATCACTTACAGCAATTGTAGTTCTGTATCCAGACTCCTATGGAGATTTCTTTTTCTTCAACTTCTTCTGTCAGCTTTCATTTTTCATGCTGCTCATATATTACTATTTAGTATAATGGGAAAACTCTGAAGGAACAATCCTTAATTTTAAAATAAATAAATAAAACATCCAAACCAAAAAAGACTTACCCCTATTCAGATGGGATCATTATTTGGGAATATATTCATTTGTATAAATATACTTTTAATAAAACTTTTTCCATATGACTTCAGAAATAATTGCCTCCTTTAAAATAATAATGAAAAAGGAAACAAAACACAGCACCATAAGCTATCTCTTATTTTGGAGCAACTGTAAGACACCAAGTTCTGGCATGACTTTTCATAATCATTCTCTGATGGTTGCAATTTATTTATTCAGTTTTAAATGAACAGAGTTAACATTTATCAAATAAGAATAAAGTACATAGGAAATATTTGTTGAATAAGGAAAAAAATATTGAAAGGGTTCCACACGCTTTCAGCTCATATGATTTATATATGCTTCTGGTTTTAATGTTGAGGGAAGTTGGATTCAATAGATGATTTGTTTTCTATGGGGAAATCCTAGTTACAGCAACGACTCAGTAATCCTGCTTTCTGTACAATAAATGCATGGCTTGCCTGTAGGAAGTTGAGGAAAATGGGATTTTGGCCTAAGCAAATTCAACAGCAAAACACTCACTGCCTTCACCAAGACCTTCACTTTAGGTGGAATGGTCAATATTTTAACTTGTTTCCCACATGGACAAGGCATGCTGGCCTTGTGAGTCTATTAGAGACTGACCCAAAACCCCATGGATCATGGAGGTTTGGTTCAGTTCATGATATTCCTTCAGTAGGCTTTGGCCACAGCCTAATTGAGGTCAGCTAACATTCAGGATCAAACAGTTAATAGAAAAAAATATATCTCCCTATCTAGTGAACAAAAGTGGCAGTGGCAGGTACATAGAACAAGAGGAGTGCTTGGGACCTTGAGGTGGATTTGGGAGTCCAGGCAGATGGGCTGCAAAGAGCACTGATGGAGACAAGGAAATATCAGCATCTGAAGGGCAAAAGGACTGGTGAGTGAAGCAGAAGTAGGTGAAAGGAACTATACATACATGTGTTTCCATTTCAGTCATTTTTACTAATTAGTGGGTGTTTTTTGCTGAGGAATCAATATTACGAGGGTGTATTAATATGGTAATAGCATTTTGCAGGAGCTGTAGCTGGCTGTGAGTTTGGGGGAAGGGAGACAGAAATGTCAATTCAAGCTTAAATGTGAATTTAGCAGATTTACATCTTTGAAAAAGAAGCCTCCAAAAAGCAGTAAGCAGAGGGGGTTTTATCCCTCTTAGTAAATTTTGCATATCTTTTGGCCAATTATGTGTTATAATACGAAGGCAAAATCCCTCTTGTTTGTGGAAACTGATAAAAAAGGTCACATTGCTATGAATGTGTCCTGCTAGCCTAGAGCAGCCAAGCAGGCAAGTGAAGCCCTTCTGCAGCCAACTGGGGCCATGGAGATGACAATCTCAAGCACAAAGGGGCTTTTCTCAGGAGTGGTAGTTATTTTATTTAAATACTTCAGAGAAATGAGAATTGTGTGTGTAGCATGAGCTCTCTGCTAGCTAATTCCAAGACCAAATTGACCTTTGTATAGGTTTCCCTAACTGTTTATCCAATTCTCTTTATCTTAGGTCTCCAGAGTGCTTGAATTACTGACACCTGCCAGGAAAGATACACTGGCAAAGGCACATGTTAACCATTGATTTCTGCCCATGTTAAGCACTGATTTCTGCCCATCAAGATCTGCTCCAGGTCACCTGTGCAGGCTCCTGGTGACAGGAGCATGGGGTGACACAGGTTGTTTTGCTCTTGCTCAAGGACAGCCATTCTTCCTCTCTGAGATTACCAACCCCCAGTCCAGTCCAATCAATACCAAGAAATAGGCTGTAATCTCTCCATGAATATAAGCGCCCTTTGGGATGCGAGCTGGTCAATGCACTTTGAGGTATTCCTAGAACAGCAAAAGGTTTAGAACCAAAGTGCATTGTCTGCTTCCCAGCTCACAGGCAGTTTCTGACACTTAAGGGGCATTCTATACACACTAATCCACTTGACTCTTAAATCTGTGGAAAAATTGAAAGTTAGGAAAGTTTTAAAGAGAGTTTTATTTGCTCACAGAACTAAGAGCTGAATAGATTAACTAAATCTAGGAAAGCTGTGAATTAAAATAAGACTATTGTGTCTTTGCTGGGAAGACCTGTTTTTCTTTAACTGAACCTGAACCTTGCTATCACTTTTTCATTTCAGTTTCCAAGATTAGCAAAAAATCCAGCTAGAACTGTCTCATTTTTCTCCCATAGTATAGAAGTAACTTTAATCTCTGCTTGCCATAGAACAAAACCTAGTTTTACAGTGTTGTCCTAGAGGCGGCAGCAGAGTACATAAGAAACAAAAAAGCCAACACACAAATGGGCAAAGTTGTGTTTGGTTAGTAGTAATATATATAAAGTCTAACTAAAGGGTTTTACTGGAATAAAGTGCTCATATAAAACCCAAGAGGGAATATTGACATATCCTTGAAATAGGTAATAGGGTGAAAATAATACTAATGTTATTGCATGTTCTGGATCTGAGGGAAATAAGTTGACCTAAAAAAAACCTCCACTTGTTAGAGAGCACTTGTGGAAGCACTCTTTTGTATACCACAGATTTAGAGAAAACCCAAACTACTTGCACAGAGCTACAGAGGCAGTTCAGTTGGCAAACTTTAAAACAAATGTGATGCTCTGTGACACATTAATTGAAATGTACTTTCCAGTGCAACCATTTAGCAATTTATATAAATATCAAAGCTTTTGGGGTTTAGTGTCAGTCTTTGTTTCTGAATGAGAAATTTATAAAAAACATATGTTTCAAACTGCCACTGAGTGTGTGTTCAGAAGGATGTGGCCACTGAACTATATCAAACTTTCCTCAGTACAATTATTTGATGAACAGAAGATTCTTCTGTTAATAAACAGAAGATTCTTCTGTTAATAATGTCTCTTTTCAGTAACAACCAAAAGTTTCCAAAAGTGTTATTGTATTGAGATGGGTGGAACAAAGCCTTAAAACATGGTCCCATTGAAGTCATGGGCAATTTGTCACTGGCTTCAGTGGGACCAGGATTTTGCCAAAAAAATCAAATGCTTTCTGAAGTCTTTCCATGAATTAGTCTGCAATTAAAAATAAATCATCTTGTATAAGTAAGCTGTGTACAGAACCCACACTGCCATAAACTTCAGATCTGATTCCAGGTTCACCAGCTTCTGGGACTGCTCAGCTCCAGGATTCTGGTTTCTTTTCTTCTGATGCCTAGCTGAGGTGTTAACATGATGAAATTTTCATGTCACTTCCAGTATTTATATTCGACACCCGGGTGTCAGTCTCAGTTTATCTGACCATTCATATTACAGCAGCACCCAGAAGCCTCCAGCCACAGTGGGAACATCCTTGTGAAGGGCACATTGGTTTAGTCTGCTCTGCTTGGAAATAAGGCCACTGGAGCTCAGCTGACCTGAGCTTAGGCCTGTCCATGGTGCATCTGCTGATGGGATTTGCTCAGGCACAGAGGTCTGTGTTGAGAGACTCGCGCCTGAGAGCTGCTCTGGAGATCAATTCCATACCCTGTGTGCCAGGCTGTCCTCAGCAGTGGCTGTAGACCCTCCTGTAGACAGCCTACAGCAGTGACCCCACAAAGCAGTGACCCCGTTTGCGGGTAAGCAAACGGATGTGCAAAGGTTTGGGAAAAAGGAGAGGCTTAGGCTGACTAAGGCCCTGATGACTCTGTGGCCTTGTGTGAAGGGCGTCACAAGCTTTTCCAGGGAGTTATTTCCTAGCATCAGAGAAGGCAATTAAGACTTTTTCATTCAGCACAAAAGTTTTAGAACACCTTGTTTTACTACTGTTCTTTATGTCTGGAAAGCTTTTACTGGTTTATAAAATGCCTTATGTGCCCACTCAAATATTCTCATTAAAATGCCTTGGCTTCTCCTAAAGTTGATGTGGAAGGAAGCATCTAGCTGCATCCCTAAATCCTGCAGGCTTTATTTTGGCCAGAGCTCTGCCTCAATAAGAAACCAGGCAGCTGGTTCTGGTGCAACCCTCTGTTAATATTCTGTGCCCTGGAAAACCAATATTCCTCTGTGTTCACCTAGACTGGCACAGTAAGGGACAACGGGTGCTTGTGCAGTGTCACCCACGTGCTGTTTGTACACAACCAAATATGGAAGGGATGGGCCATCCTTGCTAATACAAGTTCCCTGGAATTTGTAAACATACACCCATATGTATGTTTTCTGGATACAATCTTCGTTTGGGGTAATAATGTTTCTGAACAACTTGCAAAAGGACAGTTTATACTCTTTTAACACCTAATCTTTACCCACTGATCCCTGGGAAGTAAACCTCTGTGACACACAAGAAAACCATTCTAATAATTCACATACAACATTTCTCTTTGTTTTCAAGACTGCTTAGCTAACCTGTACAAAAATATTTGCAGCCCCTCCTTCTCCAGAAAGCCCCAGCTGATGAGCCAAGCTCTCAGCGTTTCATTCCTGTGTAGATAGTTTCTAAATTTTTTCCCAAGGCTTTATGGTTTTCAACAATATATCTTTCATCACTGTATTGCCAAAAAGAAGTGGCTGCCTTGAAGCCTCCCTTAGGATTTGGACTGGATATCGAGGATTAGTTTATAACTGGTAACTTATGAACTGTGTAGTGTTCTACAAACAACTTATTTTTCTTAATGTAATGGTGAAACTATGAAACCCCATCCTGAGAACTTATTTCTGAAAGGATATTTGAATGAAGCTTTAAAAAATACTTCATATTCCTATATCAAAACTTTTTAAATAAGTGCATTTTTGTCTTCATATAAACAAGCATTAATTGACCACAAATCTTGAAAATATTAATCTCTGGTTGAATTTTTAGGTATTTGTTTTGGATTTGGCGGTTTGTTTTTTAGGAGGTTTTTTTTTTTAAATCTCTAAGAATGTCTGAGTTTTGAGTTTGGCTTTTGCGCAGCTGAGATCTGACGATACAACACAAGAAACCCATTATTTACAGAAATGGAATCACAGCAGGTATTGGCAGAATACAGCAATGTGAAACTTCTGAAGAATATTCCTTGCTTTTACCTGTACTAGTGCAAGTCATATGTGTTGGTAATAAGGGCAAGGAAAAAAATAACAAGTAAGCACAGATTTTTTTATTTGAGCACATCTGTTTTATTTCAGTTCAGTGTGATGGTTGGAGGGAGAAAGGGATTTCTTCACATGGCATGTGTTTAGTTCCAATTCTTGGTAAACTTAAAACAGAAAAGGACATCTAATTTTTTAATGGATTTCCTGCAAGTTGGTTATAACAGAAGTATATCCATTTTTTTTAGTGCCTGTGATGGCTTCTTCTAGATAGAAGGTTTTCTTATAATTGCTTTATGTAGAATACATTCAGAGTAATCATCTCTTTGTTTGCACTGCAATTGCATCTGGAAATGCCTTTCAAGACCAGGGACCACACTGGTAAGTTTTGCAGGAACAATAATGGAAAGCCAGTCACCACCCCAAAGTCCTCACAGCTATCTAGATACTGGGAAAGATGGAAAGAAGAAAATGGATTTGCTAAGAGAAGTGATTTTCCCAAGGACATGTTTTAAACCAGTGGTACTGAAGGATATAGTTGGAGTATATTAACTCCTCAATATTTTATGACAGTTCATATATGACTGGAAAATTGTAAATTATTTAGCAAACACGTTTAGTCATATCATGAAAAACTCTATTTTCCCTCTTGATATAGAGAGGAGCATGTAAACTAGATTCTGTTTTTGGGATTAGACTGAATTATTTTTATTATTTTTATTATTTTATTACTTTTATTATTATGATTATAATAATTCCTTGCATAACATATTGATAAAAATTCGAAGGAAGGAGCTCTCAACATGTTCCATTGTTTGTGTCTAAACTTCCTTGGCCAGACACAAAGTCAGAAGCAGAATAGCTTCTGACTGTTCTGGATTGGTGGACCTTGCTCCAGTCTCAGCTTGAGGACTTAATCAAGAGGCTTTATGAGCCTGTACAATCCTTGTGTAGGAGCGTCCTTCCATGCTGAAGAAATCACTTTTAAAGGACTTGATGAATAAGGATTAATACTACTAAATGGAAGAAAATGAAGAAGGAAAACAGTTTATTCTGTGACATTTAGGTCTGACCTATCTGTCTTCCCCTTAATGCAAATTTCTGTTTCCATTTAACTCTTAGAGTCAGGCCAAAGATGAGTGCTTTTGAAAATAACTCCCTTAGCAACTTGCTGAAGGTCAGTGGTGGGTGTTTGTGGCAGAAATGGGAGTGAATGCTAGTCTTAACCACAAGATCCTGCTTCCTATCTTAATCTCAGGTTGATTTTAGAGGGCTGGAGCACATGAAAAAAAAGTCTAAATTTTTAAATATTAATCTTGGCATTGATGATAAGGAAATGATTAAGAGTCAACCAAGGAAAGGCACAACTGCACTGACAGAGACAGTCTTCAGAGTAGAACCACATTTTCATCTAACCAGGTTTTAGTGCAGCTCTCCTGATATGTACATTTGACTGCATTCTGCTTTTTTGTTTTGGCAAGCACCACAGAAGGCTTGATCCAATCCTTGAGGAAATCAACAGGAGTTTGATTGGATCCATTGAAAGCCATGAGGGGAATTTCAAGAGATAAAGTGTGGAGCCAGACATTCAAAAATAGCTTTTTTCATATGTGTCACTGACCTTTCTCATGGCTTGCAAATGCAGTTTGATTACCATAAGTGAAGTTGCTTTATGGGGAAAGCTTGAAATTTGGACCAGAAGAAAACAGTGAACTTGTTTGGGAGCATGAGTGTGAGTTGGGCCATGACAAGGAGCTTGGATTCAGCTCTCATCTGCATCTGGATTTCATTCACAGGAGAAAACATGGAATGGGCTAAGAAAGGAACCAGGCTAGGGAGCCAACCCACCACTTACTCCTGAAAGGTAGCGGGGGAACTCAGTTGGCCAAAGGAAAACCTTGACTCAGGTGTTGGGCTGAGTGACCAGAGTGGAAGCCTGGTCACTGTGGTTGTCTCAGGATGAGGTCTCCTAGCCAAGGAGAAAGAATTCAACCAACTCAGTCTTTCATTCCTGTTCAGACAAGAAAATGTCATGAGGTTTGACTAAATTGGCTATTCAGTCACAGCCTGACTGTGGCTCAGGAACATAAGATAACCCTTGAGGTATTATCTCTGAGGACTAGAATTATTTATTAACTTTTATTATTATGATTATAATAATTTCTTAAATAACACATGATAAAAGTTTCAGGGAAAGAGCTCTCTTAACATGTGCCATTGTTATGTTTGTGTCTAAACTTCCTTGGCCAGAGAAAGCCAGAAGGAGAATAGCAGCCAAGGTGGACCCTTGCTCAGTCCCAGTTTGAGGACTCAATCAACATTGAGCGTCAGTCACGTTGAGTGGATCTTTTACTGTACCTGAGATTGGTGTAAAGCTCTTTCAGCACAAAACCTCAAAAAAGATGGAGTCAGCAGCTCTTTTGGACCCATTTCAAGAATCTTGGTGGGTTCCTACAGCTGTCTCTGATCCCTGGATTCCTGGCTTGTAACCACTGCTGCCTTTGGCTGCTGTGTTTCTAAAGAGTGTTCAAGATTATGATTCTCCTGCAGATATGAACCTCCTGGGAGATTAAGAAACCCAAGCCCTGTAATCTGATGGTCACTCTGGTTCTTGGTGGCATCCTCAGACTTTCCTCCAGAGAGAAGATAAATGGAGCAGGGGGAATACTTTATGATCCAGTTCTGTGGTACAACAGATGCACAACATTGCCCTGGAAAACTCAGTGACAAGCAGCAACTCCTAGGTCATGTGCCAGGAAACTCAGTGTACATCTCCTCTATTATATGGAAATAGTTTCCTGTGTCTCAGATGCCAGACCACCAAGTGGATGACAAGTATGAAAGAAGATTGTCCACACACTTGTTTTTATTAATTCATCTCATTGTCTCCATTCACACAGTGGCAGAAATAAAACCTTTAAAAGTGTGCTCGGTGCAGTGGATCTTAAGGATAGTGTTACTGGCTAAAGACACAGTGATATGTTCATAAACAGGATTCTGTTAGCATTTTCCAGCTGCTTCCAACCTTTTGCCCTCCCCACCCTAACTGAATCTTCAGTGTCAATTTAGGCAGAAAGCCTCCTCACATTTCCAAAATGTAAATGACACTTCTTTGAAAAGCCCTCTAGTATCCTCTTCAGGTGTTAATCTGAGCTCAAGCCTGCATTTCTACTGACAACAATGAAATTCCCTGCATAGATGAGGAATGTGGGTGTACAGAAAAGCTGGCAAGTAAACCCTCCATCATAACTTTTCCAACACAGAGCAGGATATTTCAAAACTAACTTTGTTGCTGTTATTGTGGAGAATGCTTGCCTCAAATATTCCTTCTTTTAAATGGAAGAACAAAATCTCTTCAGAGAAATGCTGACGCATTACTGCCTTTATTATATTTTGGTCCAGAAATATATTATGTTTTTTTTAAAATCTAATTCCAGCCTACTTTAAAGACGTAAACTTAAATGTTGCATAAGGTTGATAATAAAAACACTCTAAATTAGTGCTGTGATAATTATCAGCTGCTACAGAAATCAAGTTGCCAAATACAATCATGTAGAGTCCTTCTCCCAAATACAAAGGGGAAAGTATGCCCCTGAGATAAATATAACCTTGACACTGTGCAGAAATATTCAGAGGTGTTGTATAGGTAGTTATTGTGAGAAGGTTCTGGGCCATGGCAATAATTATGCTTAAACACTTTGTGAATTTTAATTAGGTACCAATGTCAGCTTTTCACACATAGATTTTATTCCCTTATTTTGAAAACATAAAATCTTAATAGTCAAAGTGTTGTTTTTTTTTTCTTCTTTATTCTAAACAGATGTTTTGTCTCCTCACTCTTCCTTCCTCTGCCCTTTCCTCATTGAAAGGAATGATGAGTGTGTGCCAAAAGAAAATTGAAAACCATGTGAAAAACACAGAAAAATTATTTTGTTAGGGAAAAATAAATGAAGAACTGCTCTGTTTTGAAACTACTGGACCAAATTTAATTCCCAAATGGGTTTAAAAGTGTACCAGATTTCAAACAGTTACACTAGCTTCTGAACATTCTTGTGAGATTATTTTATGATATAGGAATTCAAAATAGTTAGAAGGACAAATTTTAAAGATGAGAAGAAGGCAGGTCTTTTCCACAGCTGCCTCCAGATCTTGTCTTTCACTTTGGAGGAAAATGCTTTTTTGTATTTCATGTCATGGGGAGTGTACAAAGTGAGGACAAGCCCTGGATGGAGGTAGATAGTCATTCATGATATTTTTGTGAAGTGGTCCTTTAGTTGCCATCCTTGCTGAAAGATGATGGTTTCTATAAATCTTAGCTCCAAACTTGTGGTGTCTGCCTACCTCACATTCTCTCTGAACTCTCTGCTCAGCAAACAGAACTGCTGCCTGCAAAGGGGCTGCAGGATTTGACCATATGATTTGATTAGAGCTTTAATGAATAGCACTGAAAGAAAAGCAGCACCCAATCAATAACCTGGGGCGCGCAAACATTTATCAAAGAGAACCCAGAATGCTTTGCATTTATTCCTCCACTTACTGCTTCTGACAGTTACATCTGCATCCATCCATTTTTGTAGGCCTAAATGAGAATTATCAGACACATAAGACATTTATTTATGTAAATAGGAAACCCCTGTGGCTACCTAGCTTAAACTGAGTATTATTTTAAATTCTTTATTAATATTGTTTTTCCTGGATGTAGGTCAACATTTTTGCTTTTTTCCTTTTCCATAATTTGAGTAGTTCTACCTTCCAGGCTACTATGTACCTGCTATTATTAAATAGAATAGCATATTTGTTTCCATTAAGCATGTGTGTGTGTGAATATCTTCATAAAACATACCGAGAGCACTAACTGCTCAGACCTGTGGGACAAAAATCAAGACAACAGCAGAGAAAAGATTTTTTTTTTCCTACAGAGCCTGCTGTGGTTGCTATTTCAGCTGTTCATTAAAGTTATATTGCTTCCTTTATCTCTTGTGCTCATGGAATACAAGCACCTCCATAATGAGCTTAAATTACCACGAGCTAAGAATAGAAAACTCGATTTCAGTTCTTGGGAGGCCAAAGCTGTGGTGGTGCATGGGTAATCAAGCAATATTAGCTGTATAATGGTGCTAGGATCCCAGGGCAGGGCTAGTGGAATGTTTATGGCAGGCAAGCACAATAAATATATGTTTTCTGGGCTTTCTGGGTTTCTTTTTCCCCTCACCACTCCTGCCTTCTTATACATTTTGAAAAAAACATTGCTGCTCGCTCTGTATTAATATCCTATATGTGTAGTTGGCCAGCCATGTCTGTCTTTGGAGAGTAGAACCCCCTGTGTTCTAATTTTCTCATTTATACAGCTGAACAGTAGAAAAGTCTTGGTCACCTGAGTTATCAGTATCAGAAAAGCACAAGGTAAATTGAGTGAAAATGTCAGAACTTAGACTAAAGAGGATGTGTGCAAAAATATCCTCTGTTTCTGTGTGTTTTGGATGCTGTGGATTTCATTCAATTAAATAGCAAGTGGGAATAAGACTCTCCCTTGCACACCTGATCATTAGCAAAGCGCAAGCGGGAGTACCTTGTCCGGAGGGATCAAACTTACTCTCTTGTTACGTTAAGTTTAAAAGACATTTTAAGTGGCTTCTGCTCCAAGGCGTCTGCCCCCTTGGACACACAAAACTCTGGAGGCTGATGCTGCTAGAAGTAGGCACAGGGAATGGTGGTGTGCCAACACCTCCCCCGGTGTTAACAGCTTGCCACTGACTTCAGTGCACTGCACTGATCACAGGGCACACAGCACCAGCTCAGGGATCTGCCTGATGGACTCTGCTGAATTCACTGTGATGGCTCCACAGGTAAATAAATACCCTTCCAGGTACCTTGCCCTGCTCCAAGAGCACCCGCAGGCACAGGCTCAATCTACCAGAGAGCCAAAAGACAGGATATTTATCAAGAGATATTCTGAAAGTCACCTGGATTGGGAAGAAACCCACTTTATCATGGCACTATCAAAGAGCTTTTGGGTAGTTTTCCTCTTTGACTGTAATATATTGGCTTTCCCCCAACTTTCCACTAACTTTCAGTCTCTTTCTAATGATTAAAAACTCAGTCACCGCAGCTTGTAAGGGTTCTTTTTAGCATACAAAACACTAACAAAAATCTGCTCCACCAAAATAATTTGCCACTATATGTCCAGTGTCCTCCTTTAAATATTTTGGCTCAGAAATTCATTACTGATTGCATACCTTGTTCAGAAAGTAATACATACTTTTTTGATAAGTTATTATCCTCAGTTGGAGAATCCAGATTGGTGCAAAGAGGGGCATCTCAGAGTGCCTCACAAGACATTTGTGGTGGAGCACACACCCATCTAGGGCCTCTCATGGCCTGGTTTACTCAGAGGATCATCTTTTCCTTCTGGGAGAATGTACCTCTTGAAAGCACCACGGGTGGAAAAAGGAAACGCTCTGTTTAACCTACAGATGCTGCTTCTGCCACCTTCTTATGTAAAGAGCTTTTCTTCTGCAAGCTGTCTTGCCAACACCAGGGAGAGAGGAGAGGCCAAGGCTCTGCCCAAGGGCAGTAAAGTTAGTGGACTTTGGCCTTTAATGAGCAGAAGGTGCAGTTCAATTACACTTTGTTAGTAGGTATCATTAGCTTATAACTCCAGGGGTCATTGGCAGATATCATTAGTCGAGGGTCGTTAGCAGGATTAGTCAATATAAGGAGAGCTAGACCTGCCTCTGCAGTGTGGAGAAGGTGAGAGCAGGCCATGCCTTATTAGTGGCTAATTCCAGTGAGGATGGGTCTCTGCCAGGGGCTGTCAGAGCCAAGTTGTGATGATAGAGGATGGAGTCCTGGTATCTCTGATGATGAAAGACCTGGGTAAATAAAAGAGGCCTCCTTAACTTCACTCAAATAACTTTAAGACATAATTATGTGACCAGCTTGAGAATGCTAAGGCATCCAGTCTGACCACTGGATGAATGGGACTAACACGATATTGACTTGCATAAGAGGTGAGGATTTCTTTGGGAGATAGTATCTCCCATAGGCTAATAGTCCAGAATTTGTGATTTGTGGCCTTTCCCATAGTCCATGGCTCTTGGTACTGCTGTGGCCCCTTACCTCAATGAGCCTCAGTGGGATTCAGTGGCCCTGATCAGAGCTCTGATCAAAGAGGAGATGCTGCAGGAGGTGCTGCTAAGGACTGCAGAGGTGATTCTCTAGGTTTCTGGGACATAGCTCATCAAGCTGGTAGGACTGTACAGTGGCTATGGGGTAAAGGAAATGCTTTTAGGATGATCTGGATTGTATATCTATTCAAGAGCAAATGCTCCCTTGGGTTTGGGTCAGTGTGGATGACTTCAATGTGGAAAACACATCTGCTTTTCCTAATTAACCTCCATTTGTTAATGAACCATCAGAATGGCCAGTGTATCTGGGTAGTCTCCTGGCAACCTTGAAGTTATTCACCTGATTTCTTTTGCTTTCACCTGGGACTGTCTGCTTCCAGCTCCCTGTGGGGCTTGAGTGTGTATGGAAGGGATGTGTCCTGTTCTCATCACGTCTCAGGGTGCTCCTCTCCTGTTCTGCTCTAAATCCTCGGCATTAAGTCACTGATGGTTTTCCTTAGGAAATTAATATCTTGTGTCCATGGCAATGATGATCAGTTCAGTCAGTTCTGAAAAGCATCTGTTTTTTAGACAGGTTGTTTTCCCATTGGAAGTTGCTAATTTGCTGAAGGTTAAATTCGTCTGTGGCCTCAGGATCTAAATTAAAAAAGGAACACAGAAAGAGAGCTTTTCACTACAGATACATGTTTTGCTACAGAAATGTTCCCTTTTTCTCTATTAAAATGGCTGTTTTCACTTTGCTATTTGTTCACTAGTAAGAGTGAAACATATAATAGAAAACTGCTTAACTGAAAAGGCCTATGTGCATGTGATGTCATTTACTTTTGAAACTTGACATTTATTCTGGTTCTCTTTATTTTGAGTTTTTTCTCTCACCTCAAAGGAGAAATATCAAGTTCACATCTTTAAAATGAAAAACTTAGTATGTCATCTTCCTTTGTGTAGCAACTTGTAGAGGAATGTAAATGGTCAGTGGTGGTGGTGTTAAACAGTTCTGATGTTAGAACTTGTACACCTGATGGCAAATGTTTGTTAGATTTGCCTCTACTAAAGTACAGCTAAGATCTGTTAGTGCTTGTCATGGAGATTTACGTAAGTGCAGTAAGCAGATTGCACATTCAGTGACATCTCCTGAAGGTTTCAAAGGAAGATTGAAAATTTTATAGTTATCATGGCTCAATAAACATGTAAGAATTACCCAAGAAATATGGGGCAAATGGTGTAAGTTAACACATCTTATCTAAATAAATACTAGTTACAAGATATTAATCCCTATACAGGTCTGGGGTATTTCTAGTTAAGCACAGAAATACTTCCCATTTCTATAGCATGTATTTCTGTATTTCAGAATAGCCTGTATTTCAGAGAAAGGTGAATGATTTCCAGTGTGCCCCCCTTTCCCGGATAAATTAGGCTACTTTATTGAATAAAATGCCAATATAATGGTGCAATTCTGTTGCATTCCTGATGCCATCTTTTCCTCTTAAGCTAGTGAGGGATCCAGAAAGGAAAGCTTTCCTTTTCTAAAGGAAAACTTTGAAAATGAAAGCAAATATTCTTTTAGCATTTATGTTCATAACTTGGAAACGAATAAACTACAAGAGCATTTTTAAAAGGAGAATCCTGAAGCCTTACCTTTTCTTCCCAGGAAAGTGCAACTCTTTCTCTCCAAAGGTAGAAATTCTTCACAAACATGTCTTCAGACTGCTCCATACCAAAATTATGGGTAGTTGACAGGTAGTATTTGATGAGTAACATTACTTGTTTCCTCTCCAGAGAATTTGCCCAAGCTTACACGCAGCATCTGCACCACTGAGCTCTCCCAAATCAGTTGTGGCCTCTTATCTTTGTAAAAGAAGATGAAAAACCTGACTTGTCTCAGCTGATTGACAAAAACAGGTTTTTAGCTCAGCTCCCACAGAAGTTGTTATCACTTGTATTTGAACACCATTTTTTTTTGCTACCTACAAAGAGTATTTAGATGAAATGCCCAAATTTTAAGCATCACAGGTAGATGAGATGAATAATTAATTAAAATAGAGGTGAAAGAGGGTGATCTCATACTGAGCCTGCCAGTCTAAAGCCAAGAAAACCATAGTCTCCAAGTCTCTGGGCCATTCATTGTTGCCAACAATTTTCTCAATCAATGCTTCACTCAAAACTTTTAAAAACTCTGGTTATGTTTCTTTTGTATCTGATGGCTGCTTAAAGCAATGAAATCTAAATGGTTTCCTTATACTTTGATACTTTCTTTTTGTTAAACAAATAATCATATGCAGTTAGAACTTACAGATCTTACTGGTTTCAGTTTCCTTCATTTTGAGATCTCTATTCATCGGGGTGCAGAGAGAAATGAATGTGGTAGACCTTTTCAAATGATTTCTAAATTAAGTACAGTAAATTCTTCTGTAATATGACTCATGAGACCTGAAGATCAAAGTCTTACAAGAGATTTATCAAACCCAAATAATTTTTGTATAGAATATATGGTAACTCCAGGTAATGCTATGTTGTTGTTCCACTTATCATGTGAAAGTGATGAAGAGTGGTGCCCCTTTATTTTCTGGATCCTTCACTAGCTTAAGAGGAAAAGATGGCATCAGGAATCAATTTTGTCTTTTTTTTGAAGTTGGTCTTACACTCTTTGTGAGCTTTCCCCTAAGAGACACAGATGGCTGTTCCCTGCTTACAAGCCTCCATGTACTCCTGTTCTGAAATCCAAGTCCACTGCAGTATAAATCTGGGAAAGCTCAGTGAAGTGTGAATCTGAAAGCTCTGATTAGTGCTGATTAGTTGCAAGCTGGAGTGTGAATAAGCAGTCTGACATGTACAGCGTTTTGTTATATATGGCTGAAGAAATTGCATTTGCATGGTGAAGTATTTATGGTCGTATTTGTGACTTGCTTCATTCACATCTGGTCCATGGTTGTCCTCTGGGAATGGCAGGAGAGAGAACAGGAGGGAAATGTGAAATGGTTCATCAGAAACCAAAGAACAAAGACAAGATATTCCCTTCCCCTGCAAATCCTAATCTGGATAAGAGAGAGTTTGTGGCAATAAGGGACGTGAGACCATAGTGGCAAAAATATATGCATATAATGCAAGTGACTTTATGTTTCAGTTTATTCTCTTCTGTGCCTCTTCTGCCATGAAGTCTATGGTAGTTCAGGTTTTCAGGTTCTCAGGGAGATGATGAGTGACTGGGAAGATGAAATGTATTTTTATTTTAATTTGATTTCTTTTTTCTTTTTCATGTCTGTTTCTTCTGCTGCTTCTCTTTCCCTTGAATCCTGTTAAACCAAAAGAACTACTTAGAAAGAAATTTATGAAAAATTAAGTTGGATGGAAAGTTGTAGACATAATAATTTTTTGTTGTTGAAATAATACCTAATAATGCTGGTGCACTATTAATTTCACATGAAGAAATTTTCAGCTTTTAGCTTTTATTATCAGCTTTTTTGATATTTTCAATCAATACTAATTTGTTTTTAAGATCACATAACAATCTAATCTTGACCAATTAATCTAATCTTTGATCAATTAGTAGGTATGAAAATACTGTTAATTGATAAGAACCAACTGTGGCCCAGTATGGACACATAGACTGCATCAAAGAGCATGTCATGTGTTTACTTGAGTAAAAATACTACCTTCCTTTTAGCCCACTTTTTTATTTTAGTGTATCTGTTCTTCTATCTACCAGTCCTATCTACAAAGTAGACAGATGTTTGGAGGAGCAGAAAGCTAGAGAATTTGTGGGGAGAGAGAGCAATGAGATGGTTCTTCTTCCTACTGCATCTCCTGGGAGGCCAGAGGGTGCGAGGATGGACAGGGCTGGGAAGGAGCGGAGGGATGTAGCAAAGACTTGTGTTTCATGGCAGGATCTCTCATCCCTGCTCTCCGGGAGTGACTCCAAGAGCCGGCAGGAGTTGGTGGCTTTCCCTCCATGCCCCACCCAAGCCATTCTTCGCTCTTTAAACCCCTTTTTTTTTTCCTGATGCAGGACAAGCCTGTCTCTGCCAGGACCTCAGCTGTGACCTGAAATGTACTTTGTGATGTGGCAACATGCTGAGAAGCCATTGTCATTTTTTAAGGAAGGAACAACAGATATGGTTTTTACAACTAAATAACATGTTGGGGGTAGATTTAGTTTCTTCATTTGTTTGAATCACAAGTCTCAATGTGAGGATGATTCCATACAAACTTAGTCACAAAGCAGCAATATATGCATTGAAAGGAAGAGATGAGGTTAAAGGAACAGAAAATTAATTTCAGCATATGCATGTCTCAGTTTATAGTGTTTGAAGACTTACAGATAGATTTAGCTTGTCCTAGTTTTCTTTTTTTTATTATTGTTATTTATTTTGCCAAAATCTAGTTTTGTTCCATATCCTGCTTTCATTGTAAACAACCCTCATATGCTTGGCCTCTCTTGTTATATGAAATTCAATATTTCAGATTTCCAGTCAAGACCATCATCAAATTAAACATGATGCTGAGATATTCATGTTATGGACTTCACTCATGGAACACGGAGGTCACAGGAGCTATTGGACAATATAGAGATGGTCACTGTAATTGGGATGAGAAAATTAACTAGCGGAGCAAATGTGAGGTAAATGTGATACCTGTGTCCTGGACATCTGTGGGCAAGGAGAGTGTGTGAGATCAGCAAGGCTGATCTGTTTCCCACATGGTGACTACCAAAGGCTCCAGCTACTGGAGCAGGTGGCTTTAGATTTTGCTAAAAATTTTGTTTCTTCACTGAAAACATCTTAACCAGCTATAACTTGCTTTTATACAATTCCTACCTTCTTGGTGCAGACAATAAGAACAGATGATGAGGAGGTCTGATGAGGCTCAGTTGTTGACACTAAAGGACCTTGTGTCTTGGTGTTTGAGTTCAGTCAATTATGCTATTAATTATCTGTTAGCTTTGTTTTATTCTAAGGGACAACATAGCTGTATATCAGAACTAATAGCCATGGAACTTTTAAGTAGATAATGGTGAACTCTAGCTCAGATCAATAGTACTGCTTTTATTTTTTTTGTTCTACAGAAGGACAACAAACATAAAGCATGCTTGTGTTTTCTTATAAAAGAGCTCCCTTTTCTGTTCTGAAAGGCTGTAACATGAATGATGATCATGATAAAGAAGGATTAAAGGATGAGATGTAACAAAAAAAAATTAATAACGTGATGAAATCAACTCTGAAAGTCTACTTATGTTAGTTAATTCTGTGTTTGGGAGTGCCAGATGTGCAGGACGAATCCTATAACTTCACAAGTGTTTCAGTTGCTAGGAAATTGTCATCTCCTATTCAAGTATGAGTTGACCAAGACCTGAGGGTGAGACAGAAGTCTTCTGTTGGTAAAATTTTCAGGTGAAATGATTGGGCTGGGGGACAGGTGGGAGGTTTCCCTGTCTTTTGCTATATATATACTGGAAATGCCGGTATGTTGGAACTAAACTATTCTGCAGGAAATTTCTAAGGTGACAAAAGGAATATTTTGTTTAAAGGGTATTTATGTGTCACTCATCCCTACTACAAAATATTTGGTAGCCAATTGATTCAGGTGAGACATAGCTGTGCCTGCTTTATTCTACCAGATAAGTCTTCAGATATTTTAAACTGTTTTAATTAGCTTTGAGAAACCTCATCACTTTCAGCAAAATAGACTTCAGAGATTCCAGCACTCTGTTCTTTCTGCCTTTGTCTGCACAAAGAGCACATGTGTACTTCAGAAATTCACTGCTGATGGAAAAGCTTTTCCTTAGGGGTTCGGCTCAGCTCAGATCCAGTAGTAACTCCTGAGAGCTCCTTCCTTGAAAGTTACATTTTGTTATTCCTCGTAGGTGTCATCATTAGAGACTATTTATAATATTCGTTTTGTTCTGCCTTCTTTTACCGATATCTTAACCTTGCAAAATCCAGCTTCTAGATCACGGGAATCAACTATCAGATTACACAACCCATTAAACAATGCCTTATCTTTCAGTGCCTATTTCCATTGTTCTTAGTACATGTCTTAATTCATATGCACTGTGTTCTTTATGTGGCTTGAAACGTTTCTATTAGTCAGTCAGCTGAAACATGCCCAAGTCTGACCATTTTCTAACAATAAGGCCAATATAGGTTTCTTTTCCTGGTGTAAACATATTGGTCTTCAGAAAAGCAATAAGACCTTTTGCTACACAAAATACTACAGAATTTCAGCTTTCACCAATCTCACAGCATGAGCAAAACAGTCTCATATAAATACCATGTGCATATTGTCTCTTACCGTTATGACATGGATGAGATTCTTAGAGGGAAACCTTTAGATTGCTTTTTTAAATAATTTTACTTTGCTGTTTGAATATCTTCTAAATGAGGACTAGCCCCTGTTCTTTAGTCTATTTCTGCTCTTTGTACAGCATGAAATACTTTGTGTGAAAGGTTAACATAAAACATCTTTGAATCATACTCTATTCTCAGAATTTATTTGCTAATTTTCTTCACATACGCAATACATGTTCATTTCCTCTCTGATAGACCTGGTTTAAAAAAAGTCTCCGAAAAGTACTAGTGCTTCAACAATCCTTACTCTCATTTCAAATCCTAATGGAAGTATAAACAGTGAAATGTTTAAATAGTTGAGAGCAAGGTATTATTTTTGAAATTATATTTATATATCTAAAATAGAAATCGTATCTTAAATTGTATTTCCAGAGGAGATTCTCCTGGATGGACCATTATATAACCTTGGAAATGGGGGCTCAGTGCAACCTCCTGCAGCTGAGGAAACAATTGATAAGGGCAGGTTGGTGAGCTCTTGCTGCAGACCTGGCTCTCACCCCTGAGGTAGCTTAATGAATATTCACCAGGACTTACCCTAGCCTGGCCCGGACATGGCTGCAGTGCCCCTTTAGTGTCTCTGTCTGTCTGTGAGCTTTGAAAGAATGTCTGAAATCTCATCCATACAGAGGGGGAAAAAAAGAAGTTAATGTGGTTCTCCTCCAAAATATTTTTTTAATCTGAAAATGTAATTGAATCAGCATGCTCATCATTTCAAACTTCTTCTGTAACTGTTTTTTCAACCTGTTTTAATAACTATTTAAAATATAAACCACAGTGTGGTTAAAAAATAATTTATTCAACAAACGATTCATTGTAACATTAAAATGCGGAACACTCAGGTGAAGCCAATAAATGTAAAACTGATTAATTAAGTTCAGAAAAAAATCAATAATAAAAATACAAAGTGCCTACATGAAAACCATACCAATGCTGTGCCACTCCAAAAAGACACCATCTGGGAAAAGTAGTTTGCTTTATCATAGTTCCAGCATTTATGAAACTGTCCGCTAAGTTTAAAGGAATTACTTTTTCGGGTCTTTGAAAGATAATGTCTTAAAAGGCTGTTTAGGTTCATTTCAATAAGTTTTTGAAACCCTGACAGTATTTGAAGTAATGGAAGACAGCAGAAGTCCCACCAGCAACCTGCACACCAAAGAGCAAAATAATTAAACTGAGCAGTCTATGTTACCTCAGATGCCAAACTAATCAACCAGTTATAACCTGAATGCAGTTTTTGGTTGAACAGCACACACAGCATGACTTGTGGTTTCTTAGTCTGAAACCTTGCAGGTATTCCCTGTGTTTTCTCTCCTGGGGCTCCTGAGATGGCTTGTGGCACAGTGTGGGATTGATGGGGTCTGATCAGCACTTAAATACAGCAGCACTAGGAGAGGGATGTGAAAGAAGAAAATGTAATAACAGAAGTGAGAATAGGAAGTTAGAGAGCCCTGAAAGAGAGGAGAGATCGTCTAAAGATAATAAGTATACTTCTGTCCTGTAATTCATCTCTTGAGCAAGTAGGCTCTCTCTAGAAATCACTGGCCTCAGCAAAAGATGGGCCTAAAACTTGTCTTCTTTGCCTGATATAGAAAGTGAAATATAGATTAGGGTTCTGAACCCAGTTTTGTGCATTGGGACCGTATCCAGCACTGGTAAACACATGCAACAGTTGACCTTTCTACTGCTTTTATAAAGACTCTTGCTGGTGGACTCCTGCCACAAGAAAATAGAGAAGTGGGTTGTAAAAGAGCTTGCTTAGACTTGACAAGTTTGCTGAGCGTTTCTTCCCTGAGTTAGAATGAAAGAAGTTGAAGGTAGACTTCAGCTTTCTCAGCTGACACATCCTTGGCTTCAGAGTTGAAAATGTTTCAACATCTCTGTGAATTTCAGCAGATATTTGGGTTCACTTTTAATGTGCTTGATGTCAGCACGGTGTAGCTGAAAGCCAAAACTCTCTGCCAAGAAAGAAATGTGTCCAATATCAATCATCATGTACTTAGCAGCCTGAGTCCTGTCCGGACCAATGACTTTACTAACTTTATTCCTATATCTGGGTTACTGCTTTTTGATCCCATAAATAGGATGATCGCAGGACATAGCCTAAAATATCTGAAGTGATCAAAAATAGAACTACATGGAAACTATCCTTTTAGTTGGGTGTATTTTTCCTTGACTTTACAAGAATGTGAATATTTCTCCATAGTAAAATTCCAACCTGGAACAAATTATGACGGAACAACTCTCAGTGGGCATAAATCAGCATAGCAATGCCTATTTACAAGGATTTGAACTCTTGGGGTTTCTTGGGGGTTTTTTTTTGGTCCACCTGAAAATTTACCACTTTCACATAAAAACATCCCTCTTACTAGGAGCTGTTTTCATACATGCTGTGATCAAGAGGTTGGTGTTTGGATTTTTTTTCCCTCTCTCCTTTCATTGTTACCACAAGAAAAGCTGATCTGATAAATAGGTTTATGCAGCTCTAATGAAGAATGACCTGATCTCTGCAAGGATACACGTGAGGCTTTGTTGTTCCGTAGTTTCCACTGAGCATGACATGTCTGGAATGCTTTATGCTGACTGCATCATCAAAGTACTAGGGGGTAAAAAAAAACTGGAGAAGTCTCTGAGCCTGCATATTGACTTGCTTTACCATTTTATTGGGTTAATCATCCTTATAAATCAAATTCTAACTCATGGTTTGATGTTGTTGAATTACCTCGGTGCCACCTCTGAGTACTGCCAGGGCTTCATGTCTTGGGCTCTTTGTAATAAAGTGAGGGGTATGTTTTACTTCTAGGGTGAGGTTGGCCCTGGAACAAGACAAGGATTTCCTGAGGTTTTGCAGCTGTATCTTGTGATTCAGCCCTGTGTTCTCAGACTGGCTCTGTGCTGCCTCCTCCAAGCATTGTACCTCTCCTTCCTCATCTCTGCATGTAGTGGCATCCTATCTAGAGAAGAAGGAAGCAGACTTTATCTGGCAATGACCAACACACAACTGCTAGGCTACCTTTGCAAAAATAAGAATGTTTTCCTCTGAGTATTGTAAATGAAAACCTCTAATTTAAGGGACGTGAAGATGCTGCAAAGGCTCCAGTACTGGTGGTAAACTATTAGACGCAGCCAGAGCTGCTCATTCATGTGTCACAAAGTCTGTGTTGCCTAAAGGAAAGTCTCCCTCAGTTTAAATTATAGATAAACCATGCTTTTAGAGCAGGTACTTCTGAATTCTTTGCAGATAATCACAGATGCATTACAGCATAGGAACAGTGCCTTTTTCAGAAAAGGTGTATTTTTATAAGCATGATGAGCTCAACAATGGATGTATTCTAGTATATATCTGTTATTTATCCATCTGTAAGTTTGTCTGTCCAGACTGAAGAAAACTCACCAGTATTCCTTAAATCTTTTAACCTGAATCAGATGTGGGGAGATAAATGAACTCTCTCTTCATATTGAATCATTTATTATTCATTATTTGGCACTGAACTTAGTCCTTTGCCATAACACTGTGTTTGATATAATGGAAGGTGCCAGACAGGTGAGAGTTGGCTAAAGTTCAGAGCAAATCTGTCTGTGACAAACAAGCTTCAGAGAATGTCCCATTAAGACATTTCCATTGCTAATGAAGGTTTAAACATAAGTGTTGGAAGAAAGGCAACATCCTCCCTACCCCCCAAATGAGAGATATCAGACAGGCAGGGACCTGCTGGCACTGCCATAGCAGCTGTGAAACAGAGCAGTATCTGTGGTCTTGGAGATGAAGCTGAGCGAAGGGAAGATTTGACACTAGAGCTGTCAAACACTTGCTTTAAACCAGAAGCACCAACTCAAGTTCTTGAGCTCAAAAACCTCTTCTGCAGAAGATGCCAAGACTTGCTGCAGATGCAGTTGAAAAATAGGGAAGATCTTTTTTCATTCAGGCAGACTTGGCTTTTATGTTGTCTGTGGAAAAAGAAGAAAAGGACCATGATTGCTGCTAATGAATTTTTGAATTAAAATTTCCAGTACTTGTTATTGTTCTCATAAATCGTACCTGTAAGAAACATTGCCTGGAGCCAAATCGTTTCCAAATTTCTATTTCATTCTTTTTATTAGGAGAAGCCTAGACTTTTGGTCAGGCCCGACATCAGGGTGACTCAGTGGAACTCTATTGAAGCTAAAGGCACTCTATGAATTCAGACATGCCGAGAAACCTGCTTATAGTGTAGAAGTCATGGAATAATTTCTCTGTCAGCTCTTCTAGAAACAGTTTCCTCCTCCATCCATCCAAGGCAGTGTGCAAATATGTATGGGAAAGAGACGAAAATGTAGAAATTTCTGTTGACTGGAATAGTGCATCTTCTATTTTTAGACCTCCAAAGGTGCATGTTTTGTGAACAGAGATTTTTGTTAGGTGTAATTAAATTAATTTTCAAGGAAGTTACTAATTTCATTGAAAGCTAGAGATCCTCCCAATGCATGATTCATCATAACTCCACCTCAGCCCTGGCCTGCAGGGATAACTAACTCCTTTGGTGAGAAGATAATTTTATTTTAATTCTCATGCAGTCATTGGACAAGTTGAAGACAAATGCCAGCTATCAATCTTTGAGTGAATTATTGTTCTATTAGGGTGTGGTGGAGTAAAGGATGTCATACTTTAGTACCTATAAAGCTTTTTAGATATAATTTTGTGTGTAAACCATAATAAACGTAAAAATCATACTTTATGACTTACATGAAAAATACATTAAGACAACCAAAATTAGATACTTTGAATAGCATGGGAGATTTTTTTTTTAATAAAGGACATAAAGATTTATTTTTCCAGCGTTTCTATTCAAATTAATAACAGGGTGGGGTCTTTTCCTCTAACTATTTTCCTGTATTAGCAAATTATTATTTTTTGTCCTTCCACTCTTATTTGACTGGAAGCAATCATGAAAAGAAGATCAGTTTTCATGACTGGCGTCTAGTGTTGTATCAGAGATACCTGAGCTTCAGAGATACTGGAGAATGCAGGGGGAGTGTTGACTGTGGAAGAAATGAAGGACTAGACTCTGAAGAGACATTCCGAGTAACCACATATTGCACTGCAAAGCCCACACTTTGCTGTCAGCATACTTGGTGAATTTTGCTAGCACATAAAAAATGTACTAGACACTCCTAATAATGATAATTACAGTTCTAATCTTGCCAGTGATTTACCTGGGCAGACATGTACACCCATATGGAGCTCCATAAATTTTAATAGGGCTCCATGTGGGTCTGGAGGCAGAAGTGGAGGATTGGCAGAGATGAGTGTTGTGTGACCCTCACTTTGACTGGAATTTGGGTGCACAGATATGTACCACTGAGTGCACAAGGTGCATGTCTGCGTCTGTGCTTCCAGGATGTGTTACTCTGAACAGTGTTATTACATTTGGAGAAAGTATTTGGGGAGAAATTAATTCTGTTGTAATACTGTTTGGCTGTGATTTACTTTCTCACTTCGCGTCTTCAAACACGGAGGATGAGAGGCAGCACATTTTTCTTGGTTAGTTACTACAGATAACCCAGATGCTGGTCATTTGTGTTTGGCTTCCAATTAGTTTTAATTTTGTTTGGGTTTCTTCGAAGTGTGACAAGAACATCTTTTCTGTGGACTGCATTTATGTCTTCTAACAACATATTTGGTATGGGAAATATATTCCTATCCCTTTCAATTCTGGATTTCCAGAATAAGCTCTTGCTCATGTAAATGGTAGCACCAATTTCAGACAATATATTGGTATAAGGATTGTTTAAGTGAATAACTCTTACCTCTTTTCTCATTTTTCTAAGATGTTTGCTGTATTTCAGGATCCCAAAGTTCTACTGATTTTGTTTCTGAACTGTAGGCTGTTCTGGGACATCGACAGTGCAGAATTTCAATGTAGAAATGTCTTTGGGTGTGGTCTTTGGGAATCTTCTCCATTATTACTTGATGTAAATCGAGAAAATGGTATATTGGTTTCTTGATTCATGTTGATGGTTAATTTATAAAACATATTGGTGAGCTATTGTTTAAATTGCATAAAGGGTGCAACAAATCACATAAAAATAACTGAATAATTTCCAAGTATATGCTTTGATTGTGTCCCGAACCACTACTTATTAAAAAGACAACTTATTCATTAATAGAAAATCATATAAAATTATTTTTATTGCAAATTTAAACTGATTTTCTTATGAAACATATAAACCACAAACAATACTAAGCATGAACTGACGCTGAAATTCACTTTACTGTAAATTGTATCTGGAAGTCTGCTATTTGAGAAAGTGTTGTCTGCTTTTGCTACATTATATTACTAACAAATTCCATGATACTCTTGAATTAGTGTTAGGGTAAATTAAGGAGAAACAAGGAAGCCACAGCTGAAGCAACTTTCTTTGATGAATATGTATAAAGTTTTTTTCTCACAGCTTGTGGATTATTTATAAACATAAGACACATTATTTTTTACGTGCCTGGTTCTAGTATGGAGGTAGTACTGGGTGTTTCTTGATTCTCAGCTTGTTAAAGCAGTGAGACTGCAGAATTACTTACTTCCTTGTCTGCTGAGCTCTGATGTAATTCATTGTGCCGCTTGAATTTATTTTTTTATTTCTTTTCACAAAGAGGAATCAGGTCAAAAGGATTCAAACTGTTTGCCTCAAAGCTTACTGACTACAAACTAAATATTTCTGAAAACAGTGGTCTTATGCTTCATTTCCCATTCATATTGTAAATGTGCTAGTAGGTAGGATCAGGCAAGAGACTGGCTTTGTGATTTAAACTCTGAAATGGGGAAGCATTATTGCCATGCAATCTGTGTAAGAATCCAGGCTGTGGAAGTTGGGACATTAAGCCCCATTTGTTAGTTTGCTCCTCCTTTTCTAACTCTTACAATAGCCGCTGTTTGAAGACCAGACTTCAGCCCTCGGAAGCAGTAGAATTTATTATAAGCATTTGCAAAGCCTTTTTTGGATATCAGGTAACACATATGTGCTAAATGCTGCTAATTCTGAAAAAAAAAACACAAACCTGCTGTGGAATTATTTTGCTTCTTTTCATGATCTGTTTTATTCAGAAAAATTAATAATATTCTTTCCATTTTCCAAAATTACCTTTTTTTTTAATTAAATACTTCATCATATATAAATAGCTTCCTTCAAAAATAGCTTTGAAACAGAATCTTTTAGACCATCTGTTATCCCTCACCGAGAAAACTAGCAGTCACCTAGAAATAGCTAATGTTTCTTGATGCCTACAATCAGGGTGTTTTAGCTCGTTTTGTTTTGCAGTTCTGTACTTTGTACTACTGCTGCTGAATATGTATGTGTGTTGATGGGCCAGCAAAGTTGTGGTATCTCACTAAACAAAACAAATGCTTTTATGAGCTTCAGAACTAACAAGTCCTGCTTTCCTATGAATTTATAGTTACCACCTCTGTTTTGAATGTTTCCTCATAATTCAGGTATTCAGAGGTTTCTCCTCGCTGTGAACTCTCAAAAGCACTTGATTCAGTTTTTCCATGAGCTGGGTAACTTAAGTATCTCTACCCTCTATGAAATTATTTCTTCTAATGAAATTTTAGGAAACCTGATTAGGAGTTCTGGGATTACTGTGCATTTGTCAATTTGTACTGTGCACCTTCAGAAGTGGCCTTTGGGTTGAAAGCTACAAGAAGCGGTAAAGAAGAATAGATGGCTTGGTCACATAAACATCAATTCTTCAGGAAATCAAAATGAAAGTATCCAGGGAGATAGAAGAAATGCTATATGAGATTTTTGATCCCTTTATTTGCATTAAAGGATGTTTTCTTTTATGTTTGATCTGCCTGATTACGGAAGGGCTATTCCAGCTCTGTGCTGGTGCTTTGAGCATGCATATCTGTTGGAAAGTAGCCCCAAAGAACCCAAACATTCATTTGACGTTACAAAATTTGATTTTCTGGCTTTTATTTTTGCTTAATTAAGAAAATGTTTTGATAAAATGGAACCACAAAGGTAGAGATTAATACCATGAAAAATTTAGGCAGGTCTCAAATGTGTGCAGCTAAGCACTCTTCATAATTCACATTAAACACTCTGCAATTTTTTAAAAAGAAAAGTAATATTTCAGAAGTACTAAGCATTATGCTTAAACCACAGATTCTGTAAAAAATGAACTGCATAAGCTATTAGCAACTGTATGCGTCATAAACACCTTAGGCAAGAAAATGAGATCCTGATGCCAAATGCAGCTCAGCTCCATCAGTCTACATGGAGCTACATTTCTGCAATTTTATAAGATAAATGTCTGTGCTGTTTTATGTGATGAAACCACAGCTTGGGTGAATCCTCTTATTTTTCACCAGTGATTTAATAAAGGCAAGCTCAATATAAATATTGAAAGGCTGCTAGTATTGAAAATACTCTTTCCCTAGTAGCTGAAATACGTGAGAGCTTTGTCTTTTCATATTGATTGTTCAAAAAGAAAAAAAAAAAAGTTAAGACTTGTCTATACAAGAAGAGGGTATATTTACTAACTAGTGGGCTCTAAACGTTTTCTTGAACACACTAGACTTTATATTGCACTTGTAGAAAAAATCTTCGTTGAGTTATGTTTCATCCCAGCTACTGGGAACTTCAAACCCCATTTTAATCTCAGTTGAAAAAACTGGTGAATGCCTCCTACCTCCTAGTAGAGATTAAAGAGGAGAAATGTTACAAACTGTATTTCCCTGCACCTATTTCTTTGACACATATAGCTGTGGTAACACAATAAAAGAGCTGCATTTAATTATTTTTCCAGAACTCCTGAGTTTAAAAGAGGTAGAGTATTTATGAGCCCCATTTGTGCTCTCTAATCCACAAGATACCAAAAGATATCAGAACACAAAATGGTGGCTATTGGAAGTGACCCATTGTGCCTCTGAAAATGTTTGTCTTGTTCTACTTCTTTTTCCAAATAAAATACTGAGCATTAATTTAATCATTAAAAGAATAATGAAAATAAGGAGCAATGAAAATGTAATCAAGGTAGACAATTAATAGTCACAGAAGTGTCATTTTTAAAACAGTTTAAAATATCTCCTTTGCTGCTCTGCTGTGTTCATGGAATAAACCTGCTTTAATTATTTCCTGTTCAGGCTTTCCTCTGTTTCCTTGGTTTTAGGAGGAGTTTACCTAGCAAAAAACCAATGCTGCTCATTTCCTCAGTGGATTAACTGGGCAATGATGAAACAGAAGCTTCTGTCTGCTTCATTCTTTACACAACCTGGTGTTAAAGAGTGACCTTTCACCCTCAGAGATTTTAAGGATTAAGGATGCTTTTAAGTCTCGGTCTGGTTACTAATCCACCACTTTCACTTGATGTTAAATAAGCACTTCCTGATTTACCCTTTAAATCCTGTAAACATAATAAAACAGAGTTTAACCTTTACCTTAGGATTTTACCACTATCTTATGCTCTGTCAAATAAACCTTTATAAGAAGCAGCGAAGACAAAACTAATAAGCCATACCCTGATTTTTTTTTCTATTTTTTTTTTTTTTTACCTTGGGATATGTAGCAAAACATTACAATATTTTTAATATATTCAGGTCAAACAGTTGTTAGAGTGCATTGGGGTCCTTACACTGTGCAAATAATGGAATTTTTAAAAAGCATTTATAAACTATTTGAGACAATGAAATAGATGTTTCTTCTGCATTCAGTCTTCTGTGAGCAAACTATACTAGAAGGAGTTGAAATGGAAATATATTGAGACAGATTTCATAATCCAAGGCGTTGCAACTTTCAAGAATATCATTTAGCCTCCAGCCATTGCTTTGTAAAGTCAGGCTCCCATCTGGTGTAAACTGCATGTAAACTCCATTTGCAGTCCAGGGACTATCTGGACTTACACCAGCCACGGATTTGACCCCACAGAACTGGGTTTTTGCTGTGTTTTTCTCCTTAGGAAAATGGTATCTTGGCTGATGAAATATTCATTCATGACTGTTTCCAGTGGCTGTATTTAATGGTACAAAATTATCACTACTCTCTGCCAGAATACTTCTGTCTACATCACAGCTGCAAAGGGTGTCTCTTTATCGTTTATTTATATAAATAACTTCTTGCCTATATAAGTAATTTCAACATAATGCTCCCAGCCTGGGACCAAGGACCTGGCGGGACCAGCTGAGAGTTCCTGTCTGCATGACAGTTCCAAGGGCTGAAATCTGGGGACAATGGTACCCAGAAAAACAGTGTTGGAAATGCCTTCTTTCAATCATTACAACCACCACCCATCAAGTATTTTAAATAAGGTTTGTTTTCAGCAAAAATCCAAAATACCTCATTTCAAAAATTTTGAGTTCTGTCACCTTAGAGAGTTTCTGGTTTTATATCTCATAGTGAGTAGAGAAAAATTATCCTATGATAAGAAGTTAATTCCCTCTTCTGAGGCCCTAAATCAAGGACCTTATTAACAAAGGAATACAGTTATCTGTCTGAATGGGAACCTTGCTTGGCTTTCGATATCTTTTAGGGAATATTTATTTTAATTAAATTGAATATCTGCCTTGTATCTTGCAAATATCTGATTGTCTCTGCATCAGCTATTGCCTAGGAGGAAATATAGACAAAGTAATCATTTATACATGCATGATTTTCTTACTATGATCAACAATCCCTTTGTCTTCTGCCTTAATAATGCAAAATATCCTGTTTCCTCTATGTTTGCTAATGCTGCTGACAGTGCTGTGGAGGATTCAAGTGCAACTGCTCCTTGACAAGTTTGAGGGACCTGGTACCTGCACTGGGTAGGAGCTCTTACCAAAAGAAATTCTGCGATTTTAAAGTCTCTGAACGAAGTTAGGATGTAATGCTGAGGCAGTCAACTTTTCTGGTGTCTGCTGGTGATAAGTGAATGATAGCTAGAGTTCACAAATGGTTTAAATTCATTTAGCAAAGACTATTTGCAACTTCCTTGCAAAATTATTGAGTGTACTGGGTAGGGCTGCTTTTGAGAGTTTTATGAATCCCGGAATTGCCTGCTGTCTTAAGAGGCATAATATTGGACCTTCTTCTACAGTCTGGGAGATAAAACTCCTGTTAAAGGCAATAGCAACTGTGGCAGTGTATGCAAATAAGAAACAGGACAAAAGAGAAAATTATAAACAAAGGAAATTTGATTTCTGCTTTTCATTGAAATTTGGGAAAGAAGATGGACAGGAGAAAATGCTTTTGTTTTACAGGTTTTACATCCACCACAGACACTGGCAATGTTTTGTTAATGCGTCTTGTGCCAAAGTGGTCCTGTGAGGCACTGCCAGTGGGAATAAAACTAGTATGAAACATCCGAACATCTTAAAAACAGAACAGCCTTCCCTTTGAAATAGCCTCCCACAGATGCTGAAGGCAAGAATAATTCACAGCAGTGTCAGTAACATTCCTCCCCATGAAGGAGAATCTGATGAAATTGAGCAAGAGCAAACCAGCCCTTGGCACAAACCAGCCCCTGAGATCCGTAGGTGCTGAACTAGTCAAGAATCTGGTCTGGTAAACACAGAGGCAACTGTAAGAGGTCACCAAACTTTCCTCACCACCAGCCTTTAATGAGGGATCCTACACGCAGAGATGAAATGGAACCAAGCAAGAGGGGCTGAAATAGGCTCTGAAAGAGGTTCTACTGGAGCTGATGACAGTAAGCTTAGCTCTTAAGAGGCGGCCAAACTGCTCACACCAGGCATGCCAGATGTGGTGTACAGTACAGTAGAGTGGTACTGCATTTCACTGTGCACCTGTCTAAGATGAACTGACCCTGCAGTACTAGCAGGGTGTTTGTGGGATCTTTCTCCTGCTTGTCAAGGCAACTCTCTTAGCCCCCCCTTCTTGTCTCAGACAAGAGGTTATGGGGATGGCCACTGTCTGTGGGTATGTGGGTGAAAGTAGGATATCTTGCTCTTTGACAGTTGACTGGCTCTTCTAGACAAGCAATGCACGGATCTTTCATTTTGTTTTTAAATCAAAATTCCTTCCCAGGAGATGAGCCTTGGAAATCCTGGCAAAGTGGTATTGATCCACCCAGCATGAAAGGAAGCCACTAAAGCTTTGTCAAAAGTCTGAACTCTTCCTTACTCCCCTAAAATCACCTAATGCCTTTACTTAAAAATGTCTGACAATGTGTAACTTAGCTGTGGTCTGCATTCTACCAGGAAAAGAACATCTTCACATCTAACTGTAATCACTGATGGTAGGTTTAGGAATGAATGCTAATTTGGACTTCAGGTCATATATGAAAAAATCATTTAATTATTTCTGCTCTTCTACAGAGATCTGAGACTTCCTTTCCAAGTCCTTCATGTGATTTCAAAATCACATTCAGAATATCCATAAGCTTTGTGTAACTCAGACTATTACCATATATTCTGGTGTGTCTTCAAGTGAAGGAAACACGTAACAGTTAAAAAGCAGAAAAATATTTAGTGTTGAACTGATGAGGTGGTTTTGTAGTTTTTTTCTTCTTTGTTCTGTCACAACTTTCTTTTCTTGTACTATTTATTCTGTGCTTCTTAATGTCTTGAAAACAGCTTATAAGACACTCACAGAGTAATTTATGACTCTGGTGTGTTTCATTATTATTTCTGCTTGCTCAACTTTCCTGAATGAAAATGGTTTTAAAACAGAGGTTTTTTCAGCATATAGGAGAGCTCACACCTGTATCTGTAATGAGTTATTTGCTCAAGCATTTTATGACAGTTAAAGTTCCCTACCTCTTGGGTTCCTGCTATAATTAATAATATTTAGAACTTTAAATTGTAACTTTTAGTGAAGTATACAAGGAACTGATGGAATTTCTGTTTTCGTGGGGGGAAGCTGGACCACTGGAGGAATGGTAATCAAACTTACAGATTCCTCTATTCAGCTGATGAACTGCTGCTATAGCACCTACAGTTCTTGATTTGTTGTTGAGGTTGCCTGCAGGAGAAGACAATCAAAAAAGATTTTGGGGAATATGATCTGAAGGATTCTCCAAAGGGAACACTGAAAGCAAGACTAAAGAAACCGGAGGAGAATGGGAAAGAAGAGTCAAAGGGCTGTGGCCATCTCCTGAACCTGACCTGGGCTGCTCATGGGGGAGGGACACAGGATGGAGGGATAGAGCTTTGCTTCTGGGCTTGGGGGATACCACAAAGATAACTTGGGGCCAAGTAGGCTGAGTTTCTTTGGGAAAGAGCAGCTCCTACAGCAGTGCAGAGTGCCCAAACTATGATCCTCTCCGTGCTACCAACATCAACCATTTATAAAGGAAGATGAAGCAATCACTGAGAACATACGTTTTTGCATTTTTCTGCAACTCTGCAGTAATGTGGAGCTAAATATATTTCCAGTGTATGTTTGCAAAGTATGTGACTGTGCCAGAAATATGCCAGAAATGAACTTAATCGAAGGAGTTTCGTGGATTTCATGTAGTTACCATTCTTTTGCTATTCCAACAGGTCACTGTATTGTCATTAAAATCGAGAAGAGGACCAATGGTCTTCTCACACCACAATTTCTACAGTTATGCTCAATTTACATCCAAATAAACAACAGAGAAAGCTCAGAGTTTGGAGAAAATCAAGAAATTATTTACTTTCAAATGGAATTGATCTCCTCAGCCAACAATAACAGAAAGAAAGAAGTATATGTGTATATATATATAAAACATTTAAATTTTATAATAGATTGGCCTGACACATGTAGTATTACACTGCATTACTTAGCATGTCTTAAAGAAAACAAAACCTTTTACTGAGCAGTTACCATTCAGACAGGTTATGGCATTTGTAGAGTAATTAGCAACTGTAAAATATGACTAACCAAATCATTATTTTTAACTAAAAACATAGGCGCCTACATTCTTATGTATAAAACATTTTTTATAAGCTGTGCATGACCAGGGAATACTTTATAACAGCGCTTAGGACAGAGAAAATACTAATCAGGATTTTAAATGTCTGCAGTTATAGTCCTGTAAATGTTCTTGAAAATGAAATGAATAGCTTCCAGAGAGGTGCATAACCAGAAAGGTGATGCAATGGTGCCAGGGGGAAGGAATGGGCTGATGGGAGAGCTACTAAGAGGCCTCAGGTGCTGTGCAAGTCATCCAACATGCAGGAGAGAGACTGGCCCATTATTAAGGTCCTCTGTGGTCTGACATTGCTTTGGGTCAAGGACAATGGCTACAGGTGCTGCAAAAAGAAGTGACATTCAGCTTTACATTGATGTAAAATAAGTACCAGTGAAATATGACTAAGCTTTTAAAATAGATTTAAAGGATTATTTCTTCTCCATGAGAGTGCATTACTGATTTTGCTAGCACCTTACCAACTTCCAGACCGCAGCAGTTTCAGCATCTAAGAGGAGACTTTTCCCAGGGATCACTCACTGTGCTTCTTAACGAAGCACTCTGGATTGTTCACCTGGCTTCCCTTTAAATTTACACATCTTAAAAATGACTTCAGCGCCAACCCACTGGAGTTGATCTAAGTTCCCTCAAGTCTCATGGAACTTAGCTCATGTTCATCAAGAGCTTCTCTGAGTTGCAAGTCAGTGAGGTGTGAAATGCTTGTGGTTTGATGATTCACAGAACTCTCACCGTGAGCCTTAATTAATCAATCTTTGCAAGGAATTTGAAATCCTTAGATGAAAGGCTCTGTAGCTGCAAAACACTCTTATTACAATGGCCACCACTTGTCTTCATGGGGACCTCAGTTTTACCATTCTTTTTTGTACCATTGCAATAACTTCCCTTTTATGTTGAAAGGGGAAGAGCTGTGTAAACATGTTCGCCAGCAAACATTTCTCATGCTGGTGGTTTAAAAGAAACTATACTTGAAAAGCAACACAACTTTCAGCCCCATTTCCTCAAGCTGTGATCTTGTCAGGCTGCAGACAGTAAACGAGGCTGGGCTGGGTCAGCACTGTCGTGGCAAAACAGGCAATGATGCTAACGATTGAGAAAAATAAAGCATATGAATCCAAATCCCTCCACTGTGGTGCCCTCAAGAGCCCTGGAAACCCAGGAACTGTCCTAAGGTAGTGCTGTGGTGTGAATCAAAGCAAAAAACTCTTCTTGCTGTCAGTGAACTATATCTTATTTCTTTACACAGTAAAATTACTGATTTAGCATACCACCATAGTATGTGATGCAGCTTCATTGAAGGCAAAGAAATCTACCCCCAAGAGTGTACAGTCTGCATCCTGAGCATGGGTGTGTCAATGGATGTGGCTGAAAAACAGAAGGAAAGAGAGAGGTGTGAAGGATCACGTTGAAATTATGTTGTTCTTGTGTCAGATGTGTTTTCCCACACTTAAGGTACTTTGCTTGGCTTGAATGTTCAAAGCTCGCACTTTGACAGATAGATCCCTTTCTCCTGGTACATGGACCAGAGTGGTTTTTGATCATCTTATGCATTCCTATTTGAGAATAATTTAATGAAAATAACTTGCACAGGCACTTAGAATTATGCACTGTAATTTGACGCTCCAGGTTTGTTTGATTTTTTGGTATAGAAATTTTTTATTCATACTACAAGATTAGACATCAAGGAAAAGAGATTGAGAGATAATTGACTCATCCACAACTAGATTGTCATGTCTAGTACACAAAGTCTCTGAGGTGAGGAAATTTTTCTTCCTCTGTTTGCAGAACCGTGTAGGACAATTATGGGTGGAATATGCAGCTATTGTATTGTTACAGTTACATAAATAACCATGTTTTCTGCCCAGATAGCCAGTGTTCAAAGACAATAACAGAACAAAGAGTATATGTTGTGTTGAGCTGCTGAATTCCCAAACTTGTTGGGATTTGAGGTTGTTTTTGGAGTTGATACCCAAGCCCAGGCTTGTCCTTTACAATCTGTATTTAAAAGCAGTTGGTGAACATCATAAGAAATTGGAGCTGGTCTGGGTTCTGTAGGTGGCAAATGGAGACAACTGATTGTGGTAAAAAGACATGTAAAATCAAACACTAGATAGGTAAAAGGACAAGAGAAGGATGGTGCTTCCTGCAGTTCTCTATGCACCAACTGAAGTAAGAGTTTAAGGACATGCTATTGCACTCTATGTTAAAAAACAGTATTTTGAAATCCGTTCCAAAACACCATAAAGAGAAGTACCACATAAATGTCATAGTAGATGTGCACCACTTTCTTCAGCAGTATGCCTGTGTGAAGGAAGTCTTGTCCATACAACACTCAAACACAGCAATCTTACTTTTCCACTGATTCTATCTTCTGATCTTTCCAACTTGGCTTCTTTCCCATCTAGGTTTAGGTTTATCACTCACTTCTGATCATGTCTGGAAGGTTTTTCTAAAAGTAATTTTTGCGTATCATACATGATCTGAGATCAGCTTAGTTTAGTTGAAGCTATTGTTTGGTATTCAGGATACCTGTGTAACTGGTTGTGCAAAACCTGCTCATCTAATCTGGTAGCATGTGTCTAAGACCTCAGACGCACTTGGAGATTCCGGTGCTTGGGATAGAGCAGCAGAAGGAGGACCACCCATGTAATTTTCATATCGAGGCAATGAAGAGCTTGGAAAGTCCCAAGCCACAGTTGCTCCAGTTTCAATGTTCTTTATGCATGCTTTAAATGATTAGATCGTGTCCTAGCTCCTTGAGAGCTCACATTTGTATTCATTCCACTGGCAGAGAAGAAAACGAGGAAAAATCAGTTTGTGCCTAGGGAACTCCACCATATGGAACTTACTGGCTGTTGTTTCTGTACCTGTAAGGTTCTTTCACTGCCTTGAAAAATTTCAGTGCCTTGGAAAAAAGAAAAAATTATATTTTTTTCTATGAGGCAGCATTCAGGATCAAGGTAGTTTGGGGAGGAACAAGCCTGAGCATGTAGCTGAAGCAGCCTTGCCCCTGTTGGGCTGCAGAATTCAACAACCCCAGCCATACCTAGGCTTTCCTACATGAGCTTTTTCTGAAGAAAGTAGTAGAACTATATTTGAAAAAAATATGCATTTCTCACATTGACAGAGCTGCCTGGATTTTCATGCTAGTGTAAGATAAAATCATGGTAATGCAAGTATAATTTTGAAATTAAGGATAGATTTGAAATGGCCAGTGTACAAATTCATTTGGCACAATGAAAATTTACTGTTTCCTTTAAAAACACTTGATTCTGATCACTAAGCAGCTTGCACAGATCTGAGACTTTTTCCATGTCATATCCACACAAATAATTCAGTTTCTGTGTTTCTTGTTCATTTAACCTCCACTCTGATTTGTCTGCATTTTTATTGATCATTTGGACTGGTAATATTTATTTCAGCACTTAATACTTGCTTTCTAAGCAGTAGAACTTACTAAGTCTTCCTAGATGTGACAGAAGAAACATCATATTTGTATCACTCATAACTTTTGCTTCCATCTAATACCTTTGTGAATTATTACCTTAGTTTCTCAAAGTTTATTAAAAATTAAAATTTATTAATTTAATGAAACAACATTGTCCCAAAGTCAAGTAGCTCAAATATTCATTTTTTATTAAACATTAGTTTCATTCACACTTCAAATTACATTTTGTTCAAAGGTCTCATGAAAAGAAATTTCTTTTTTTTTCCCCTGTCCTTCTAAAATAAATGTTGAGAGGATTCAGCATTCAAAGAGCTCATAGAATTTGAGATAAAAATAATCCAAGAGGATTTCCATGGTGATAGGAATATGGTCCAGGGTACACTTTAAGGAAATGGCATAAAAGCAAATGTTAGAAAAGTTACATTAATAAGTAATCATTTTCTCTGACAATAAAATCAAGTGGAATAGGCTAGACATGAGTGGAATGTGTAAGTCATTGCTTTAAAAATGGGCTGGGGCAAGCAGCATTTTGTCGGGTGTGCACAGAATCCACACTTCAATTTTGAGTCACCCTCTTAAAAATCAAGTTAATTATTGTTTGGAAAGGGAGCAGCATGTATTGCTCTGTTTGAAATGGAGGCTCTACACCAAGACATTGAACAGATGAAAATGCTTAAATGGTGCAAAGTAAGAGCCTGCAAGACCACAAAGCTTCTGTGGGTTTTGTTTACTGATATTCAGTTCTTTTTAGCTGTATGAATTAAGTGACACACAAATATTTTTATGACTGCATTTATTCTCCATAACAATATGAATGAACCACTGAATAAGAACCAAGTCCCTTGTGACTGCAGAAGAAGGGTGATTAAATTATAATCACATTGGATTAATTAATCTATAATATTTGTACTTTATATGAAAGAGGAAAATCAGCCTTCAACATAAAGGTTATGTACTCATGAGGTCTGTGTCTTAATAAAGAAAAGGCTTTGGGAAAAAGCTTGACAAGCCCCCCAGATATGATATGTTGTAAATGTAGACAGAAGGTTATTACTGATATAAAATACATTCAATGTAATTATCAGCCACAACAAATAATCAGAGAGATGATAATGAATAATTAACATTTTTATTTTTCTGTAGTAATGTGTCTAATAGATAAGTGCACAACATAGAATTAATTTATTATGCTATAGCATTTTAGTAATGAAAACTGTATCATCAAAATATCTCTTCAGTGGTAGTGGAAGATATCAGCTTAAATAACTGATAAGGCTTATTCCTTTGTTTTCTCCTCCCAATTGTACTGAAGATGCCCTGAAAGCAAGGAACTAGCAAAAGGAACTATAATAGTCTTGAAAGAAAACCATAATAAAAATATAAAACTTATGACCTGATCTTCTAGTCCCAGTAAATTAAAAAAATGTAGGTTATTTACAAAGAGGACTCTTAATTTATTGCATTAAATTCATACACATTGTATTTTAATTTCACTTCTGCTAAATTTGTAACTAATAAATTGTGGCTTTACTCCTTTCCAAATAAAATACCTGTTACAATTTACAAGGAATCAGTGTGTCAAAATAATCTCTGATCTGAATGCGAGAGAAAATTTATGCCTGAAAGATAATGTACATGTAGATTTTAATTACTTAAATACAACACTTTATGTATTGGAAGGATATTCCTAGAGTTTTTAACTGCTCATAAACCTCATTTTATAATGAGTGTCTTTATATATATTACTTTTAAATAACAATAAATAATGTTTATTTTGAAGTTGATTTATTTTTTTACTTATGGGAGAAAAAAGATTAATTTTATCATATTGTGTAGAACACAGTCATCTGCACGAGTGTCATTTCTGAAACCCTGGAACTCTGAGCAGGCATGCCCTGTGCTTTTGAAGCTTAAAGTGTGACTTTTATTAATTTTTTTTTAAATTTTCTAATAAAGCCTGAACTTTAAATCAGACACCTAAAAGCCCTTGGACGTCAGCTTAGCTCGGTTTCGTAGTCCACAGTTTAGACTTATCTTTAGCTAATACTGGTCTGTTTCACTGAGTGTTGCTCATGCTGATTATGCTGTATTAAGTAAAACTTTGTATTTCAAAACATATTATTTTCTTCTGCAGTTCTTGGAGACCACAGGTAGAGAGAGGCAGAATGAGCCCTTAGACTGTGAAGTATAAATCCTAAGTGAAACTTCAGGGGTTAAACGTGAGTGTTTGGGTTTCTACTGCTTAATCAACAAGAAGTTACAAAACAGCAGAAGCTGTTTTACTTTCTGGGACAGGCAACAGTGCTTGAGGTCATGGCTGAAGTGAAACAGAGGCAAAAAAATTGAGCAGCACTGCCTTGTCCTCCAGCAGCCAGATAAGATCCTGCATAGGGACAGCAGCTCTTGCGGTGGGTTGGTAAACCAAATCTGAAATGTCCATTAACACCATCATATGGCTTGTTTTCATGTGATGCCTCTCTAATCTGGTACAATGCAGGCCCAAGGATGTCTGTGAGGAAGAAGGGAGGCTGTATGAAGAAAGAAAGTAATGGAGAAGCATATTTCAGGCAAAAAAAGAGCAAGACGGGCAGAGTATCTGATGACTGAAAAGCCTTATTTTAATATGGTTTGTAGGCTTGGAGAAGATGCAACAGTCTGGTTAATCCTGCCTGCTGCAAATTACACTAATTATCCTCACCAAGGCCAAAGTTGCACTTTTTCAGGATACTACAGAGGCAAAAAATACATTGCAAATGCTCTGCTGCAGAGTCAGGTCCAACACACAGACCTGGTTCTGGGATCATAGAGGGCACACTGGCTTAGACCTGTCTGAAGACCAACACCTTAGTGGTCATGTTCTTGATTAACAAACCCAATGCAGATGAGTGCAGAAAGCTTTTCTTTCTATATATTTGAGCAAGAATTTCCAAGACAGGTGAGTTCCAGCTGCAATGCTGGCTACCTTTGGTGTGACATCAAATCATCCTAGGGATTCATCATCCATCCTGTGGATTCATCCTAGGGATTTCATCCACACCACTGGCTAAACTGCCAATGGTAATGCCCACTTTGAGGAAAGTGGCTGAGTCGTTCATGTTGCAAAAATACTTCCCTTAACTGGAAAAATTTAAGGATACCTATTATGGGGGATCATAAGCTGTTTGGGGAGTCTGCTCATTTGGTATTCAGAAGCTTCACTGTCTTCAGTCCATATCACTCCTCAGGGCTCCCAGGCTGATTTTTTTTTTTTTGTTTCTTTATGAACAGCTCCATCAGTTTCTCTTTCTGAGCAATATTTTAGCATTTTTCTTTTTTCTTTTTTTTTTTCCCTTGTTCTCCGAGGTCTGCTTATTAAATTACTATGCAACTGTGATAGTAAATCTCATCTTTTGTCTGTAGTGCACAGAAGAGGCAGATAAGACAAAGGGAGGGACAAACCATTTGTCTATCAGTAGACTATGAGAAAAAAAGAGAAAGTGAAGAGAGGAAGATGATACTTTTGATGAATATTTGTAGCTGAACACGGCAGTGCACTAAATGGCTTTTCTATTTTCAGTATTGGAGCATACTTGTATTTCTAAAAGCAAAAGACTTTTACAAGGCTCTAAATCAAATATGAAGTTAAAAAAAAAACTTTAAAAGATTTATAACTGCCTCTGGCAACTTATTATTCCCTGATAGCCAAATTAATCTCCTGTTTACTTTATTGAAGAAGGTATATTCTTCAGTTAAGAAAATTTTTGGTCATCTTACTAGGCTATATGGTCAGCAATAGCCCAAGGTAACTTGCGGGAAGTGACTTATGGGTCTGTGTGGGAGAGAAAGTTATAAAGCACTGTACCACAGGCACAAAGAGGGTGAAAGTGGACACCAGAGACTTAAAAAAAAAAAAGACTTTAACATGGGAAGTTAAATCAATAAACTTCCAAGCTTACTGTTAATAGCCCTTCAGCAGTGACTGGTTTTTCCTGATATAATGTGGTGGTGATTTGCTAATTGATTTGGTCATCAAAGAGGCTAATGACCCAGTCTACATTGGAAAGCAAAGCCATTCATAATTCAGAAGACCATGTTATGTAGTAGTGGAATGTATCAGGTCCATGTGGGCCGTTTCCACCAGGCTGAGTAAGTCCCTGTTCCCATCTCCGTGGGTACAAAGATAACCTGGACTGAGGTGTCCTTACTGGGGTGTACAGAGCATTGGTACTACTGGCAGTGCTCATAGCACGTGCAAGTCACCTCTGTGACCCTCCTGGGGGCACAAAGTGAAATTTAAGTTTTGTTTTTACTGGCAATGTCAGTTTTTACTTTCATTTTATTTATGTTCGAGTAGAGCAAGGATTTCAAAATAAGAGCTGACATTTAGGTCTTGTTAAAAAGCAGTTGTTTCAGCTAGTTTGTTGCTGAGGAATGACTCAATTCCCTGCTTAAAAAAGGTCTTTTTTAGAAAAAGTATGCAGAATTATGTTTTGAAAAATCTTGACCATCTTTCTATCTTTTCTCAAAGACAAATTTTTTAAAACTAAACCGGTCCTGTCATCAGGTTAATGGCATAGTGTCCCATACCCCCTCTAAATCTAGTTATTATTGATCAGTTAATGCAATATTTAATTATACTTGCAGGGGAGAGGGACTTCTTCAGTGTGTGATTCATTATCCCTTATGAATGGAAACTTCTCAATCTTCATAGGTAACCAATAAGCAAATGTTATTGATTGATCTCCGACATCAAATAAGGATAATAAATATCACAATTTGGGGCTTGAATGTCACATTCAAGAGAAGCTTCATAACCATCCATTAATGAGTTTCTAATCTTTGACCTCCTTGCTAATGCCAGCTGTGGTCTCTTCTTAATCATTACAACTTCACAAAATGACTCTGCCTTGGATTATCTACATTAATACAGGCTGACTGTAAAAATCTTAACAGTGTGGAATGAACTGTACTAAAGCCACTTATTTAAAGAAGACAAATTTCTTTAAAGGAAAAATTTAGTGGAAATTAAAGAAACAGCAAGAAAAAAGAGTGGCAAAATGGCAAACAGGTATAAGAAAAGTTTCTGTATGATTGCAAGAGAGAATTTTTTCTATTACTGAACAAACTTCTTGATGGCTCACTCCAAATAAAAGAGTTTGACCTTCTCATGAAAAGTTCATGGGTTGAGATAAAGAGAGGGAGAGATCACTCAGCAATTGCCTTCACTGGCTAAGCAGTGAAATCAATTTATCACCAATCAAATAGTGTAGGATAATAAGAAAGAAAACCAAATCTTAAAAACACCTTTCTTCCCCAGCCCCTCCTTCATCCTGAGCTTAGCTTTACTCACAAATTTTTCACCCTCCTCCTCGCAGCAGCACAGGGGGACAGGGAATGGGGGCCATGGTCAGTTTACCACATGTTGCCTCTGCTGCTTCTTCCTCCTCCAGGTGAGGACTCATCACACTCTCCCCCTGCTCCAGCATGGGGGACCTCCCACAGGAGACAGTCCTCCTTCCCCTCCTTCTTCATTGGGGTCTGCAGGGCTCACATATTCTCACTCATCTCTCCAGCTGCAGTTGCTGTTGTGCAGGGTTTTCTTTACCCTTCTTGGCCTTGGACAGCAGTGGGTCTATGTTGGAGCTGGCTGGCATTGGCTCCATCAGCCACAGAGAAATTTCTCGCAGCTTTTCACAGAAGCCACCCCTGTAGTTGTCCCTGTTACCAAAACCTTACTGTGTAAACTCAATACTCTGATGGAGGTATATGCCAAAAAACAGATTTTCAGAAGCTAATCTGTTTGCACTAACATCTTTAAAAATGTCTGGTGCTTTTCAGGAGTCTAGCACTTACCCAGCTACAGCAGGAATATAAAATTAAGGTGTTTAGCTTAAATCAAGACAAAATATAAAAGGAGTCAGCCAATGATCTGTGAGTCCACATCTCTGCAGAATAAGATTTTAGGGCACATATTTGGAAGTCAAATGTTCACAGTCCAGATGCAGTCATTCTGACTTCTAGATGATTTCAATCTGTTCAATTTGCTCTACAGTAAATAGGATGTATTGCAGCTATTAGGTCAAGGAATTCCAGGTTCAAAACAAAACCAGATGACCTCTCCCAAATAAAACTTGCCATGAGTTTTCTAAATAACAGAATTCCTACAATTCCCTCCAGCCCAAAGCAGTCCAAAACCCTTTCCAAAACAGCTTTCGTCAAACTGTCTTCTGCATGTTTTCATTGTGAGAATGAATAGATTTGTCTTCAGCATGCTTCCTTGAATGAATGATGGACTTTCTAGCCCAAGCATTGAATCTAGTTATCTTTGGTGAACTCAATGTGTTGTGCTTTCATTAAAAGTCTCCAGCAAATAGTTCCTGTAGATTTACACAGTCATCCTTTTATTGCTGGAAATCTAAGTTTTAAAACTGTCCTGGGACTCTACTGAAGTGTTTATGGAATTAGATTCTTGTCAGGTTTCTGGTCTGTGTCATAAAACCCACCCCTCTATCTGGCACAAACAGCAGGGGATGCCCAAGGGATGCCCAGCAGTGGCAGAGCAGGAGGAATACAGCAAGGCAGGGCTATCAGAGCTATTGCATGGACTCCAGGCATCACTTCTATGCCTTGGACCAATCCATGCTACTTTCTCTACCTTCACTGAAAAGTACAAAAAATTTAACTGTCCCTTTTGTACTTCCTTAATTACATCTTGCTTTTATATCTGTACTGTTCCAATCTGGATTTCACCCTGTGCCAGTCATTATGACATCTGAGCTCTCATTCCCTAGCCATATATCCAAACAATCCCGAGGCTAAACTGACTTGCAGCAGTGTCATAATATTTCTTACCCTTCTCTCAGTATTAGCTTCAGCACATAAAAGGGAACCACTAATAGAGTCTTTCCACATTAAAAGAGCAAGTAGAATGTGAAAAGTTATTAGAGGGGGAAGAGAGAACAAAAGAAAAAACATCTTCATACTCTTGTGTAGATCAGTGCTCCCATGTCTCAAATGCTGAATGCTGTATTTGAGAGACCATAAAGAAGAAACTGAAAAGGTCAGTAAAGGAAGATGAGGAACTGAGAAAGTAAAGAATATGTTACATAGACCAGGGAACTTCTGCCTGGGATGTTGGAGAGGATACAAAATGAGCATAGGCAATTTTACAGGCTGTATCTGCACTTTCCAATTCATTTCAGAGTGGAGTTATTTTTAAGTGTCTCCATTTACCGCCTGCTAAGTAAGTTGTTGAAGCAGTTTTGGTACAAGTACTTATGACTTAATAGTAAAATTTGTTTACAAGCCAATATGTAAACATCAAAAATCACCACAGCACATTTCCCTTCTATGCACCTAATAGAAAAATCACCCCAAGTGTTTACTATAAGGAAATCAGATATTTATAAGGATTGAGCAGAGGTGACAGTTTCACTTCCAATCATTAGAAATGCCAATTCCACTTCTCCTCACCAAGTTATTTCCTTTAGAGACAAGAACAGCTCACAAAAGTGACTCTGCTGCTCTAGAACATCTCCTGTGTTGACTCCAAAACTCTGAGTGGGAGGGGAAGCCCTATGACAGCGATTGCACTGATCTCTTCTGTGTTAGTGACTATAAGGTACAAGATTATGTGGGTGTGCAGTCACGGTGACAAACACAGAGAAAAGCCAAATCTATGTGCTGTTCTACCCTCTCTGCTAGGAGAGCACACCAAGATCAGAAAAACAGCAGAGAGCCTGGGCTGACTGTATCTGCAGACAAGGCAGGACCAGAGCAATGCAGGGGGAGGAACAGAAGACAATAATGTAGGGCAGGAGAAGGTGATGGGAGTGATATCCCTAAAATCAGCATTTGGTCCCACTTCAGTGTGGACCAGACTGTATATTGGAACATATAAAACTGATGATTTTGTACCACAAAGTGTTGAAGCCTAAAGCCTGGTCTGTGAGGCACTGAACAAAGCCTTACATAAATGTAGACTACACAGTGTATTGTTATAAATCATTTTTCTACGAAGTTACATAAAGTAAACATTTCATTCATTCTCATATCATTTGCCATAAAGCACTGGCAAAGCACTGGCATTAAAAACTTGTGCTTTTCAGAAGTGAGATGATTCCGTTATTTAACTGTACCTGGGTACCTGAAGGACCAGGGACTCATCACTTGGGTGCTATACAAACATTCATTTATTTATTTTACTGTTAAATATTAGTCACATTCACTCATCGGACCAATGATTTAAAGTACTAAAAATATGTTCATTTGTATCATGTGCTTTCTGACCTTTTCAAAATCTTAACAAATACTCCTACATATTAATATCGTCACAGTGTCTAAAGACCTTTTTGCCTTGAGGCTGCATGAGTGTGAAAGTAAAAAGCAGACACTGTCCAAAAATCTATGATACAGCTATGCAAGGAGAGACAACGAATGGATACACTTAAACAGGGAGTAGGAAGAAGCAATTCTTGTATGAATGATCAAGCAGTCGATGTCAATTATTTTTTTCTTTTTTTTCCTAGCAAAAATCTTAAGAGGACAATGAGATAACTGTGCACACGAAAGTATGGTGAGCACTTTCTAATTGTGCAAAAGCAAAAGAACAAAAAAGCCTTGATGAAAGGTTTATAAAGGGATTGAGATGTGGGCTCATGTTTCAACACAGAGGAAGCGACAGCAGATGCACTGACAGGAGTCTGTGAAGGACTTGGAAAGTGAAGAAGTGCAGTTCATATGTTATTCGAGAGGGAAAAGGCTCAGTCAAAGCAACAGGCTAGAAAAACATTCTTTTTGGTAGCATTCTGACTGGATATAAGTGGAATAAGTTTGCACCCTTTCGGGTCTAAGAAAATAATATTGAGAGGTAAGACGATGAGAACTCAAGTCACTTGGAGGAATTCCATATTTCAGAGATGATAGAACAGCCAGGTTTGGAAAAATCAGGCATTCAGAGATCTGGGGATTGACATGAGTCAAAGTTAACAACAGGTTTGAATCAGATAGGGTGGTGATACTGCTCATAACAAAGACAGAGAGAAAGCTTGGAAGGAAAGGTTGAGAATTATGTGCCTGCTTAGTTTTAGGTGACAGCTAAATACCAGAGGATGTTAAAGAGGCAGACCCAGACCTTAGTTTGCACACAGAGACAGGTCTAGAGAGATGTAGATCAGTGAATTATTAGCATAGAGATGGCAGTTGATGGTAATTGAAAAAGTCATCTTTGAACAGACTGTGCTGGGATGGACAGGATTGGTGTCATTAATAGCAGAAGAAGCAAAGATAAGAGTGTTTCAGCAAGGGTGAAACATTCAGAGGGCTGGGCTTGTAAAAGCTTTAATTAAAGTCATGATGCAAAATCCATTCATTTAAATTCACACTGGCTTTAATGAGTTTTGGATTGGGTCCAGAGAAGAAAAAGCCTGAATTTCACAACAGGGACCAAATGGCAGAATTCAAAGCAGGTCGAGAGTGGGTAAGAGAGACATTGAAGCTCCACTTATACCTAACATTATCCTTCTGGGATTCATTGTACCCAGGAGACACAGGCATTTCTTATGATTTTGGTATGTTAAATGATGTCCAGGCAGCACTAACTCTTGTGTATTTAAGAACTCATACTAAAAAAAGGGGGCAGATTAGACCAGATACTGTGGCTGGGCATCTTTTCAGAATATATTTCTGTGTTGTTGATGGAGGGCAATCATGGCACTGGGATAAACAGGGGCAGAGTATTGCCCTTCTTTTCATACTGAACAATATATAGTAAATAAAGCCAGGCAGCGCCTTAAACTATTGTCTGCTAAAATAAACTCAAACAGGTTGAGGTAAAAGACATGACTCCACTGAAATCAATGGGAATTTTGTCACTAAATGTTTCAAGGACATCACTGTGGGGCTTCAATAAAGTCTTTTATATAAATCATAGGATTTTCTTTCTCTACAGCATGTGAGCAGAAGACAACTCGTCTATTTGTGGATGCTTAAAAGAAATATGTCAAATAAAGAAAACATATGATGTCACTGTGTGCAGCTTAAGGTGCTTAATCTAGGTATGAAGGCTTCATCTGATCTAAAGCCCTTTAAGCTGAGAGTGTTTACATGGGGTTTTGACATGCTTTAATTTATGTTTTATTGACTTCTCACCATTAATGGATTTGCTTTATCTTTCCCAAGTACTCAACCAGACAAGCCATTGGTTATAAATGACAGAATGGGATAGTTAGGAGCATGGAAATAGGCAAGCAGGTACCATGTTGATCCAAATAATATGAATCCCTTGAATGCACAGACACTACTAGATTTATTTAAATATCTTTTATATTTGCAGGTTTTTTCAGTGGTATAGAGAATTATCTCTGTGACCTAAAATACCCCAGCCATAAGTGGGGTTAGCTTTATTTTGTAAATGTCACCCTTGTTGAATCTGTACAGTTTAATTCAATTTTATTTCTATCAGTGAGGTAGCATGTCAAGCTGTGATAATATTTTTCCCTCCCACTCCTTGTTAGTTCCCTGAAAGGACATATTTACAACACAGTGAAGAGCAGGATCCTTTCACAGCTTCCACAGCTTCTTCCTATACAGCGACTGAATTAATCATGAGGAGAGATGACCCTAAATATTAGAGCAAGTGTTAAGAAACATGACTTTTTTCCCAAGTCACAGGACAAATTTTCCATTTTGGATTTTGGTTAAATAGAAAGGGTCAAGATTCTCATGCTCTTGCGCCTACCTGGCTAGCCTGACTTCATATTCGGGTGTGTTAATCAGTGCACTGGTTGTTCCAAGAGAGCTGGTGGAATAAAATCTAGGACAGTGGCCAGCATGCCAAATCTGCAACCTGAATGCAGACACCCAACATACATTCTAAAATCAATTCAGCTTACAAGAGTTTCACTTAAAAAAAAAAAAAAAGGAAACAAAAAGAAAAAAATAATTCATTTAGTTACTTTAATTTTGCAGCTTCCATTGTTTTGGAGGAAAATTTTGCAGTGGAGAGCTGACCATATGTTCTGATACAGGTTCAGATGTTTTCCAAGTTGGACTCACACGTTACGTGACAAGCAGTGGAGCCACAAGCATTGCTGGATAATCCCACTTGGCACTTGTGGGAAGATGGGAATAGAGAGGAACCTCTGCAGATCTTGCACCAAGCTGGTACCCAGCCAGACTCTGCCTGCAGTGGAGTTTCCCTCATCAATGTGCTTCCAGACCTCCAACACCACCAAAGCCTCCACCTACCCTGAGCACATGGTATGTGCCACATGATCCACAGTTACCTGTGGGATTTGATACACACAGTCCAGAGTAAGGAAGCTGATTGAAAAGAAAACACATGAAAAAGACTTTTTCTCTGCATGACCTGTGTTCTTTGAGGTAGGAATGTGAGAAGTTTTTTTTATTTTGGATTTAAGCTGTTCTGGCAGGTCAAATCCAGAGTGTGAGTGGTAATTTTATCACCACTAACTGTGCTGTGATTAGGTGGGAAGAAATCATTATAAAACAAGAAACTTTAGCAGTTCACCTTAAAAGACAAAAATACACATTATTAAGCTTAGATATATATTCTAACGCTCTCTGTGGAACATCCAGAGCATTTTGTAATACTTTGCTATTCAACAGGGGAAGATTTTTGTGACTCATTACTGACTGCTACCATGTTTAGGAGTTAGGATGGCTTGAAACTCAGTGCCAAAACGCTTGCGTGATTTTTTTTTCTGGCAATATTTCATAACTTCTGGGTTTTGGTTCATGAGATGAGATAAATGACAAAACCTATAACTATATACAATGCCCATTCTTGTTTATAGGTCTAAAAGACTTGGCTGAAAATAAAAGATAAAATGCTGCATGAATAAGAATATTTGAAAAATTAGTATTTAATAACTTGTGTGCATGAACTTTGCCTTCCTTTGTGTAAGTGGTTAAAGAATAGAAACAAGAAAGTGCAAGGATAATTTGTAAGAGCAAGAACTGATATCCTTGAAAAAGCTAATATCAAGAAATAATTCACCAGTTATACTCATCCTAGTAGAAAGTTGTTTGATATAAAAGATCCTTCATCATCTGTAAACTGGAATTAGAAAAGAAATATTAAGAAGAAGTAATGATCCCATAATGTGTTCTGGTCACACAGTTATATTCATACAACATGTGCTTTAGTTAGCCAGGGGTGATACTTATTGGTCCTGTAATGCTATAACATAATCTGAAGCATAATTTTATGTAAAAACTCATGGATTGAGGCATAGCATTAAAGTGTTAGGATAATTTGTGTGAATAGGATTCTTTCCAGTATTTTTTCTTTGCTTTAATTTTCTTGTCTGAGGAAGAAATGAACTGAGAGGTCTAGGCTTATTTAGATTAAATGAATTGTAATTCTTGTGAATGAAAGTCCTTCCCTTCCTCTTTGGTAGTACCCGTACGACAGAAGAGATTCCAGGTCACATCCATTCAAAAACAGAAAAAGAAGGAAGCAAAGAAGAAAAATTAAAGAATTAAAGACATAAGATGACAATGTGGCATCTTCAGGAGATCTGGCAGGAGTTAAGTGAGGCAGAACATGCACTTTGCCTTTTACTCTCCTGATGATCTGGATCCCACCACTCTGCAGTGAAGCAATGTTGAACAGTTTGGTCAAAAACTAAGGCACAAAACATCACCTACATCTTTCTAATCCCACATGCCATCTGTTAGCCAAAACAGAAGCCTCTAGATGGTGTATATGTCTCTTCCCACCCAGTGATGGACTCATTCAATGACTTTACAAGCTGCTACTACATTCAAAAGACAGAGGTGCATCTTTATTTTGACTTCTTTCTTACAGATAGTAAAATTGTTCATAAGTAGTGGCACCTTTTTCCCACACCATCCTGAAAGCAGTTGAGTAGGGCAGTATGAGAAAGGAGATGAAGCCAGACTCCCACTTCTTTTTAAAAAAATGGTGGGTTTTAATGACTGCGTCCACACGTCTTGTGCAATGCCACCGGTCTGGGTTCTACTAGAAGGAAACACCCGCAGGGATAGCTGGTTTGGGTGCAGTGCCAAACAGCACTTGTCCTTAGCGGTGCCAGTTCTCCTCTGAAAGGATGAATAAAGCACACAAGCCCTGACTCATACCATCCAGATGTCAATAAAACAGTAATAATTGTCTCCTTTTTAGATGTGTCTGGATAATACCTTCACAGTTACAGTTAAATGTCAGCTTTTTTAAGGATCTACTGAGTATTAACAAATTTATTAACATATTATCATGCTCAGTATTAACTGAGTATTTCTTATTCAAAGACTATATAAAAATTTTGGTGTTTCAGAAACACTCAAGTTTAATGGCAAGAACTATATAACAAGAATGGAATGCCTTTCATAAAAAAAATAGCAACATTTTCCCATTTTACTTTAGAAGATTGGGCTTTGAGATATTAATATTGACTACTATATAATATTAATTTTTGAAATAAATTCATCTTAAATATTAGATATGTGTTTAATCTTTAGGAAATCAGTTTTGTGATACTGAACTTGTTATATCTTTATATAAATATATATACCTAAAATAAACAGAGAGGCACACAGAGAGAGAGATATATGTAATTGTATATGTACTTGTCTGTACAATATTAATAGCATAAAACTATTTCCCTTTTCCTCTGTTTTATAAAGCATATAGAGTTCTTGCAAACTAAAGCAATATGCTAAAAAATAAAATGTTACTTTTATTTTTAAGGAGGCCTTCCTAAACTAATTCATAAACCTTGACAGTTAATGAAAATAAGACATGGGGACATATACTTAGTCACTAAAAAAATTCTGTGTTTGTTTCCCCTTTGCAAAGCAAACTGAAGTTTCTGAGTTCTGCTGATTTGACTTTCACTTTCTGTTCCTCCCATTTTCCTCCCCCATCCTGCCTTTCATTTGCCAGAAAGCCCTGTCTAGCTTATTTACATGTGAAAAAACTTGGAGCATCATGTGGTGAGGTTCCAGGGCAACACTGAATCCCATTCAATTCTCATTTCCTCCCTGACAGTCACCATTGAATCAATCATGTTTTCCTTGCCCTCTTCATGACCACCTAGGAGATCCCAAATCACTTTTCATCTGCTGTGTCAATCACACTCAGACCATGTCCACTTTTCATTACTAACACACTGTCATGTGACCAGCTAATCTGTCACTTTCTGACAGCGGTTAGTGTGCCAATTGATTTAATTAGCAATCAATTAGCTTGTTACTATTGGAAGTAATTACCTTTTATAGAGAAAAGAGTGCAGCTGGCCATAGCAATAAAACTGCACTAATAAAACTGCATTTACCTCCCCTTCTCTACATTCAAAGTCACTAGCACTCAAGGGTTAGCAGAATTATTGGTGACATACACATGCTTGAAGAGTCCCAGGGGAATTCTTTGCTCTCCTGATTATGCTGGCAGACTCTTTCATTAGTATAGTATTTATATCTTAGGAAATAGGTCTGATTAAGGTTAATGTTAACATTTATATTGTTTACTTCAACAAAGGCTTCAGTATCAAATGTTTGCTAATGAAAGCATTTTAAAGATGGCTATATGTTAATGCTTCTGCATTTGCAGTGGAAAACTTTTATTTTTTAAAAAAAACCACTGTGCACCTTTAAAAAGCATGTGTGTCATACTTAACTGTGCTAGTAATATTACTATTTTTGTCCACTCTGGAAAACATATGCAGAAATTTAACTTGTTGGGGAATTAAGTGCTCTCATAAACCTTGGAGATTTTGCAGTAAAAACAAGAGAAGTACTTTCTAGCTGGTTTCTGTTTTAAAAGAAATCGACGTAAAGTTATTTTCTGTTTCATACATAAACTATCCAACACGCATTTATTTTTTTAATCTATGATTGTGCCATTTCAAACACTAGGACTGAAGTACATATCACACACTTGTGCCATTAAATTCAACCTGCAAAATACTCCCAAGGCAGACAATGACTCGCTACATTAGCTCTGTGGTGAACAGAAGAGTCAGTAATGAAATGAGTAAGTAAGACTTGTACTCCATTCATCATCCTGTTTGCTTCAATATAAGTGTTCTTTTATCAGCAGTATTGGTACTGATGTCATCACACTAGACATAAATCACAGCACAAGTGACAGTGTCCTATTAAGGGTCATGGTCTAAAATCATTATTTACAAATTAAAGATCACAGGTAGCCATTTTGCCAGTGTACCCTCATTTGTGATATAGTTTGAACCTTTTTAGCTGGCTACAGGATAAATAGTAATTTATAGTTCTGAATAGCTATGTATATTAACTCAACAAAAAAACTACTTAAAAAAAATGCCAAGAAGCCCAGCAAAGAAAAGGACATTAAATCTTAGGCTGATCCTTGCCATCAATTCCCATTCGATAGGAACTACTTGTGAGGATTACAGAGAAGACACCATCACACACCCATCTGTAATAAACACTCCTTAATAATGTCTGCAATAGATAGGACAAATTCATCACAGGTGTAATTAGGAAGAGCTTCTGCTACAGTTGATGAAAGGTAATAGGGAGTAACAACAGGAGCAACCCCGGGCTGTTCCTTTCAGTGACTTTATTCCTCACATAGGTGAGGGAGGGGGAAACAGCCCCTCTGTACTCAACTCATTTAAAAACATCTTTCCTCTCACATGTTGGTGCTTTGCAGGGAAAGTAACACTTCTTTTTTATAACGTCCTGTGTAGCCCCTTATAGAAATGCTGAATAGAAGGGTGTTGATCCAAGAGAGGTATTTTACTGTCCTTTTTCAGGAAAGGGTAGTGAGAACTCCATATTCCCAAAATCCCATATTCCCAAAAGCCAAAAATCTTGCTTCAACCCTTGGAGAAGATGATGGTTGTCAGTCCTTCTGGCTGAAGAAACTATTTATGACACATGCTGTGGTCATTAGTTACACTTGTGTGGCATGTTGGTTTCTTGCATTGCTCTTGTGCCATTGTTGCTTTGCGATACAGACATCTCCCCCCACAGCATTTTATGGAGACCACTGGAATAGTCAGTGGATGAGCCAAATTCCCCAAACATTTGATTGTATCTGCACTGGTGGCAAAAGGCATTGGGAGATTGCATTCAATTAGACATTCACCTCACTGCTGTTGGCACAGTTACAGGGGAACTGATTCCGTGTCTTCTTACTGCAACACCTGAAGTTCTGATTGCCATATTGCAAAGCCATGATAACCCTGAATGGATTCTAGTGACCGAGTCTGGAACTCCTCACGAGGTTGCAAAGAGTAAAGTAAAACTCAGGCTCATTCCTGAAGCTTCAACAGTGATAAATCCTATGTTGCTTCTCTCATTTCATCTGTATGCTGAGGGTGAAAAAATGGAAAATATTCTTTAGCATCAAAGGACCTGAAACCACAGTATTTGTAAATTTTCAAGAATGGCTTTGAGAGCCCCTTCCTGAGCCATTTCTTTCAGAAGAGATCTGTTAGCATGGGATACGATTCTACCCCCTCTGATACATTGAAGTATCATGGACAACACTTTTTCTTGGTTTAAGAAAGGTCAAACAAATATTTTAGCTGCATTTGCAGCCATTTCTGCTGGGCATGTATCCTGCCTCTCTCCTTGCAGTTGTTTAGGATGGAGGCTTGAGAAGAGGGAGCAGAGGCTGGCTGGGCTCGTGCTGCCTGTCTGGGATGCAGCGCCCGCCCCGCTGGGTGCAGCAGGAGAGGGAGACGAGGGTTAATGACAGGGTCTGTGTTATTTGCTCCATTAGACCAGTCTTGGCTTCCAAATCCATTCAACTCTATAATCTCACTCATTATATAGTACTTATAATACTTAAATTGTTGCCAAGTACAGTGTTATAGCAGAGATGGACTGAACACTGTTATTAACACCCATGAACTTAAACAAAGCTTACTCATACTGCTCGTATTACTGTAGCATCTGAGCACCTCATTATCTTTAATGTATTTATCCTCACGACATCCTTAGTGCTATTATTTCCATTTTACAGATGGGCAGACCAATAACAAGAATATGTCTAGGAGCATAGTTAGGGATTTCAGCAGGTCAGGCTCCTGTAAGAAAAAAAGTGTCTGGAGCTTGTTGCTGATCTGTGCAGCCCTATCCAAAATTATTTTGAGCTCTGTTGTAAGCCTGCAGCAGAAGAGTGGGCTTCAGCTCCCCATGTGAGGGTGGGTCTAAGTAATTCTGAACTGTCTATCCGGTGTTTCTGGTCTGGTATGGTTTTCTACTTAAAAGGTGCCTGTTCTACCTGTAGCCTGTAAGCCTGTATGATGACTGGCTGCTTTTTTATAAGTGATAACAAAGCAATTAAATAAAGAGACTGGGTTTTCGGAGCAGCTGATATTTCTTTTTGACAGATGTTTAACTTCACTACGTGTCTGCAAAGCTCGTTAGAGGTGTTTAACCATCACTGGAGAATACATACAGGTTGTATCTTACATATAAAGGGACTAAACCCATGCCAAGCGTATCAGAAGCCACATTTTCTGTTACTTGATGCTCAAGGAGCACAAACATAAGTTGTAAACAGATTATGAATCTGAGATACAAATAGTCTTGTTCTTATATTTTGTCCTCAAATATTACAATACTTGGAAGACCAGCTAATTTCAGGAGACTTCCATCAGTCTGGGACCAGTGGGTGGATTGTCCTTGTGAGACACCTCACTGCATCAGCAAAGCAATTATGGACTTTTTCTCCAGAGTTTAGCCCTGAATATCAGCAACACTGCGATATGGCAACTTTGGCTGTAGATCCTCACAAAAATAAAATTGAGATATTTCAGGACAAAGTTCCAATTTTATCTCATTTCCAAAATATGTATCAGGCTTTTAGTGTTCTGAATTTGAATGCTTTACCTTGAAGATCACTGTGCATGTCAAGCACAAATTCCCTTCTACAATGCAATGATTAGCCTCAAATGACCCCAGACTCTGGTTTTCTTTAAGCTTGTATCATACTAAACCAGAAATATTTTAGTTAAGAAACTCCTAACTTTAAAGTGTAAAAAATGTAAATTCACATTCCAGGTAAATTTAGTGCATCCATTTATGCCAAGTGCTGATAGGGATTATTTTTTTTTACTACAGATTTTATAGGGTTTGGGTGAAAAACATTTTATTGTAATTACAACTTATGTGAGTTGTAGCCATTTAAATAACATTTTTATAAGGTGCATCGCATCCAAGAAAGCATCTCACATCAAAAATGAAAGCACGTAAGGCATTATCCAAGAGGAACTCATGACTTAGAACATTTACAAGAAATGTTTAAACCTAGGTTCAAGTACCTCAGCTGCCTGTTTCATGTCCTAGGTGAGTTTCTTCGCTATAAAAATGTGGAATTTCCAGTTCCTAGAATATCTTCAAAGAGAGACTAACAAGAAAGTCAGATAGCTAAATTTCATAACTGGCTTATGGAAAACTTGGGCTGATGGTAGAATTTTGCCCTGACATGAAACAGAGGCCTTTTCCAAAACAGTGATTATTTTCACAGGTTGGAGAAATTGTTTGCAGCTCACCCTATTTATTATTGTACATTTATACCTATTATTTCTCTTTTACACTCTGAGAGAAATTATTCAATTGCGAGATATTTTGAACTTCGAGCAGTTTGTAAGGCTCTCTGATTTTGAAGGTGCAGATATAATATTTCTTATTGAAGGTGCTTTAAAAAGAAGTCTTTTGTTTGTTTAATACTTTCTACAGATCATTTATAAATTTTTAAAGGACTACATATTACAGTAATCAAGAGTTCGACACTAAAAGTAATTGGTAGAGAACGCAGAAAAAGAAGTATACAGGGTTACTAATATACATCAGGGCTTAAGCTGACATGAATTTTTATCTTAATTATCAGACAAATTTGTACTCCCACTATTTAATTCAATTTGCATGCATCGGTAGACACTTATTAAAGGTAATATTACATCTGTCATTTTAAGACTGGTGAGAATTTTATCATAGGAGCTGCATGAAGCAGCCACTCTATTATGCAAAGGACTCTTTTGTAAAGCTTTAAATAACCAGTATTGCATCCCAATTAACTATTTGGAGAAAAAAGTCTTCTTTGTGGTGCAATTATACATAACATGTAATAATATGTAGGCCTTTTCCTATACTAGGCTGTATATGGACTTAATGAGTTCTTCAGACCCCTCCTGTCCTTAACATCAGACCAAGGATAAAAAAAAAAAGGCAATTGTAACCTGGTTTCAAATCAAATTATTGATGAAGGATGTGTCTGCGCTATGGCAGTTTTTCCAGACCTTTTCTATATGAACTACACCTACTGTATGGAGAAAACATAGCTGTCAAGTGCACAGGAGCTAACAGCCCCTAATTCATTGTTTTTCTTTGGGATAGAGCCTTGGTATATTGCAGGAAGCAGGGAAAGAGGTAGCTGTTCTCACTACTGAAAGTCAGCTGTTCAATTAAAAGCCACACAGTAGTTACCATGGCACCAGCCCTATTATGCTGTGTATCAGTACAGAAGCTTAAATACTTCAGACAAACATATACCTTTTTTTTTTTTTAATATAAAAACCTTTTAAGGAAGTCTCTTTATAGTTCTAATGGATACAGTCAGGTAATTTTATTTGATAAGCAGCTTGTTAGGAATGTGATGTGTGGAATTTCCCCAGGAAAATTTTCGCTTAAATAAAGGAGCTGTGGAAAAAGAATTTGAAAATCAAGCTGATAGGAAAAGAAATAATAAGAACAGGAACAGCTGAACTGTGCACTGTTTCACTCCTGCACCTCTGTTTTTCAGTTGGCTTTAGACTAAAATAACATTGTCTTACTAACTCGATTACTTTAGCTGTGTCTTCCAGCCATTGACCTTCTGATTATTTGTCATTAAAAAGTCTGCTTTGCCATCCAGTGTTTACTGTGGGATGCCCTAACAAGATAATATAAGCAATGGCTTTTAATAGAAAGTGTAATTCCTCAGCTGTGAAGAATAAGGGTTTCCCAAAGTATCCACAAATCAAGACATACTGTCAAATATAAACCAGTATAATTGCCTTGGATTTTTAAAGACTGCAGAACTGGCTTAATGGAAGTTGAGATATTTTTAGTATTAGATTATTTTCTATTGCAGAATTAATCAGAGCATTACTTATTACTCTGGGAACAGAATAGGAAGATGATCTCAGCCTCAAAATGTACTTTAGAGCTGAGTTGAGTCCTGAACTTTCCTAAGTGCATCGTCACTGTGGTGGTACTGGAAAGATGATCATCAGCTGGTATATTTGATCTCTGCCTTGTATCCTCAGCTGAGCTGTGTTTTCACTAATATGGCTCACAGGACACAGCCGTGACCAGACACGGCTATTGATGCATATCCTAGCGCTGATTTATCTTAATTGGATTAACCAGTTAGATATTCAGAAATATTGTTACCTTCTTTGCCTTTTTCACAGGAATTTTACAAAATATTACTTCATATTTTGCATCAGTTATTTTCTAAAAGGCGGGTATTTGGCATCGGGTGTTATTTCACGAGCAGTTGGGTACTCATGCTGCTACATCCAAAGCTGTATTTTATTTTGCTGCAGAAAGAGAGGAAAAGACCAAGTAATTTGTCTCCACTAACAAGAAGTTCTCCGCGACTTTCTATTGCTGCTATTGTTGAACGAGCCCAAACGGCAAGAAACAATCTGGGAATTGAAATTGTTGCTGGATGCTGTGTCAAAGAACAGCCCATCAATCTTGGAAGAAATTTTAAGGGAACAGGTTTTTCATGCCTGTGCGCTGGTAGGAAGCCAAGAGCGTGTTGCCATTTGATGGTAAAATCAGTGTACACCTGTTCCAACCAGCTGGCGACATAACCTATGTCAGAGGGATATGTCACTGCTGCACCAGCCCAAACTGCTGGCGGTGTCTGCGTGACAGTCAGGGAAGACAGAAAAAGGAACTTGGGGACCAAAAGAGGAGGAGTTTACAGTGCCATTTCAGGGACACAGATGTGTGAAGAGTGTGATAAAAGAAGGAAACATCGGAGGGAATAAGCTCAAACAAAACAGCAAATGTCATTTGCATGATGTAATTATGGACAACCATTGACTGCTTCGTAATAACACTCAGTAGGGCAATGTTAAACCTACTGTGAGTGCTAAAAAGGCCTCAGCTTGAAAAAAGGTCAGTGTGAATTAGTATATATTTGCAGATTAATTCTGAACATTATATCATAAATTTTATAGCCTAGCGGTTACTGGTGTATGGTGAAGATGACACTAATGCAATTCAGACAGGATTAATTCAGAGAGGACTAACTTCTAGCTTGTCACTTTAATTTGTGGGGAATGAAGAAAACGGAGATATGTTAATATATGTGTATATTGTGTGTGTATAACTTGTGCATGTATGTGTTAGACAGAATTGTTACATCTCCTGCTGTGTTGCATCGAATTCACAACCAAAGTCACAAGCCACTTTAAAAGCGGAAACACTATCAAATGTGCTATTTTTAAACTAACTAGATTTTGAGTTCAACTGCACTTTCTTTCTTAAAAAAAACAAATCCTACTAGCCCTTCACAGGTGTAAATGGTTATGCCAGTGTATGCCAGCTGAGGATGGTGTTGCTTAATTATTGAACAATGTTATAGTCTTTCTACTCCCCTCATACCTTTACATGTATTTTTAAGTTCACAGATTCTGGATGTCCTATCTTGAATTTCAAGGCCCAAGGCCAAATTGTGATGTTCCATGTGCAGTGTGTCCCCAGTAAGAGAAGAAGGAGGCAGTACAGGACCACGAGCACAGAGCTGAGGTAATTGCATTTAGCTACAAACTTTGCCATGGACTCTTGGAGTGCCTTTGAGATTATCACAGAGGATTACTTTGGGCTTCTTTGGGAGGATTGAGAGGTCTAGATCCTTGTTGTGGCAGTCAGTAATGTGGAGGATAAACACAGTTGTAAACCTGAAAACCCTTTCCCGAGCGCCGCCTGGCTCTGTGGGCACACAGCTGCTATTGGTACTTTATCCCAATCCGGGTGCCTGCAGCCACAGACAGGCTGTAGGGTGGGCTTCATGACAGTACTCCATTTGACAGCATTATTTAACAGCAACAAAACCAAATCTGAGACTCTCTTTCCTTGAGGAAGAAGTCAAGACAACACCCTAAAGGATAGGGAGGTGAGGGGCTTCAGCTGTCTGGGGGTTTTAATTTCCTCTCAATTGCTGGCACAATGGACACGTGTCTATGTTCAGAAGAAATCCCAGCTTGAGGCCAAGGGGACAAAGCTCTTTGCAGTGGGCTGGAGTGAATTTTTACATTTAAGACAGCCATTCAGTGCATTGTATGTTCCTTGGCTCTCCAAAGGGCCAAGTGGTCAATGCACAGAAGCACTTACCTCTAGTGTAAAGAGCTACTTCTTTCTCCAAATATTTCACAGGGAGTCAAGTTGCTTTTCCCTTCATCTGAAATTTTAACCTAGCTTCATCCTTTATTAAGCAGAGGCTTAGTCTAATCCCCAATTCCCATTTGGTAAAATGGACAAATTATATAAAATGTTATAAACATATACACATAAAAAGCAATTAATAAAAATGTAATTCCTTCTTTCTTACTCACTGGAACTAGGAGTTCCTTACTATAAAATTTATGGTGTCTAGCCCAATATACTTTCAGTGACACAAGAGTAAGTTCTTCTTAATTTTCTGTACATCTTTTCCCTTTATAATTTTGTTAGAGACAGAAGTTCTGAACTACAGATTCCTAAAGTAGTTACAAAGATTCCTTTAACAATTTTTGTAGCAGTGAATATATGCTGCCTTCTGTCTTTAAAACAGTGGGGAAGGTCTGAAATATTGACTACACTGCAAAGGCAGTCAAAAATGTCATTATGCTTGGGACTAGTGATAAAGTTATGTTCTTGATTCAAATGGATTTTTCTATAATTGAAGGGTTTATTATTATTATTATTATTATTATTTTCTTGAGATTGGATGAGAAATTATGCTTTCATGAAAATAGGAATTCACATTAATTTCTTTGGTTTTCATCCTCCCCAAAAAGGTGACATGAAAATTCAATCTCTTACAACTAAAAACTACCACGATTCAACCTGAAAACAAAGCAGCAAACCAAAATGAGGAGAAGGAATTCTTTTCTGACCTCTTCTCAAGACCTCATATTTCCAAGTCAAGGTTATTCTAATGGCTGGAGCTGCATCAGTACAGTGGGAAGTAGGGTCCTTTTGGGGCAGTTGGTGACAGCAGAAATTCATGCCTCAAGCTGGGAGAGAGGAGAAAAAAATTCCTTGCTGGCATATCTAAGCTGCAGGAGCTGCTGGACCTGCAGGAAGGTGTAGGTGCCTCTCTCGTGCCATGGAAACCCATTTGAAGCTGGAGACTCTGGAGACACAATAATTCATCTCATAAAACAAAGACTTATGAAGGACTCATAGTGTTCTCCTAGAAAGCCAGTTCTCACCAGTGAGAGGAGACCTCTGCTGACATGGGGAACCCCAGAGCTGTGGGCACAAGTGGGGTGAGACATGACCCCAGCTTCCAGCATCAGCTGGGCTCTAATTGAAAGTGTTTGGGCTTTTTTTTCCTCAAAAATTGTAACCTGGGAATCCCTGAGCTGCTTACATAAATTAATGCAAGATGTTACCCGATAAAGCTCTTCTCTTAATCTGTGAGAAGGGGTTTGGGTCTGACATCTGAGTCATGTGGTTGCATGTTGCCAAATGAGACCATTTATATTTTCTTAGTGTTGTATTTATGCATTCCTGTACTGTGTGTCCTATTATGAAAAGGGATGATTTTCATATTTTCTTTTTCTTTAATCATATGAAAATAACATTTTTAATATGCAAGGGAGAGGATCTCCTTTTTCTCTCTCCAGGATGAACAATAATTCCCTGATGTCCTGCTAGCTACCTGTCTGATGATATTTTCGCACCTGAATGCTCTAGTCACCAAACTTCCAGTTTCATTCCATACTTAAAAGTGTAAGCAACCAATTTGGCCAAAATTTTGCAGTATTTGTCCTACAGGCAGCAGGATTTTCTAAGAAATTATGAAAAACTCCAAAGTCATCAATGGAAAAAAAAATACTACTTTGAACAAAAAGTTAAAAGCAAAAACAGAGCTTCTGCAAGGTTGCTCAGATATCACAGTGGTGTCTGATATTATCCTGAACCACTGAGGAAACTGGAGCACTCTGAGTGTGAAATATTTAAAAATAGTTTCATGACTACATAAATACCTTTGGAGTCAGAATTTAATTGAAACTTAAATTCTTTGAGAGTTATTAGTCATTAAAAGGAATGACCCTCTATTTAATTTTTAGATTTTAATCTCATATTCTTTTCTCTCACATTAGCTCAGAAACCAGCTTGTTATTGCCCCTTAAGGCTTTCTATATAATTAAATATTCCTGAAACTCCAAATGCCAGCCATACTGGAAGAACCTGAATCAGGGTAAAGCAAAGTTATTTACAAATTTTTTATGTTGAGGGTTCAGTAGTGGAGTCTGCTTTTACTCATGTCAGGTATGGGTCATACTTGCATAGCAATGGGAATTTTTGTCACAAGCCTTGGTGTGATCTTGAGTAGGTACCACATGTCTGTGAAGATATACAGCTCTTTTAGATTAGGAAGATGAAGAAGATATTTCTGTAGAGGACTGTTAACAAAAACCAAGAAGTAAACCCTCCAGGTCTGGAACAAGGGACCAGAACTTACACTTGGTAAAATGTGTGGCCATGTGCATGTATATTGTTTTATAGGTGATGTAAGATTTATGAAGTCCTTAACTATAAAAAGCCTTACTTTTAAATGTTGGATATTTTTTGGTAAATGGGGTGTTAGATAAGTAGACCATGTGGTGGATATGGAGCAAGTATTTCATAATCTAGGAATATGTGCTATAATTTAGCCAACAGTGCATGTGATTGCTGGTGATGCACCGTTCCAGCATATCGATATGCATTTACATTTTTATATGTCTAGTTATTGGAGAAACCAGCAGGAGAGCAGCACAATGATTATATAAATAAATGCAAGACCAAGGTCCACTTTTAGGGGCCAGGGCAAGATTGCACAACTTTTCTTTTTGGCAGAACTGAATGCTTAAACGGTTCGTGAGAAATCAGGCATTTAAAAAGGAGTCTCTGAAGAGGAAAGAAAGCTCTGAGAAACCAATTCATAGACAGACCAGGTGGAAGAGACTCTGTGGGTGCACACCCTACAAGAAAAGAGTGTTTCTAGCCAGCCTCAGTTCTCATGCAAATTGTCTTTAAGGGCAAGCAGGCATGAAACTGTCCCCAGGACTAATTAGGTCCTAGGTTTAGATACAGAAATAAACAAGAAAACAAAACTCAGAGAAGGACAGAGTCCAGATGAAAGATGAGCGTGAATAACAAACTACCATTAGCAAACACAGTTCTCCTTTTAAATGGAGCCTGAGGTCAGTTCTTAGTGACTCCTGTATAAATTATGCACGATGAAGGGAAAAGATAGTTACTGGGGAGGGTGGTGGGAATAGAGGTCAGTTCTTAGCTTTGCCAGAAGCTTCCTTGGGCAGTCTCTTAGTCCATCTAGAATTTAACTCCACAGGGCCCTGGACTTGCCTTGAAACCACCACTGATGAAAGAAATAGCAGTAATGATAAAATACCTGGGTTTTGTGCTGGTTCAGCATATTTTTTTCAAATTCTATCATTTACCCCTTTCCATGCCTCTTGGTTTTACTTTGCCACAAAAGGCAAGAAAGAGGATTATTTAGGAAAATGCAGGTAGCGACAATTACCAACTTTATCCCAGGTAGTTTGAGTATCACTGTTTCCAGTTTCTGGAAAATCTAGAGATTTTGTTTGTTTGCTTTGAGGTTGGATTTACTGACTGAGAAAACAGTCAAACAAGCAAAATAATATGAAAATATTTGATTGCTCAATATAAAGCAAATGATTTATCTTGTAGCACTGAATTAAAACCAATATATCTTCAGAGGTATATTCACTGGTTGCTGAAGAAGTTTAATAAAGCACTTTGCTGCCTGCCAATATCCAGAGAAAAATCCAGACTAATGAGTTAGTACTGTTGATCTGGGTGAAGAGATTCTTTTGAAAGTTTTGAGCTATAAGATCTGTGTTAACTGTGTTCTGATTTTCATATCAAAAAGCACCTTCCAGCTGGATGCGTTCTGGATAGAACTGGGTTCTGGATGAAGAATAACTGACTCGGATGGATCTGATCACATCAGTGGTGAAATTAGCTAGAAAGGGAGAATGCTGGGACAAAAAGATCATTTTTTTCATGACTTTTCCTTGATAGTTATATCAAGATAGCATTCATAATTTCTGGACTTCCGAAGACAGCTGTGACCAAAATTTTTTCTCCTTTTAAAATTTACAGGCGTACTGCATCTATTTCTGTCAACCAAGCTCAGCAATTTAAGTTTTGTCACATCTGTCTAAATGAAAATAAGTCCCTACTTTGCCACTGAATGTCTGAGCTTTTTTATTAATTGCATCTTGTTTCTTTTTTAATCATGAGATCTTATGTATTATTTAATTAAATATTACAGAAAACTTCTTAGCCATGAGGAGAACAAAGTAATACTCCTCAATATAAGAAACACTATATTATGGTGGGAATACATTTTAATATTTATATAAGGAAAACATGTTTGCAATGTAGAATGGTATACTCAATGACCCAAAGGGCTTCCTTTGAAACTTAAAATGTCCATAATTTCAGATTGTGACTGCATACTTCTGCTGTTCTTTCTTTGATTCTCTTTCTTTCCCACATCAGTGGCATTTATTTGATTCTCATTATTATATTGTCAGGACTCCTCAAATTACCCTGTGTTTGTTCTGGTAACATCTGTGTGAAGTAGTTAAGTGCTGGTGCTTTCACTTTACAGGCTGGGAACCAAAGAGAAGGAACTAAGTGACATGTCCAAGGACACTTGAAGAAAGACTGTGGTGAGGCAGACTTAGAAATAAGCCTTACAACTCCCAGACAAGCCCCAAATATCAGGTAGCGGGATTCCATTGCCTCTTCTTTTAGTACTACATCACCTGACTGCTCTTAGCTCCCTTTTTTTATAACCTTCAAGGCAGGAAATCAATACTAGGGCTCCTCTATCTCAGTGCCAAGGACATCTAAGCATATATCTAAATGTAAGTAGTAACAAGTAGGTTCTAGGTACGGGATTTTCTCATCTAGCTCAAAAAGTCTGTGCTGTAAGTTAAAGCAGCTGAGTTAACTGTCTTACTGCCTCTTCAGTCCAGAAGGTGTTTTGAGGGTGCTTTTTGTTTAAGGGGGGCAAGGTTTCACCCTGTAGGTGCTATCTCACTGCTATCTTCTGATAGTTCTGTGCAGAAGTTAGGTAGAGAGAATCCCAACTAGCTTTGATTATTGTTTCCAAGTTAACAGAAATGTTTGCTCTAATATTTCTTACCCATCTGTGTGCCCACTCAGACTCTTTAACAGGACAAAGATGCTGCTGGTTGGACAAGCAAGCCATGACTGCGTGATCATGAAGCATGGGACAGACTGCTTATAGTCTAACCACAGCAAAGATTTTAGTACATGGTAAGTGGATGGGAAAGCACATTAAATAGATCACTGAGGAAGAGGGGGCAGGCTTTAGCCAAAAACAGACTACAGTTTCTACTGGATGGACACTGTTATGATTCATGAACAGGGTAGGAATCAGGATAACCTAATTTTTATTCAGCTTCTGTAGTTCACTTGGTCCCATATTACTGCTAGAAAAAGTCCACATCCCAAAATTTTGTTGCCACAGTGATTTTTATTTACAAACAATAGCAATTGGCCTAAACTTTGAATGTGATACTTTAGTTCCCCTCCATTTTCTTTCCTTGTTTGTAACACATGTGAATTAATACATTTGCATTTTTAGGAAGAAGTGTCTTAGACTTTCTTCTAATGCATCATGATCTAAATAGTTCTACTGATCACTGATTAAGGAAGGCTAACCTAATGAATTAAACATTGGCTCAAGAGCATGGCTTTCAAAGAGGACTTTCTGTGTAGGGTTGCCATGCTGCTATCCATGATTTCCCAGGCAGAAATATGCATGCATGCATTATGGAGATGGATTCCCAGTGTGCAGTAAGCCAGGCATATCGGGTTTATTGTGCATGTGTCGACATTTTTTGGCACATTCATGAACGCATCCAACTCATTTTGCCTGCATCATGCAGTTGAAATGTAGCACATTTTCCTCCATGCAGAACTTGCCCGTGTCCGCAGACCTAAAAGAGATAGTGTTACTCTTGCCAAGCTGCCAGATATCCAAGAATGGCTAATGTCCTCGAATGCCATAAAAACAGGATTTCCAGGAGGAGAAAGAGGACATATTTGAGTTCTCTGGACAAGTGATTATCCTCAGTCCATGTTCTTAGATAAATCATGTCTTCTGATTGCTTACGCATCCATGCTTAGGGCGAGGTAATTACAATGTTAAGTTACACTAAGTGGTGCTGTGGGTTGAAACAGTGTTAGTAAAGAGCAAAAATTCTTCTAGATGTAAATTTTCAGGAGGTGTAATCCATGAAAATACATTTCAAATCATTGCAGCCCTCTCTATATTTCAATATAGAATATATTTCAATATATTTCAATGTGCTTGGAGACATCCCCGAAGGACATCCACGAGATATATTTTTTGCTCTTTACAGAGAACCAGTTATTGTCATCTTGTATTTCACTAAATACTTGTTGGGGTTTTGTCTCTTTCTTTTCAAAAGTCATTCCCAATACAGTGTTGCAAACAGGAGCAGGTCTAATGGGTAGAAAAGGGATTGAGGCAGCTGATTCAGAAGAATAAAAATTGACCACAGAGGCAGAAGCTGCTCTTCTCTTAGACAATTCTTCAAAGCATCACAGTTGCTTGCTCTGATTTTCCGTCTGTTCTTATATCTCTTTGTTTAATGTCATCTCAGGGACATTGCCTTCTGTCTGGTAGAGGGCACCTTGTCACCTTCCTAACCTCCAGTTAGTCTTTCCTGAAAAAAACACTTGAGCATGAAGAGAAGAAAGTCTTTGCCCTTGAGAATGGTTACTGCTAAACTGCATTTGCCCCTCCATTGCATCATGAAAATTTGACTTCTTCTGAAACTCCAGTTATATTTATAATTACATGAAGGGATGTGACACTAAAGGAAAATTGTGTGGGTTTTGTTTCATGTGATTTGTTTATAACTTAACATGGCACTTAATAAAAAAGGCTTTATAAATCAACTGATACAAACAATCATTCCTTTATCAGGAAATTACATGTGCAAAGTATTGGTTAGCGGAATGAGTCTTAATGAAATTCAGTCAAAAGCTGCAGATCTGAGAATGAACAGGGGCCTCTTAATAGAAGAAGGTTCTATTTTTCCTGTAAGGTTCAGAGATTCAGACAATAAAATAGTGATTTAATAGACTTTAAGTCAATCAAGATGATACAATAGTGCTAATTAGCCTTTTGTGCCTAATTCACAACTAATTCTGTTGTCTACTTATTTATGTTCTAAAGTGGCTCTGATGAAATTTTTAATATTTCACCTTAGCTGAGGATTCATTTTTACGCTGGCTGGTAATTTTCTCATATATAGCTTGAAATTGTACTCTAGATAATTTTGCATAGTAGTATATCTACATGTCAGGACCATTGGCTGCTGTGTTGAATGGCTCTTCAGAGCTGACAAGTGGATAATAGCTTTACTTTCAGCCAGCAGAGGAAGTCAAGAGCAAAAGTGTAGAGATAATGTGAATATAATTCATTATTCAAATATGCAAGTGATGAACTGAAAACAAAGAGGGAAGAGTAATAATGGTGTCATTATTTTTATTACTCTTGTTTTACAAACGTAGCGTGAAACATTAAAGTAGATCTTTGAGAGATTCTGAACTATACAGTGACAAATTTACTTTCTTGGCAGTATTGATAAAAGGAAAGTAAATCAGACAGGTTTCTGCAGAAGGTATGCTGCACTGTTAGTTCTACTATTAAATATTTTCTTGTTGCCTTTTGCTCCTTAAAATTCACATTATTAGTTACTCTTTAGAAGCCTGATCAATGACTGGAAGAAAATGCATTGTTGTCCTTGCGGCTCTATTTAGTTAAGACAATCTGCAAAGCTTCTAAGTCTTTGTAGCATGACTAACAAAGGCCAAATAGTCAGGTTATATAAAGCTTTCCTTGAAAAATGAGGAATTTGCGTGTGATAGCAAAACATCCTCTGTGGAAGCAGATACAGATTTTAATGAAATAGGGACATAAAGAGCATCCATTTGGTAACTGTTTTTCCCTTACTATTCTGTTTGATACTTTACCTTTCATATCATCTGGTTTATTTTTCCAATGCTTAGATGAAAGTTTATTTTAAAAATCCTTTAGTGCTTTTAATTTTTTGAGTGTAAATACCATGATTACAGAGACTTATAGAAATAAAACTGAAAGCCATTTTCTGCTAAACTTAGAGCAGGGGTAATGACAGTCCCTCGCAAAGATGACATCCCTTTTTTGTGTGGCACTGTGGCAAACACCCCTTTCTCCAGGCAGATTATGCACCAGAGAAAAAAAACACGGAAGAGGTGTGGAGGTCTCACCTCTGCGTGTGTGAGTAATGAAGGGCAAGGCAGCACATCTGGAAAGGCCCAGGTACAAGCTATGCCATTGCCTATCTCAGTTTAAAATCTCTTTGTAGCTGCATGGGAAGGCTTTGTGGATTATTTTTATAGTACCTGCAAAGTGTGCATTAGTTGTTTATCGTACTGCAAGAGACTATATGGCATGTTCTATGAAAACTGTCCAGAATTTACTGGCCAATTTGCCATGCAGCCGTTGTGATGTTACAGCTCTCTGGGAGAGCTGGACTAGGGACCGTTCTGCAAGGGGTTAATTTGAGAAAGGGCAGAATTACCTTCATGTTTTTAAAAGTAAATCGAAGTAGGCAAAACCTGGGAAGAAGAGAGGATTGTTTTCCTGAATACATGAACGGGGTGGGGAATTCTCAGGAATACTGAGACAAGGGCAATTAAGGGTGTTGCATAAGGTGAAAGAAGAAGTTTGAGGGAGATGTCTCCCTACATTCAGTTCACTGTTACTCCCACAAGACTGCCTTTCTCAGCTTCACAAGCAACTTTTTGCCTCCTAAGCCAATGATACATTGATAACTACTAGAGAAATAGTATTCAACTCTGAAAGTTTTATAATTTTCACTGTAAATTAGCAAAGGTGTGAAATGCTAAAATGAGTAGGAGTACCACAAAGGTTTGCACAGTATTGTAACTGTTGATGGATCTGAACCTCTTCTGACTTACAGTATAAACACAGGTAAATCCCATTTTTTTCTTATTTAGAGCGGGTTAAACTGTAGGAGACTTGACATTTAATGCCTTTAATTGTTCTTTCTATTTTTTTCACCTTTAACTGATTTCACATCTGCAACCTGTACACAAACCTGAAGTAAACTTTCTATCTAAATAACTGACACAGATTTGGCTACAGCCTCCAGCTGGAGAGCCTAAGGGGTTGTCAGAGTTCTCCAGAACACTTTTGGAAATGGACTCTGTGAAGATATGACCAAGGCTGCAATGTGAACTGGAGGCTTCACAGTCAGCTTGTCCTACTGCTTTTATGACTCTGAGAGAGTCATTTAGATCCCCAGTCAAAAAATTATTTAAGCGCGTGCTCAACTTCACTGGGACAGAAGCCTGTGCTTGCAGAAGCATGTGTTTAAGCACTGTCTTGAAAAAATATGGTTTCCTGTATCAGGCCTTTTAATCTCTCCATTCTCCAGTTCTCCATCTGTTAAAAAGAATTAACAGGTGGCAGAAAGGAAATGTTGTTATCTGTCTTCTGTTAGCTCTTGAAAGCCTGGGTGCATGGAGCCACAACCTCAGTGAGCCCTCAGCCTCTCCTGAAGCATCCGTGTCACACTACAGTGAAAAAGAATAATTTGTGCAGTTACTTAACAAGGATATTATCCAACATGGAGATGCACAAATGAAGGATTCTGAGGAATGGGGAGAGACTGTTGAGCTTCCTGGAAGGAGATGTAACTGTGCAGAGAACCCCACGCATTGCACTTCAGCACCAGAAATGCAGTGGCTTCCCTGTTCTGTTGGACTCTGAACAAGTACTGCTGTTGTTGAGACCAGATAGACCAACCTCTTCTAGGACAGCCTCAGAAAGCAGAGGAATAGTCCTCCTAAAGATAACAGCTGTTGCTGCCTAATAATAAACGTTCCCTTCAGCAAATACCAAAGAGCATTAACCTAAAGAGTGAAATTGCCTTAAGGTGCTGATCTTAGGTCTGAGAACAGTGATCCAGAGCATTAGGAAGCTGGCCAGGCACAGGAGGAGAAGAAATAATCAAGTCTGCAAAATCTTGAGTTCTGTTCCTCTGTCATGGATAAAGCCAAGTCCAGAAACCAGGTACACTTTGGATACTGCACTCCCTGGCTTGGAAAGACTTCGTTAATTATTATTAGTAGCATTTGTTTGCATTGTATTATGAAGGCCCCATATGCAATACAGAGTAGAATAAATAGTTATAATCTAATTAGATGAGACAATTAAGAATGGGGAAAGGATATAAAAGAGTGAACAAAAGGATAATTAACCAACATTTCATTAGTGCCAGTATTTTTCCTTTTGTTTGGCCCTTCGAAGTTTCTTCCTTGCTTATTTTTTAAATAATTTCTTTTTAAATTAGCAAAATCATTTCAATTTTCACTTTGGCTCTATATAAAATGGAGAAATGGCTTCTCATTAGAAATGTATTAATTAACATGATAATAAGCATGATCCTGCTTCATGCATAAAGGCAGCCCTTTCCTATTAAAGGAGTGAGAAGGACATTATACACTGGCTGCTTCAGCTGCTGAATAGCAGTGTAACTGATCAAAGCCAGCTCAGTCCATCACAGGGACACACGGGGCAGTTGCCCATGTTACCAAAACCAGAGGGGCAGGTTTTTTTCAGCCCAATTTCTTACTGCCCAGTTATCAGCTGAGTCACTCCAGTGGATGCGATGGGTAGATTTATGTTGCCCAAAGAGTGGGGCTGACCCAGGCACAACAGCAGAGAGCTCCTTGCACAGTCAGGGGGAGTTTGTAAGCTGCCCTGGGCTCTGTGCTGCAGCAGCTGCTTTTCCTCCAGCCTGCAAACCAGGCAATTAAAGTGAGCCTGGGTATGTCTGCAAAAGCTGAGGTCAGAACTTTGACTGAAGGTTCACATACTTAGCCTAGCCTGTGCTTAACACTGTGTTATTTATTCCCATAGCTTTCACGGTCAGCTGCTTGTTTATCTGGTTGTTTTGCTCACTGTATTCCTGGGAAAATTTCTTTTCCTCTGAAGGTGGGTGGGGGTCTGGACAACAGCCACAACACAGGTGCAGTTTCAGCCCCTCTCCAGTCCTGTAAAACCATGTGCTATTGTGCTTAAAAGAGCATCTTCTCCTTAGACAAAGGTCAGGAATGACAAAGTGCAGTTGGAGAGGCAGAGACCGGCCTTTCCCTGGCTGGTGTTTCCACAAGCTCCACAAGCCTGATAGAGTTGCCGTAGGACTCTTTGCTAAATGGTTACTCTCAATCTCCTCGATCTTTGTCCAGCTCCAACGTTTTTGCACGAGCTCCACAGGCAGAAGTAGCAAAAAGCATTGTGATGGGGAGAGTGTGATATGTGAGTTATTTTCACAAGTTAGAGATGACCCCATAACTCATATGTGGTGGAGCAGAGCCTGCAGAAAGGAATTTCTGTCCACCACTGACTGTGCTCACTTAATTTATTGCTTAGCATGTACCTCTCATCATCAACAATGAGAAAACTAGCTTTCTGTGTGAAGTTAATGCCTTTGCTTGCTCCATCCTGGCAGAGGATGCCTCCTTCCCCCTCATCCTTATGAGTGCAAGGCATCTCTCTGGGTAACATGTTTTCAGGTGCATTCTGAGTGTGCTGGGTTGTCAGCTCCATGCAACATCACAGACAAACTTTTTAGTGATAAAAGCAATTGACAAGTACGTGTGTGACGTGGCATCTGACTATCAGATGTTAGAGGAATGCAAAAGACATACCATCGCGAGGCACATAATTCAGTGTGTGTGTGTCTGTATATATAGAACTAAGAATTTATATTCTAATCATCACAAAGCAATCATACTGTGAATGCATTTTTGTTATTAATTCTTACTCTTTGATGCATAAACAATCCCATTTGAAATTCCTGGTACCAACCATGCTAATCTTTCACTGGAAAAAATTTATTTGCAGAGGAGGAAGAATGAAGGGTAGGTAAGCGAAATGTATTTCATCTGTTTGAAATAACTGCAAAACTATCAGCAATAACAGTAAAAATATTTAATGAGTATTGCACTAGCCAGCACCAAAAGTAGTGAGATACAGAATTGCATTTGTTCTGTCACAGACATGACTGACATTTAATTATTGTCTATTTTTGTGCTGATAATCTCATTCTTATCATTTGTTGTTAAATCCTTTAGAACCCCAAGAAAAATGAGATCAAGTGACAAAAATAAGATAATGAAATCATATGAAATAGAATAAAATTATATCTTGTAGGTAAGAGATGATTCAGGAGACTAGGTTATTTTATAGGGTTGTATAAGCTCTGTAAGTGATTGTGAATTAAATGTGTTGAGCTCACAGAAAAGCTTTGGAAGAGAATGGCTGCTTGCAAGCTAAGCTGACTTCTGGGTTGCCATTGTGCAGCACATGCCATATGTGATGATATAAGATCATTGTAAACCTCAAAAGATGGTGAATTTGATTCTTGTTGGGGAAAAATATATATCTTTCCAGCTCACTTCCCTTTTGCCAGTTTGTTCCCTTTGTGCTGTTGTGAAGCTTTTGGAAGCCAGTTTGTCACAGTGACTGTAAAATCAGGATCTATTTTTATCATTCTTAGCTTTCAGCCAGAAAAAGGCTTCCCAGTCTTTTGCCAAAAACTATATTGACTACACAGCCCGATCCAAGCTTCTGAGTCACTTATATATCTGTTTGCAATATGTAACAGGAAAGCACTTCTAGCTGAAGTTTTAAACGAGGTAGGAAATCTGTTGCAAAAATTAGATGAACAATGAGCTCTGCTAAGTGAAAGTCAAAGGCAACACTCACCATTTATTAGACTTTTCCAAGATAAGATAACCTGTTAAGTGCACTGAAAAATGACTTTGCAGGTTGTACAGTGGTGAAAACATTGAGAATTTAGTTTTGTTCCCTGCTAACCTCTGAATGATGTAGTGGAAATCTGGTCTACACAGGCTAAGAAAAAGTGCTGACAAAGTATATAACTCATGAATCTGCTAATTTACTGAACAGGAATATTACTTATCTGAGTGCCCTAGGTAGTGACCACTTCAGTGTTTGTATTTCTGCCAGCTTTCCTCTAAGTGGGTTTTGCAGCTATTCAACGACAAAAAGTTTAGACAGTGCAGAAATACAGGAATTTTTTTTTTGCTCCCTTCACAGGATTATCTGTGACCTTGTGGGACAGCTCTAAACTGGGAGAGGAGGCTTTTTCCAAATTCTGTTTTTGACTCACTGTACATAGGCATAGGTCTCAAATATTGTTTCCATTAGTCTCGAATATTCTTTCCATTAGTTTCTGCCTTGTAAAATAGTACAAGTCATGATGACAATATTTTGGAGTTCCTGGATGAACAGCCTTTTATGAATTCAAAAAGCTCTTGTCAGAAGAACTTTTTTGTAAAGTATTATTACAAACACCTCTGCAAATCCTATGTAAGGACAGTGATGTCTGAAGGGGGGTCTCAGTCTCTGTACTGTTTTTGTCCTACTCTGGGAGACTTCAGTCTACAAAGCAAAATTGGCTTTATAAAGTATTTGTTTTAGAAAAACATACACAGGGTCAAAAAAAATTACATATATATATATAAATATTTACTTTGGACTAGTATAATTCTGTTGCTAACATACTACCCTCAGGCAGAATTTAGATATGTGATTTGATAACCTGTTGACATTTACATGTCCATAGGTGCTAATGACCTACATCAGCTGCTTGTTTTGACAGAGGCTTCCTCTGCTCTCCCCATTTCATATATAAAGACATAAATCTATTTAAGGGATTTCTAACTTTCTGAATTGGAAAATAACACAGAAATATCATTTAAACAGTGTCTTGGTCTTACATACCTTTTTGGTTTTTTTCCTTGCAGTCATTCTATAAGCCTTTCTGTTGGTGGTAGAATAAAATCTGCCACCTTGCTGCCTGGCAAATCTAAATACAGAGTTGCAGCTGGGCCTGTTTGTATCTTCTGCTACACTGGTATTCATGCATTATACTGGCATATCACTCGTGGTAAGAGAGAGGGGAAAGCAAGCCTGTTAGCTTGTTTACATTTACTAGCTGGAAATATTCCTGAATAATAGAATTCGGGAGATTTAGAATAATTCATGTGTTTCCAACTACGATGTTACTAACCTTCATTGTAGTCCTGGACTGAATTAATCATGCCCTTTTCAAATATGCAATGCAAACAGAGGCTGCAAAACTTTCTAACTGACTTGGAAATCTCTAAGTATCTGCTTGCAGGTTTCACAGTCCACAAGATTTTGAAGACATAGTCGCTGCTTCGTGAAAAAAAGAGCTGTCCCTTTGTTACACAGTGGCAAATGAGTCATGTACAAACTCGGTCAACCTAAATTCATATGCATAAAAATTTGTGCTAATTTAGATCATGACTCAGATAGAGAATCTATTCACCTCCTGTGACGCTCATGGGAATCTTTCCCTTGACACCAGTGCACTTTAAAGCAGATTTTTGACCAGGGTCAAAGCAAGTATTATTATAATATTTAGAGTTAATGGCCAATTGCGAATTTAGTCCCTGAAGCCAGGTAATATATAAATCTATATTCTGTCCTTAGTTATAGGATAATGGATGTACTTCACAGATGCAATCAAAACAATTTACCAAGGATGAAATTCTCGTTTTGGAAAGCAAAGTCAATCACACACCATCTGCAGACAGTAAAGTATCATGAGGACAGATTTAGTGGCACAGTGGTTGTTCCCAGGGAGCTCCTGCTGCACTGAAATGGTAACATGAGAAAAAGGGCTAATTGCTGGAAGATTGAAAAATTATCATTTGTATCACTATCAGAGAGGTGGGAGAAGCAGATGTTTCGGAGTAGGCAAGGCGATGACTAGACTGTGGGGAACTTGGACATTGAAGAGGGCACGTTGCTCAGCAGTCTGCAGAGCCCAGGAGAGTAGGTTTGCTTTGCTAGACATTGGTGTGAAAAATGAGCCACAGCAGTGGGCTGGAGCTTCCTCTGGTGAGATCCTCTTACGCCGACGGCTCCCTACAAGAAGCGATTTCTGTTTGCCATAACACAGAAAGTGGAAAAAGATTAATATAAGCAAGCAGTATAAATAGTTCCCAAACTCTGAATAAAGGCTGCAGACAGAGCTCTCTATCACGCCTTTATGCATCCTCAGTCTCACAGATGGTGAGGCAGAGAGAGGCTTGATAGATAATACTCAGCCTGCGGTTCTCCTTCAGACATGCTGACAAACATCCATCAGTGGGGCCCGAAGCTGGTCCTAAGGTCCAGTTACAGTGAAGGGTGCCTATACACACATCCCACAGGAAACTAATTTCCACTGCTGGATTTCTTGTCCACTTATTCCTTGCCCGCTGCGGTTGGCAGCTCAGTGATGCTGCATTTCTCAGCTTGTCTGACTGAATACTCCTGGATTATTCTTCTTCCTTTGATTATCTCTGTCTGCTAAGCAATAACATGTGGCCTGTCTTGTAAGCTAGGTAAGTCATGGCTTAGGAAAGAGCCATGGCAAGTGGCAAATTAGAAGAGAAAAGGAGTATCTTAGAAAAATGTTATATGTCTGCCTTTTCTAAAAGAGTTCCCATCCTTTCACTTCTCCTTTATTTCAGTAACATACTTCGTATCTGAGATTTCCATAAAGAAAGAGTCTCTGGAGTTTGGCTAGATCCACAATTACACAAACAAAGAAAGAAAAAAATCAATGCATGCTCTTTGCTACTTCGTTTTTCACTGGCTATTACAAGTTCAACCTCACTGGGGGCAGCAGCAGCATTGCAAGTGCAGGTGGGAATAGCTCTGTTTAGTAGAACTGTTATATGTGCCTGCAGGATGTTTATTCCAAGAAACACTGTGTTTCTACACATGTTACATATTAAGGAAAAGCTTGAGGCTCTGAAATATGAATATCTTAGATTGTAGCCCAAAGAGCATTTAACCTGACCTAAGAAATGTTGAGGGCAGTTTTGTGGAGCAGGCGAAGCATGACCACTGAAAACAGGTATGGTCAGATATGGCTATGGGGAGGTCAGTGCTACCTGTACTGGAGTGATGATCTAAACTGAAATCAGAGCTTTTGGGTCAGCCTGGGAAGGAACCCCCATAATGATATTTTAATGTGTGCTTGGGAAAGTAGGAAAGGGGGGTAAACACACAAGGAAGTTCAAAGTTTGAATGACTTTCCTATCTATTCTTCTAAATAAGGGACAGATTTTTCTCATTCACTCAGGGCTTATGAGAATATCACCCACACTAAAAAAGACAGGCATATTATTTTCACTCTCTATTCCACCAAATATGTAAAATGAAAAACAGGTGATTGCAGTGCATGTGTGTGCCTTTTTTTTCCTTTTGGGGGGCAAAGAAACTTTTGATCTTCAGTCTATACAGAAGCATCCCAACTTTGAAAAAGAGCACTGTCAGATTTATTATAGCACTGAAAAGTACAGATATTATGCTTACCATTACTCCGTGACCTCTTTAGGATTTATTGTCTTCTGTGTTTAAAATGCAAAAGGATATGTCCTGTTAATATTTCTGGGTTTGCTGTGAAGCAATGACTTCCTGTTTTCTAGTACCACAGGTAAGGAAGACACAAACCACAAGTGCCAACACTATGTAATTTTTTTGGTCCTGAGTCCCTAATTTCTCAGTCATCCAATGTGTTCTGTCAAAACGCAGCCTGAAAGTCTAGACCAAGAGATATCTATGATAGAAAGTGTACATCAGTATTTCAAGCCCTCTAAATTTATTCTAGCCATTTGACAGTTGCTTGGAGATACAATCTCAATTTTTTTGCAGTAGCCCCTTCAAGTGGATATTTATGGCAGATACAACTGTAATTATTTACCTGTAACAAAGTCCAGGTCTGCCTGCTCCAGGTGATACAGACAACAGAAGAACACAGAGAAAATATTAATCTTCTTTCTGTCTAGATTTTGACCTTTTGCACCCAGCCTCTTAGCTCATTATGGAAATGGGGCTGTGTTTATTTTTTTTGTTTACAAGTTTTGTTTCCTTGCTCCATGAGTCTGTCAGTTATCAGTGTCAGGGCCTAAATGACAGGATCTGAGTGTGCTTCCCTGCCTTACATTTAGTGTTCCTACTTACTTTTATTTAAAATGCTGGAGTCAAATGGGACTATTCGTGTGAGTTAAAGTGACTCCTGAGTGAGAAAATCTGAACATTTTGGGACACGGAGTTTTTATTAGCGTAATTCCCATTTTACAAAGCAGTTTATTTGACTAAAACAAAGTGAAAGAAAAGAATGACAGAGAATATAACTGAACCACAAATAATGGGAATCAGTATCTCATTTTGGTAAATATACTAAACCTGTGCCTGCTTCTAAAAGGATAAATAATGCTGTTGATTCAGTCAGGACTATTTAATGCCATCAAGCATGTGCTGAAGGAGCTCAGTGATTCAGAGCCACAGAGACTAATAGTATTTATATACATTTAAAATGCAACAGCAGTAAAACAGAATACTTTGTCCACTGCATCATGTGGAGCAATGAGAACGGATAATAGGAGCAACAAATTCACATTTGCTTTTATTCCTTCAGCAGAAACGCAGTGTGTTTGAATTGGCCACGTTCCCATCGTATTCATGTTGCCTATACACAGAAAAGTCTTTGCTGGGCTTTGTGCCATTTTGATGTGCCTCTGTGTGGCTTGGCAGAACCAAGTTCTTAACGCCACTCTCATAAGTGCTCTTCCTGTGGTTTCTAGGCCTGTTTGTTGAATGCACCACACAAAATTTCTTGCCTAAATTATTTCAGAAAATGGTCCTTTTACTTGCAAAAGCATTATTAGGAAGAGGGCTTAACTATGTGCATTATTTTTCTTAATACATGTCAACTGAAAATGTGTCTCTCTTTGCTCGTGGTTTGGTTTGATTTTTCATGTGAAATTATTTAATCTTTGATTTTCATATCATTAATTTAACTTTTGGTGTGTTTTTCCACGTTATCTGTAATTTGATCAGCCCCTTTTACATAACTTCTGATAATCTGCATTCTCATATTTTGGTATAAAAGCTCAGAAATATTCAGAATCAGAGTAAATCATTTGACAGCAAATATCACTGGAACAGGCATATTATCACTAGCAGCACTTAAGCCAGTAATTCAAGTACTGCTGAATGCTCAAGTTACATTTGAAACATGAAAATATTCATGTGAGTAATAATACTGTTCTAAATCACCGTTTAGCTTCATCTTTGTTCTTATCTCTGTGCAGCTACTACATCTTGCTTTGATTGTGTTTTTCAAATGTATTCTGCTTTTACAGACTTCTTGCAACTAGTTATTTTTTGAAGCAAGAAAACAAACCCAATTCTGTGTTATTCCAATGAAGGCAACCTGATGGATTAATTCAATCTGTTTACCACATCCTTTCAAAGCAATCACCACTAATTAATTTATAGTGGATTCTTTAAAAATTGTTGAAAATCCATCCAATTTATTATGCACTTGCCATCCACTAGGTAATGTGCAAGATTACTAAGAGCTGATTCCTTTGCTTTTTGGTTCATGAAAACTGTCATTTAAACCAAAAAGTAGTTGTCTTAAAGACTTTTTCAACATCCAGTAGCCGCAATGTTAAAGAATCATTCCCAGAAAGTATACAGGCATTTTTATTTTCCAGTGAAAGGTCCTGCTGCCTAAAACTCCAACAAGCTGCATGACTGTAGAGCAGGATTTTTGCAGCAGGCTGGATGTGGAATTTGAAGGAATCAGCAATACAGCCTTGCAATCAAGCCACCAAACTAAACTGGTTTGCAGAAGTCATCCTAGTCTGCAAAGAGATTTTAGGAACCTCCCTGCCATGCCCACTGCCCATTCTCAAGAGCAACCAATCTGCATCTTTCCCAGTCTGCATCCTTCCCATATCCTGGAGTAAGGTATGGACTGTTTAGTGGACCTCTAAGAATAAACATATTCATATTTATTATGGATGCCTTGAACATCAAACACAACTGCTTTCCTGAGTGCAGAGGCTGTGGATCCAGTGCAGGCAGTGTTTCCACGTTGTTATCCCCCCTCCGTTACCAGCTGCAAAGCGATATGGAATTTCATTCCATTTCTGGTATGCAGCTTCGACTCCTGAAAGCTGCGATGAGATGTTCATCTTTACTGAACTCATTTCAGCAATGTGTCCACTGCTTTGAACAATTTGACACACAGAGATGCTTTTAACAAGTTGATTTTTGTTGCTTTCCTTTTGTTGACATGATTCACTTGTCAGGTTATGTACTTGGGTTTTCAGCACCTCTTCCCAAGTGGAGACTGCATATCTTCATTTTGGCAGTTTCTGGATTCCATCTCAAAATGTAACTACTGTACTTTGTTGCCTTCAGTGCTGGAATCTCTGGAGATGATTTTTTATTGCTGTTTGGGAGGAGGAGGAGGTTAGTGATTTGGCAACAGCTCTGCAGCTGCGACCCAAAGCTTCCTATTTTGCTCTTTATTTTTATAATAGTGTGTATTATTATAGCATCCAAAAGTCCAGTTTTCAGCCTTAAGACATGATGACAGCAGATACAATTAAAAGCAGCACTTTGAAAATTGCACATACTAAAATTTGACAGGATCAAATTTGTTTGCAAACTTACATAGAGCTTGTTGAAATTGACTGAAACAAAAAAAAATATTTTTAAATGAAAATGAGCTGTTTCAGATCTACTTCTACAGGTTTTGGATGGCATTGGGAAACTGGAGGAAACTTGGTGATTCATTTGAGCTCAGACTTTTTAAATTAGTGCACAAGAAATATGTGAACATAGCTCAAAGACAAAGCAAAAGCGGAGTTTGACTGCATTTTCATGATCCTGATTTATATGAATATTCATGGAGCTATGGGCAGAAGTGCCTTTAAATGATCTGGTTTATTCTCCTGAGTATCACATTCAACTGAATTTCATCCAGTTATTCTTCCATTGAGACCAATCACTTGAGTCTGATGAAAGCATTTTTATTTTGTTTTGACAAAGCATCATTTTGAGAATGGAATGTCATTTTACTTTGCAGACATCAAGAAATGAAGAATCCCTCAGTTCTCATGGCTCTCATTTCCAAGAAGTTTTGTCTGTTTGGGTTTTTTTTATTATTCATTTAATACCAACTTCATTTAGAAAGTCTAATCACTTCAAAGAAGCACAGCCTTCTCCTCACTGTTGTTAGCTTACTTACCCCAGAATTGCACAAGCCCTCTCTCTTATGCAGGATTTTACTGGCAGCTCAGGTGGAATTGCTTATTCTTCTCAGAGTCCCCACTATCCAGGATACTCGTCCTTATTTCCAAAAGCATGGCCTCCATTTCTGGTCCCTGCATGTCTATCCTTGCATCTGGATCTGTTGATGTGAGCTTTGTTTGGTTTTGCCTAGTTTATCTGATTCCTCTCGGTGACCATCTCCTCCTTACTGAATTAACTGTTCCACCAACCTTTGCATAATCTGTGCATTTTATCAGCAAATATTTTTTATTTATTCTCTCAACTTTTATGAAAAGGATATGTAATTATTGGTAGAAATTATTGCCGTGAAAACCCTATAAAATATTCTTATTCAGTGGCGGCTAAGTATTATTTTTTTATTTAGCTTTAAAAATGTTCACTATTATGTCAAACTCATGATCTACCATGCTCAGCCTCCAGTGGTTCCAGCTGATGCCACTAAGATGTCCATATCAGTAGTTTAAGACAACCTAGAATAAGAGCATACAACATACTCTTGTTGCCTATTAAATGTTTATTCTGCGATTCCAGGCCAACTCAGTAATCCCTAGTTTCAGTGGGTTCACTGGAATGGTTATACATCATGCCAGAAGGTATTTCCTCATGTGAGTCATACATTTCTTCTAGACTGAATGAGCACATTAAGCTCTGGTGTTCAGGGGCGGAGCAAATTTTAGAGCTGTAAGAGGAATTTTGTTTTTAAAATTCAGACCTTGTGTAATAAACTTTCTTACATATATCCTGGTGGATATTCCACAAATACTGAGATGCTAAAGGCCCAGATGTTTGGTGCAGATCTCTCTCTAAGGTTAATCTTACAGCGAGGGTCAATTATTTATATATCACAAAGGATTTATGATATCTCCTATCGGTGCAGTGTCTGCCCAATGTCTGTTTAACATCCATAGCAGGAAGAGTCTCTGGTACTCTTCATGAATTCTCATTAATTTAGAAATCTACTTACTGTAAGACTTTATTTGATTATAATTATGATTATTATTACCATGCTGGTTTGGGAATTTATTCTTTGGGGGTATTTATTGGCTCATTTCCTTCACATCTTTTGTGGGCATTTAGGTGGAGGAAGAAACAGAAGTCTTGAATTGTGACCTAGAGAAACCCAGAATGCTGAAATTGTGAGGCTATCTTCAAACAGAAAATCAGACTGATGGAGCTGGTAAAAGGATCTCAATGAAAAAGTTTTCTCTCAAGTACTGGAGCTATGAGGAGAAAGGCTCACTACTGCTTGAGTTAGCAGACATGGGTTGTTGTTCTTTTCCCTAAAAGATTCCTAAGTATTTTATCAAAACAATTGATTTTTAGCTGGCTGTAGAATAGTATCATGTGAAACACTTGTGCCAGATAAATATGTAAAGTGTGGTGAGTCACAGACATAAAATATAAGTGGGTAGCAACAGGTAATGTTTACATAGAGACTTGCCTTCTGGAAAGAGGAACAAACCAACCTGAGGAAAAAAAAATTAAAAACTGTTTGTTCTCTGTTTCAGTAGCTACAGATTATTAATAACCAAAAAAAAACCCATAAAAACAACAAAAAAGCAACAACAACAACAAAAAAAACCTAAGGAAATGAGAAGCTTAGGCAAATGAACTTAAAATGGGGATATAGTTCATAAACTATCATAAGAGATGCCCTGTTTTCTCTATGCAATGTTTAGCCACATAAAGTGCTATAAACAGGGCTTTAGGCTTTTTCCTATTTGAAGTTTAAGATTATGCAATAGTTGTGCCTACTTTGCTTATATATTAGCACTTTTTCGGTTTAATGCTGGCAGTTTTCAGAGACATGATGTTTCTCTGGTAAAAATCAGCTGCCATCCACATCAAGCTGTGATGTGCAGCTTCGTATTCAAAATCATAATCAGGCCTGAAATTTTTTCCTCAGAAAATAATAAAATAGCTGAGTCAGGATTAAGATAGTTTTAGCTGAGTTTTGTTCCCAAGAAGACCTCTTTTCTTTGTTATGTGAACAACGTAAAAGAGTTTGAGACTGATCTTTTCTATCTTTAATTACTTAAAGTGGTGGGAAACAAAATCAGCTCAAGGCCCATGATTTGAGATTTAATTCTGATTCTAAAGAGTATTTAAAATCATTGGCTAAAAGACTTGGGATACAAAAAAAAAAAAAAAAAAAAAAAAAAAAAAATTTATATCAACCATGTTTTCTTCAGGAAGACTTAGGAGCTCAATACCTTTTCTGAATTTTTGTCTTTCAAGTGTTGACTACTTTCCAGCAAGACACATAGGCTTGCAGTTAAATTGGAGTATGGAAGTAGTGTTGTTCCCATTGTTGATTTTCTTTTTGCTAGACCTGGATCTGATGACACCTTTTTGCAGAACTAAGAGCAGAATTTGGCCCCCTGTATTGAGATGTTTCTTACAAACAGATTCTTTCCATTTTCTCCTCTTTTTTGCAACTCAATGAGGAATCATCCTCAAAGTTAAATAATAGGAGAACTATTTTTATAGTTTAGATTTCCTCTGAAACTTTACTGCATGTAAATCAACAGATAGTGAGTGGTCTCTGTTGAGAAAATCAGTTTGGTTTTTTTGCTATGAATAACTAGAGGGAAAGAAAGAAACAAGTCAGTGTAACTGTCCTAGAATTATCAACAAACTGGGGAAAAAAGTATTAACAGACCAGTAGAAGAATTGCTCTTCCATTAACAAGTAGGAAATGGACTTGAGTTTGCTTCTGTGCTAAAAGGCCACCCGGTGAAGAACGGCATTGTAGGATGCACCTTTCACTGCAGACCAAATTTGCTCATTTTAATGGTGAAAAGATTATTTTCCCATCCAGCAATGCTGCCAGCTAATCCTGAATGTGAAAGGTGAACTGTGCTCTGTGTGATTCACACTTGATCACCTGTAGTAAGGACTGGGCATCTGGAGCAGGCGTTTGTTGTTGATGGAAGAGTCTTGCTCCCTCTCCATTATCTGAGCTGGGCTATGCTATGCTAAGTACAGTAGTAAAAACATGTTTTTATCAGGAAATTCAGTAGATATGTCCCAATTTAAATGAGCCCCCACACTGAATGGATCAGTTGAGTCAGTATGTTACTAACTGCAGCTGCAGTTCTTGCAAAGGCAAAGGGTAACACCAGCCCTGGGCTTAACTCAGTGAACTTATAGAGTCTGGGCAGCAACTCCCTTCTAAGCCCTGACAGATGAACAGAAAAAGTCAGTAAAATCAGCAGGAACCATCCTGCATTCTCATTCATTAAACAGAGATGTGTGGTAACCTCCAGTCACCTCCTGAAATCAGGGAAGCCCAGAATTAATTTCCACTGGAAAGAGTCCCACTAAACTCACTCAGCCTGGATCAGATCCCGAGTGGAGGCAATTAATCTTCTGACTGTGGGTCAGCTTTACAGCTATGCAATACTTCTCTTGAGCTCTACCACATGGAATTTCCAGTGTTTACCTTGTGCCGAGCTGGTAGCAAGGGGCTGAGTTTCATTCAGGCTCCAGCACATTTCCTTCATCACTTAGGCACAAGCCCCTTTCAGCACTTGGGCACAAATCATGCAGCAGTGGAAGCCTGGTCATTAGGAGGCAGAATAACCTGCTCAGTGCCTGGATTGGTGATCCCAAAACTGCCCATGCAGATCTGGGTTAAAAAAAATGAAACTGAAACTGCTGAAAAGAGCTCTGACAACAGGACAAACTCTTCCAAGTTGCAGCTGGTTAGCAGAGGAAGTGGACGTGATCAAGGACTTCAAGCGTAGGCAGATGACAGATGGATAACCAGTTTAGATGGTTAGACTGATCTCAGTTTAGAGTTTGTTTCATAACTTACTTTTTAAAGAGACCCTGTGGAGTAGTTATGGACTCCAACTTTGTTTTGATTTGTTCTCAAATATGTATTTTGTGTTGCCTCTTTCTAAATATTCCCAAGCATCACAAAAAAACCCCAAACCAACAAACCCAAATAAAAACAAAAAGCCATTAAATCAATGAAAGACAACTTTATTTTGCAACATTTTATAATACCACATATGGGCAGTAGCCACAGATGGAGAACCCTTGTACTAGAAGCATCACAAATTTCCTGTGATCTTACTGACTTTCTAAATTTCTGTGAGAATCCTATCAATTTAATAACTTCCACAACTTGAATAGACCCACGTGCTGCTAGAATGACACAATGTATACATGTGCAGTTACAGAATAAAATCTTCAGTTTAAAAAGAGGTAAAACAGATGAAAAAAGAAAGTGAGCTGGAATAAGGCTATTCACTTCTTACTTGCCAGTAAGAGTTGGGAAATGTCCTTGTGTTGTGGCTCTAGGGAATTTTTCCACTGAAGGAATAGGACCCCAGCTTGGCGTGTCTTGCAACACATTTAATGCATCTCTCACTTAAGTGTAAAGGCTCATCCTAATGGCATTTCTTGCTGTTTGCTTAAGTATTTTCCTGTGCCAGTGTTTGGCTGAAGTAGTTTTTCTATAGACTGGACACTGTATCCCATTTTAAGTAAACAAAGCAAAAGATATCCTCACTGAAAACTAGGCTTGATTCACAACACAGTTGTAGTTTGTAGTACCTAATGTGTTCTTAAAATACTAGGTTGAGGAATTTTTCTTTTCTAAGATATTCATCTCAGCTGTGTCCCTTATAATCAAAGCCCTTGATTAGAGGCTCTCTTCATGAAAGACCAGTAGCTGCTGCAATTAAATATATAATACTTCTGCTCCTGTTACAGTTTTAGGCTTTTTTTTCCTTAGGAAACATCCTTATCTGATATAGAGTTTGAAGGACAGCGACTTATCTTTTTTCTTCCCTTCCCCCTTTCCCTGAAAGACATTTCCTCAGTCTCACTGTCCATTCATTGAAGGAATTTTGATAATACTTTATACCAGTCAATGGCCAAATATCTCAGGGAGGAAAAAAGCCAAAACATGTTAGTGCTTGTTTTACAATTAATGGCACAAAAAAAGATAACGATCAAGAGGAAATGTCAAAGAATCACTGACTTTGAACTATTAAGTAAAAAATATGAGTAAAGATGGTCTGGGGAGTAAGGTGAGCCCTTCTGGCTTGGCTCAGTGGGCAGGTGACATTGTATGAACAAGCATTATCTGCACAAGGGTATCTCAGTTCATATAGCATAGTTCTTACAGATGAGATTGTATTTAGGCCCTACAAACTCCAGATCTGGTAGGTCTTATGCACTTAGAAACCCACCAAGAGCAGTTAAATGAGTTATAATAAATGTAGAGCCCTTGAGCTTGTTGGGTGGAAACTGAACCCCTTTGCACAGATCCCTGCTTCCTAATAAGAATGCCATATCTGCTTGGGAATCTGGCAGCAAAGCCCAAAGCTTAGCTGCAGTCATATTAGATGTCCAGTTTAATTTCATTCCTACTTGAAATGGTGGTCAGACATTTATTTATATTCATTTATTTGTGTGAGAAACAAAGCAGAACACCTAATCCTGGACTGTTTGTGTGGTTTAAGTATGACTAGTCCAACAGAATTTTTCTTTTATTTGATGGAGAGATGGGGGGGACGGTGGAAGGAGAGATACTGTCCTTATACCAAAGTTAAATTTTTTTGGTCATAGGGCAGAAAATGAAAGTTCTGACATTGAGGCAGTAAAATCTAACCATGATCCTGGCCCCAGAGAGCACATCTTCACTGATATCTGAGCTACTGAAGTAAAGAAGGAAGGAGTGGAGGAAAATAACTCATTTAATTATTTTACTCGTAAAAAAAAGCAAAAATCGCTCTGAAGTGACTGGAAAAATGTGGGATTTTTAATTCCTTGAAATACTCACATCTCTCTGCTAGAATCTAAGATTATCAAACTTACAGGTGACCACCCTAATTACTGCCCACATGCAATTCTAGACGGAAAACATACTCTGTAGATGTAGCTGGCATGTCCCTTAAAAGAGAGAAAAAGAATTGTCATTTGGATTCAGACCATAAGAATAGCAGGAAAAAGAGAGAGAAAAAGAGAATTAAAGAGGGAGGGATACTAGAATGGGGAGGGGAGGGGAGGAGAGGAAGGGAAAGGGAGAGGGAGAGGGAGAGGGGACAATTGTTCACTGCCAAAAACCTGCAGCAACTGATTTTCACATAGCTGACTTGATTCATTTTATTTTAAGTGTTTTTATTAGAGACCAATATTGTTGTTGTATTATATGGGTTCACAGTCACAAATTCTTTGATTTCCCATAAGACCAGGGTTATGTCGACATTTGGAACACTACTTCTGAATCCTCAGTTGTCATTGCAACCACAGGCAGCTTTGTGAAATACAGATGATTTTGTATATGAATATATGGATATGGGTGCATATGTGTCTATATATGTGTGTATTTATAGTATATATACATATGTGTGAATAGATATATAAACCAAATCGTCACTGGAAAACTTTTCTGCAGGGTTAGTGATGCAGATGCACAGAAGTACCTAGTACAGCAAAGTCTGTACTTCTTTTTGCCTTTGGGGAAACTCAGAGGTTTCAATACCAATCTGTAAAGTTTAGCTCTTAGGTGTCAGAGAATCTGTTTCTGCCTCTGCCCCACAGTGATCTGGGCTGGTTGAGGTACCTGGAGTTGACGGTGCCTCCGTTTGTATGACTGACAAGTATTGAAAACACGTTGTCAGCAAATCCCCTCAGTGCTGCACTTTGCTTTTCCATTTCTCTCAGTGAGGCTCACTGTGATCATCTCACCGTGCTGCAAAGCGGGAATGGGTGAAGCATTCAGATGCAAGGCTAATAGTGAAGTTTATAAAACTGCAAAGCAAAGCTGAATTACATGGAGAGCTGGACCGATGGCCCCAAAGATTCATCGAATTCAGCAGACACATTTTCAGTAACTCCATGGAGCCAGAATTACACCACAATGCAAGGTTAGCCCTTTAATTATGTTGATTACCCTAAAGCAGATTTTTACTTGCACACAGATCTCTGCAGCCACACAAAGGCTTTTGTCTACAGTGAGACTGCATAGTGATCTGCCTGTGCAGTGTTCACAGCAGGATCTGACCCTAAGGTGCTGTGCATATGCTTAATGCCAGGTAACCAGCCTGGACCCATGGATCACACACGGGCCATGGGATGTGTCTGCCTCCCCCACTCCCTGCTTTGTGCTGGTGCAGCTGCTGCAGCTGTAGGCACTAGTGGAAGGAAAAGAGTGCAATGCAGGAGGAGCTGCCCTTACTGCTTCCACGGGGCCCAGGAAGGCAGGTTTCAAAACTTGCATCAAACTTCAGGCTTGTTAATAATTTCCATCACTCTTATTTAAAATATTTCATTATAATTTCCACACAGAACAATAAAGGAATATGTCTGTATTTATGAAATGGTAGTCAATGTCTGAAAACTAGATTTCTCTAAGAGAGAGAGACAGCAGATACAAAAGAAAATCTGTTTTGATTATCACACCTGATAAGCCTCATTGGTTCATCATGTCCAGCATCTGCACCACTAAAACCTAATGATCATGAGTGAAACCTTTCTCCCTGACCCATAATAAATTGTGCTTGAAAGGTGATGAATTACTTTCTGCTTTTTGCATCTTGGACAAAAGACAGCCTTTTGTACAGAAGCCCTACTAGGGAACTAGCCCATATTACATTAAAAAAAAAAAAAAAAAGAAAACAAAAGGCTACATGGGCTGTTTCATGCTTTTTTGGGAAAAATCAGTCTAAAGAGAAACAGGGCATTTCTGCAGTTAAAGCAAGGGGGAATTTTTTTAAGAACAGCCTTTGCTGTTTCATCAGTTCCCCTTTACATATATTGCGAAATATGATCTCCAGTTTCCACACTGTTGTGCCAGTGACTTTCCAATGGCCAGCCCAGCTACCTCTTCCTTACACCAGTGACTTGCTACTCAAAGGAGCAGTTTTACTGAAGGCACACAAGTACCTGCCTATCACAGAGGTTTGGGGCTCACAATCAGCCCCAGGACGGTGAACAGTCCGTCCGAGAACAAATGAGGGAATTTAGTAAAATGTATAAGTCCTTCCCATGCTACCTACTGAAACAAGCAGATCTATAGTCAATTTATTGAGCATAAATTACTGCCAACCTTCGCTGGAATAATTTATACTCCTGAGCCACTTCAGACAGGAAGGCAATAGGGAACTGTCAGGATATATGAAGTTTTATATAGAGATGAACGAATAGCTCATTATTCAAAGTCAAATGATATTCATATTTAGGGGTCAGAGAATTTGGGAAATGTTTAGACCCTCACCTGAGATTACAGTATGAATCCTCTTTCCCCACAAGGTCTTCTCAAAATAAGTGCTGGCTTTTCCAATCCTATTGCTTAACCAGAATAGTTAACCCAGGCAACAGTTGGGTGGGGAGAATTATTAACAGTAAAGGAGAAGGAAAATGAACAGAGGGACTCAGTGGGCATAGGATTAAGGAAATGAGTGGAAAGACAGTAAAAGGAAAGAAAAGATATGGAGATGAGATTAAAAAAGTGGTGGGAAAGAAGAGAATTAAACAGACACTCCAAAAGAAAAGTACAGCACAGTATTAGTTTGCAGAAAGACATTGTCCATTTTTTGGTTGTATTTGATTATTTAAAAATCTTTGAACAATGCAGTACAAAAGGTGAAATATTTTCCTCTGCACTGCTCTGTGTTGCAGCCTAGGATGCTCAGGCTTTATGAAGTAGAATGGGATCTTTGCCATCTCTTTTTCAGTTGATCTTAAGATCATAAAGATTAACATCTCAACAAGCAACAAATCAACTTCCTTTTTAACTAAGAAAATCCAGTTCTACTTTAAATCAATTAAATCTCAGTTCTTCTCTGGACTGGAGGACTTGCAGTAGAAAAAGAACCTGGTCCTGTGTTTCAAGCTCTGGCTTTCCAAACTGCCACAGCTTTTGTTGGGCGTTGCTTACTCTGAGACTGAATTTCAATAGAGAGAGCCTGGCTCTTATTTTGGCCCTTTCCCACCCCTTCACAGTTGCATTTGGGCACTGTGCAAATGCTCAGCCAGCACAACTGTCAGTTCACCCAAAGCCAGGGGGAAGCAAGAGGGAAAGAGCTCTTCAAGTGATGCAAAAAAATGTCAAAATGCAAGAGATTATTTTCTCTACAGTATCTCCATTAATTCTCAGGAAATACTTGTGTTCAGTGAACTTGAGTGGCACAGTCACAGAGAAGGTTCGGGGTATGTTTCACTCCAAATTTCCCCGGTGCTGCTAATTCCCCAATCAGCCATTACGTTAGTTTACTAAGTCATCTGTACTCACCTACAGTTCCTTCACTTCATTACTCCCCAGCTAAAATCTCTTCCGAAGGCTCCTCTGACAGATTTATATTCTGAGCATCAGACAGGAATGTGGTTCTCTGTTTTCCCTTTACCTATACTACATAAACATGTCCGGGTTGCTGCTCGCAGCCTGAATCAGCCAACAGAGGATCTCAGGCTGAGCAATGCAGCTGCCTACAGAAACACTCCTGAGCTCCCTGTGACCACTGCAGACTACTCAGGGCTTCAATTCAAGTCTCACCTCCGTTCCTGGACCCATTTCTTGACTGCAAGGGCTGTGATCAAGGGAAGCCATGACAGACAGATAAACATTTTACAGTTATGGTCAATAGGACTTGCAAAGTTTACTACAATGCTACATCTATTCAGCTAGGTGGGGTCTCTACAGCTATTTGGGTACTTTCATTTTGTTCTTTGAATCAATGAGAATTTTATGGGTACATGTTTTACAAAATAGTTTCTTATATCACACAAGAATGACTGTACAAAACCCAACCTTCCAATTCTGTTCTGGCAATAGTGGCTTTTCAAAGCCTTCCTCTTACCCCTTTTCCCCCAAGAAGATAGTGCATACAAAAGTATTGCTAAGGATAAGAGCTTTTTCCTTTCATAGAACAGTGATCCTGTCTCTTGAGAACTTCAGCCATGAGAATTTATATTAAATGAAACTAATTAGCTAAAGGTTGCATCAAAACTCTCACAAAGACCCACTGAGACCAGATTCCTTTCCTGCTAGTTATCTCCCCCACAGATCCCCAAACAACAGAAGGCATTGTAGAGACAATTGTACAGATGCAGGTACGAGACCAGCTCCAGCAATGAGGGCTGCTTCAGGGGTACAAGTATTAGAAGGAAAAAGAAGGAAGAAAACACATTCTCCTCAACCATTTTCTGAAAATACCTCCAACGTACCTTTGCAAAACTTCAGTAATAAGGTGTTGAGGCTTCACAATCCTGCAAAAGGCTGGAGATGATACAGTCAACACCTTAAGATTTGTCCAGCCATGTTTCTCTCATATTTAATACATTATTTACCTGGGAGCATTATTATAGAATCACAGAATATGATGGGTTGGAAGGGACCCATCAGGATCATCGAGTCCAACTCCTGACCCTGCACATGACACCCCAAGAATCACATCATGTGCCTGAGAGCACTGTCCAAAAACTTCTTGAACTCAGGCAGGCTTGGTATGGTGACCACTTCCCTGTGGAGCCTATTCTAGTGCATAAACACCCTCTGGGTGAAACACTTTCTCCTGATATCTTACCTAAACTTCCCCCAATTTGTTATCCAAGTGTCTTTAACAGATGTACAATTCAGGCAGAGAAAAGTAACCTCACCTAGTGATCTTGCTCTTCCAGATGCTCTCAGAGGAGAGACACAAGCACCATTTTACACACACATTGCCCTTGGCCTTCTGCATGGGGGGAAACAAGTTGCCCACACGTTTATTGCCAGGAAGGGTGCCAAGCACAGCACCGAGTTCTGGTTTGGAGAGTAGAGGCTGCTCAGGGCTGTACAAAAATTACAACTCTTTCCATCTCATTTCATTGTGTGTATAAATAGGCACAATGCTACTGAAAGTGTCAGCCTCTGCCTGCTGCTCTCAAACCAGCTAACCAGGCTGAGAGTCAGAGCACGAGGAATGATGGTGTGTTACCCCAACCATTCTCTGTGATGAATGTGAATCATATTGGTAGGCTCCTGAAGTATTTAGTCAGGAAAATGAACCTGTAATACACACATATAGACCTAAAGAATTCTTGCCTCAGCTATTCCAATATAATATTTTTCTTGTTTCATTTACATTCTCGCACAGAGTGAAGCACCTTAGAAATGTGTTCTTCATACACAGATAGATGCCAAGAGCAATAATCTGAAGATCATAGAATACTCTGGAGGAAAGATTTTGTTTTCTAAGGCCAAAGATGGAGCATTTTTGGTTGCAATTCCTTAAAGAAAATTAGAGGGTAAAAGGGAGAAGGAAATGGGAGGATTTCTGTGTATTAAGCACTATAACTGGGTTTGTTAGCTTGCTATTTTGAAGAAATATAGGTAAGCAAGGCAAGATAAATCACAGCAATTTGAGATGTCATTTTGCTCTCCTATAGCGTTTGAATTTCTTCCATATTACAATAGATCTTCTCTCCTTGTGCCAGCTAAATTGAATTCCTTTTTTTGGGCCGTTTCTTTGAAGGGCTTTGGATGAAATGTCTCATGCAGTTCAGTTTGGAAGCTTCCCAAATCAAAACCCCAAACCCTACATTTTGTTTCAGTTGTGGGGAATGGGAATTCAGTTTGTTTTTTACCTGTTTCTAAGACATCTGCTTTCACTATTTGGCATAGCGTGGGGCTGAGGTTAGTGGGGGAAGGCAGGCTGATTAGCCTCAGAGGATTTATTACATTTGATGCATTGAATGTCTGATTTTGCCTCCCTTGTTCTCATTCGTTCACAGCCTGTACATTGTGATACACTGCAAAGTTTTTTTTTTAAATCATTTAGATTTAATTTTCATCTCTTATTTAACATCGAAATATCCAGAGTAGGTCATTGGTATCTGTTGGTTTTGGAATTTTTGCCTGGACTAAACTTCTGGACTCAGCAATGGAAGTCAGAGAATGGGAAGTTGATTTACAAACTGCCTTTAAATCCAGTGACATAGGCTAAAGTGCACTGAATATTCACAAGCTCTATATTAACATCCTCTACCATTTTGCACTCCCCATGGCTCTGGTTCAGCTGAGGAACACCCAAAGTGATCCCAGATTTTAAAGTCCAGCTGATCCTGAACAGAGCAAATTTCAAATTAAACCAGAGTGCTTTCACATGCCTCCAATGCACAGTTAGCACTCGACTACATATGCTAAAATTTGTGCTTTTTTTCTATATGAGATGTCTTATGCAAATTTATTAATGCAATTAATCCATTGATTTAATTCATCATAGACCATGATGTTTTTTTGTAAATATTTATAAGTAAAGTATATTTGAAGATGATGCCATATCTCTTTGTAGGGGCAAAGAAACTTAAAGTATGCTGTGAAGAACAGCCAGAGCTTGTCAGATGTGGAGTTTGGCTGCAAGAAAGGCTGGTTAGAAACCATCTGATGACACACAGTTTCAGCAGAAATGGTGACATTTGGATGAAATGGTGAAGTTCACAGTGCCTGTTAGGTCCGAAGAAAATACTTCCTAACCAAGGCAGAATTCAACTCAGAGTCGCCAACAGAAAAAAGTCCAAGCAGGGGATTTTTGCTTTGGTATAATTCAGCATGAATCCAAACTGCAGAAGAAAATAGTGAATCCTTTTAGGTCCGGTTGTGCTTAATACACTCATTGGAAAGGTTTTCCTGTAAACAAACACACATGTGCACCCCCAGACACATACACACACCACAATGTTCTTCCTAAGTTGCATTTCAACATCAGTACATTATTTGCTCTGTTACCCTTCTGGGTGGCCAATAAAATATCAAACAGCAATTCAAGAAGGCAACAGATAACGACACATAAGCAAGTACAGTGAGCTTTCTGTAAGCTGAGCCCAGGATAAGCAGGCAGATTTATACACTTCAATTTGAGGCAAAAGTGAAGTAATAACAAGAAATAGCTGGGGTTTTTGGTTGTGTTTTTTTTTTTTCTTCCCAAGCAATTACTGCACAGAATTTACCTGAGCTATGCAATAGACATCTTGATTTTAAGATGAGGGCTTGGATTTTCACCTGGTGAATATCAGCCCAGATCCATCACTCAGAGCAGCGGTTGCTAAATCGTGAATATTATGCCTTAAGCTGAAGGCACTTGGCCAGGTCCTTCCCTGTGTTAATGATTTTTGTACATTGTGCAGATTTACATCAGCCAAAGATCTGGCTGAATGCCTCTTATTTTTGCTGAGATTGTAAATATAGCCCTGATCTGTATATTCTTCAGATATTGTCACAACTGGAGTCTTCAAAACTTTGCCTGGCCTTGTTCTCTTTTCCCAAGCTTTTAGTCCCATTCCCTCCCTTTATAGAACAGAAAACAGATTTATAATTGTCAATTACTCTGTGGTTAAGCAGACATAATGTTGGTATATGCAAAAGATGAGCTGACCACTAGAATTCCTCATAAGTTTTCATTTCTGTGAAGACAGTGATGGAAGAATAATTAAGAGGTGCCATTACCTTAAAGTAAAAGTGCTGTACTAAGTTATGCATCTTACCATGCTTATAGACAAGCATTATTAGTTTCAATAACACCCCGAATGGAGAATAAGGATGGAGAGGGAGATGAAGACATGCCCCACCTAGAAAAAGAAATGCTGCCATGCAGTAAATGAAAAGGAAAAGCACAGCATGATAAAAAAGAGGAGGAGATCGGGGCTTATAAAACTGCTGGTGATGTTATACTGACAGAGGGGGAGAGACAAATGGGGCTTGAATAAGCAGGGAAGGTTTTAGTTAATGAAATAATATCTGTGGCCTGAGACTTTAAAGATTCAAAATCTTAATTTAAAGCTGAATTTTTAAATTTAATTTTTAAATTTAAATTTTTGAAAATGAAAAAAATAAATAAAATTCATTTCATGTAGGCTAGTACTTATGAAGGGAAAGATAGCTATAAAAGATGTAAGTTAAAATCCCATTGAGGATAGTTTTCGTATAGATTTGCAGGTCAAGATGAATCCTAGGTTCTCACATTGTCTTTATTTGGACTTGCTGACAGTTGTTCTTAGGAAATGGCTTATCTTTATTAGGGCTTTTTATATTAATGCTACCAAGAAACAAACCTTTTCTCCTCTGAATGGAGAATTCATTTCTCATTAAAGCCAGAGGAATTAAATCTCTCTGAAAAAAACTGTTTTGTGTTTGCCAACAGTTTTGCAGAATCAAAAAGTGTTTCACTTTGAAAAAATTCTTCCAAATTTAAGAAGTTTTTTAAAGCAGCTTTACTTTTTAAGTGTATTAAAGGAAATTTCAAAACAAAAAAATCATTTAGATTTCAAGTATTCTGGTTTTAAAATTATGAAATAAAACATTACAGCATTTTCAACATTATGGTTTTGTTCCAGACAATTTGGCAACACTTCAGTGAATTTAGAAAACACTTCAGTATTGCTAAAACTGCCTTTTTTTCAAAGAAAACAAAAACCAGTCAGAGTTAATGTGAACCCTTTGTTATGAATTAAATGAATCTGTGTTATGTTTTGAGCAAGCTCACTTTTACCATATTAATCTGGATAGAGATTTAGTTTAATTTCAAACCACCTAACACAATACAATTTTGTAAGCAAAACTTGTTTGCTTGTTCATTAACATTTTCAACTCTTGGGCTTTAAGCCAGTGTGAGCCAAAAAGAAAGAGTATGATAAATCACAAATTCATTGCAGAACAACGTGGCATTATACTTTCATGTATTTAACTGAGATAGAGTTTGCCCTTCCACTTCCTAGGAGCTAATGGTTGATTTAATCCAATGCTGAAATCATTAGACCTGCACTTAGATTTTCTTTCAACAATGTGCCTCTGATAAATAAACTTCCAAACTGAGCATCCCAATCTAACAGGGGCTGCTATTTGTGATGTGCTAAACAGTGGCAAAAATGTTTAAATTAGTGAAATGGAACTATGCAATAACAATGGACAAAATTTTGGTTTTCATCAAAGAATTAAAAACCATATTAGTTTCTGGTTTATCTTTAAACGTACATACAATCTCTCTGTGGCACATTGTGGTTGCATACCCTTTCCCTTTAGAAATACCTCAGAATACCTTTATAAACATTAAGCCAAATTTTTAATCATGCTTTAAGTAAGGTTCTCTTTTTTTTTTTTCATATGAAGATCTTTCATATGAAGTCTTATTTTGTGTGTTTCTTCCTCTGGCTTGAGAACTGTCAATGTTGTGTTATTTTTTCCTATTCGTTAGCAAAGCATTTTTTTCTTCACCTGAAACCAGGCACTCTCTTGTGCTAGCTGCTGTGCACTCATTAAAGGCAAGAGAAATTCCTGTCCCAGAAAGATTAAAAATTGAAGTAGTAATCTCTAACCAGCAGTCTCAGAATTGGGGGGACAAATTTGAGAGCTGCGTTATAGAAATATTCCCAGAAAAACAGAGTTTATTATTTTATTCAAAAAACAGTATAACTAGCACATTTTCTAACTAACTCTTTCCCAGATCCCAGTATGGAGACTGTTGTCCTCACCCCTTTCTCCATGCCTAGGAAAGCACATAGGGAAGAGTGAGGAAAAATTCCTCCTCACTTAAGAAACAGCTTCATGAGACAGATAGAAAGGCAGGTGCTGCAAAGTTCAACAAAAGCTTAATCAAGCCAGTTTTTCAAATTTTCTACTGTTAGGTCATCCTGTCATTTTTCTGCATAGGCAACTCTGACTGCAGTTAGTGGAGGGGGGGTTGTATTAACTAAGAAAAACAAAAATAAAGAGCCTTAAGGAATTGAACAACACAGCTCACAGAAAAATTACATCTGCCCTATGTGTAATCTGCAACTTTCTCCTCCTTGGCAAGAAAAACTCATATGCCATGTTTTGCCTTCTGCTGAACCTTGGCATATTTTCTAGCTGCTTAGGGGGTGTAGTAGCTTCCTTTTACCCCATTTCTGTGCCGTACATACAATATATTTAGGGCATATTAGTAGAACACTTTAAACAGCTTGAAATCTCCCATTCTCGAAAGACAAGGGAAAAAGGTGTTCTGAGGGTCTGACTGCAAAAATAGATAAACAATTCATTTGGATGATGGTTTTGCAGAGTAGAAACAAAACTGTTGATTAGACTGTGGTTATAACACTCAGTGCCCCAGTCCTGCAAGGAAATTTCTGGGGGCAAACACTTTCATTTTAGCAGAACAGGCAATGGGAAGTCCTCTGTAGTGTGAGGACAATATCAGATGCCCATGGAGGTTGGGTGGTTCCTCCATCTTGCAGAAGCAGAGCACTGGAGCATTTCCTCCTACCGACACACTTTGAGGTTGTTAACTGCATATTCACATTTTGTTCCCAGAACAGTCAGAATTAGTTTGGTCACTGGCTTTTCACAGCAAGAAGGGTTAAAAACAAATCTGCCTTGGACTGCCAGGAAGGGGGAAAAAAGCCCTGCTGTTGCGGTGCCTGTTAGTGACAGATATTCCCCCGTATTCCTCTCCACCACTGAGTGACAGCAGCTGGAATTTATGAAGCATGCTTGTACTTTGCACATTCCCTGTTTTTACATTCAGGAGAGAGAGAAAATTTCTGCTTTGTTCAGTTTGTCAGGCTGCTTCCTCCTTTGTGCCCAGATATGTGCTGTGTCTTTACAAAAAGTCCCTTCTTAAATTACATCCCTAAAGGTGAACTGGATATGTGCTAAAGTCATTTTGCCTTCAAACAATATGCCACACCTATACAGGATATGTGACTTTCTGATGGAGAAAAATGACCAAAATTACTCATGCAATTCCCATCTGAGTTCCCACACTCAGGAATTGAAGATGGCTACTTATTGCACATGTATGGGCCAAGCCCTTTAGTACGCCAGAGTTGACAGAAGGTCTCATTTTGATGGCTATTGAAGTGGGCAATATGACTGAAACTGGACACAAAGTAAGTAAAAAATATTAATATAGTATTTTCGCTACCTGTCTGTCTGCACCCATAGGAAAAGTGATATCCTTTTTTCCCTCCTTGACGTCATTCCTCATCCCTATGCGCATGCGCACGCACACACACATGCGCACACACACACACATTTCTGCAACTGCAAATGACTTAGAGCCATCAGGCTTTCAGGATGGAAAGGGAAGAGAGAAGGGAATCCATAGCTCAGCAGTACTATTTCCCCTACTTCCTTGCAAAACCTCTCTCACTGGAGTTTCATAGGCTCTCTCCTCCAAATTATTTATGGGAGAGGGGCAACCCACTTGACACTGTATGTGCCATTATCCCCAGCTATTATCCAACAAGTAGTTAATGTTGTTTGAAGCAAGCATGATTCCTTCTGAGCTCCTCTGTGGCTGCCACTGCATGCCTAGGGCCTGGTTGTACTCCCTTAAAGTCGATGCTAAAACTTCCCAGCCTCACAAGGTGGTTGTGAGGATAAGTTCATTAACGTTTGCAAGGCCCCCAGATATCATAGTGCTGGGAGTAATATAAGTATCTAGATAGCTAGTTCTCAAAGACAGCATCTCTGAGGGTCAGATTCTGCACTAGAAATTCCCTTATGCCCATCAATTAACATTTGCTCTTGAATATGTATGTAACATGATGTTTTCCTATTATACATATTTAATTATGACTTATTCTCCAATAGCTTTATAGACAATGGAAAGACACATCACAGATGCTAGAGTTTTGCTGACTACCTCAAGAAAAATAAGTTCTGAAAATCTGGAAGAGTGTTGAGTTTTTATTTTTGTCTGAATAGCTTCATCTGAGTTGCCATTTCTCTCCATAGCAAAGTGTGGCTTGTCTCCATTGTGACATACCCATGACGGTAAATGTTTAAATATCCCTTATTCCCTTATGGTTTCCATTATTATTTATTTCTGTTGCAAGCAGAAGGATGTCTGGGTCATCCTTTCAGCCAGGAGGAAACATGGCAAAGCAAAAGAAGAGTGGTATTCAAGAGAAGTTTGCTTGGGGCATATGTTGGGCAATCTTTTGACTTAGCTGGAAATTCTTGAGTCTTTGAATTCTTAAAAGCTTTTCTCACCTTTTTTCAGCACAGTGGGTCAAATTCATTGCTGACAACATTCCATTGGCCCTGTTGTCAGTACTAAAATCATAAATCAGTGTTATAATCAAATCAAAATCATTATAACGCTTAAGCCTTTCCTTAGTTTGAAACATAGAAGTGGAAGTCAATATAAGCAATTGTATGCATAAAATTAAATCACACCTAAATGTATTTAATTGGATTGATGTTTTAATCTGGTTTTATGACTTTAGTAGCTAAACAGAGTCATTTTGCTAAATTAAAATTAAATAGAATTGTTAAGAGTGCAAATTATTGCCAGATACAATATCTGTAGCTGGCATGAGGAACACACATACAATGCAGTTGGCTGTAAAGACTCAACTTCTTAATTAATTTTCCTGAGGCTTAGCCTTTCATTCAAAATACAACTATTCCAGTTCCAGGGGAAAAAATATAAAAACCACCCTTGGAGATGTGGCCCAAATGTAACCAGCAACGTTGGTTTCAGATCCTGAAACCACATCCATGACACATGAATTTCTCTACCAAGTATATCCTGAAGCCAACAAGAATCACGCTGTTTCAAACAGAGACATTGCTATCTAATTTGTCATTCATTACAGCATTAAGAAATGCAATTGTATTTTGAAGATCTCAGCATTTTCAAAGACTAGATGGGGCATCTGCTGGAGAGCAATGGAGGAAAAGTAGAACTCAAGACAGGAGGTGAAGTCGGAGACATTAAATTTAATATGTTGAGCAGCTCATCATTAGTTTGTAGCCTGCCATAACTTCCTGTTTTATGTCTTCTACTTGGGCTCTAAGTTCTTTCTGAAAAGGACTTCTTGTTGTACAGCACATGGCAAAGTATCACTTACTGCTCCCAGAAGGCCCAAACGTAATATAAACAATAAATACAAGTAAGACACACTTTCCCCAACAGAATGGACTTTGCTTTCAGAAGCTTAGAAACCTCCCCATTTCAGCAAATATGTAAATCTCTATTGTAAAAACATTATACCCATTTATATTTTGTAAATTAATTCATTCCATTTGATCACTTTCCTTTCAAATAGTTTGGCTGTTAATTGGATGCAGGCAGGACTCACAGACAAAGCAGTCCAACTTCCCTCTTGGCTCCACATTTCCTTGCAGATATTTTGAGAGACGGGCATTGTCTGTTAAATGGGAGTTGTGAAACACAACTAAACTGGGCGGTTTTAAAACTTTTCAGTTGCCTTAGGTAACTAGATAATTTTCTCTCTTTTTTTTTTTTTCAATATTCCCTAGGTATTTGCTGCACTGTATGCCAGGGAAGAAAGCCCTGGAGGGAATATTAAGGTCAGGATGAGATGGAACTAACAATATACAGAATATATCTGCTGCACATAGCCATCAGTACAGTGTTTACCCTCAACTTCCCTGGTGTGCCTTAGTTACCATTGCTTCAGTATTCCCTGGGTATCTCTTGTGTTATGAAAGTCCCCTCTCTGCTGTGGGGAGGGGAAGAGCTGAATAGAAAACAGAATAACAATGGGAGGAGAGGAACAAAAACTAGACAGTTATTCATGAAACGGTGCTCATAAATCCGGAAAATGGTTCCTTGAGCCATGCTGCACCCTATAGTGTATATGCTTTAGTGATCATGTAACCCATATAGCCAGAGGTTGTCCAGCACCCATTTAAGCCACAGATTCATGAAGTTGCAGGACTGACCTGGAAAAATTAATTTTAGAGTGGGTCTTTTGCTGGACAGTGTAAGCTGTTCCATCTCTGCCAAACCCTTGCAGCCTCTGCCCTTAAAGCTGATCAGGTTGCTGTTCAGTGGGCTTTGTGCAGTTCATCATTTAAATGTGCTCCTCATTTAGTGCCTTATAGCTTTCATATGGTGTGAATGTTTTTGCATCAGTTGAAAAGAACTGTAAACGCTATTGTCAGTTTGGTACAAGAGTTCGTGTTTGTTTGACTGCAGTAACTCTGCTTCTTATTGCAATAATCTAGCACAGTAGGGGCAACATTCTGCCATTACACAATGAAAGCTTTTCCAGGCAGGACTGACACACTCTGAAAAGCAGAACAGATAGTGCTGTCTCATCCTGAAGAAATTAGCAGGGGAGAAATATGAAATCTCCACCTTCCATTACACACATTCACGGACATTTGGAATCCGATCTGAGTATGAATCCGAAATACTTTTTTCCTCTCAGAGCATGTATATTTACTATATAAAACACAGTACTTCCTAAGATGAAACAAGTGTTGTATCAGGAAGCAAAGAATACAATAAACATTTTACTCCCAGGTCAATAATCATATAAAAAAATTTGATGAAATGCCCTCTATACCTTTTTTTTTAAGTGTCAGCAGGAATACAAAACTGCTTTGCTTTTTCCCTCAGCTTCACTACTTTAACTCAAGCTGATGGCAAGAAGCCTAGAGAATATTGCTAGCAGCCTGTTCTCTTATGACACCCACCCTTCATCTGGATGTAATATCTCAATATTGCTCCAGAAGATTGGATTTTATTTAGTCTTTTAGCATTAAATGAAAAAATGAACCAAATTCTTAGATGGCAGGGGCTTTGTCAGTTAAAGAAGTCTAGTTTACTGGGAGCCAGCTGAACAGTTGACTTTATCATATGCTGTAGATTAATGAATGCTACTGCTAGTCAAGAGAAACAAGAGGTCATCCAAAGACTACTTTGTTTGCTCTCTTGGTACTTTTAAAAAATATTTCTTTAAATTCTTTTGAAGCAGGCTTGTTCAGTGCTATAAGGAACACACTTGCCAGTTAATCTGTGATACACACTGGCACCAAAGATCTCTCCTAGTTTTCAGGTTTGTATCTAAAGAAGCTTTTGTGACACCCTAGCTGGCCAGGGCTGTATTTTTTTAACACAACTCCTGTCAGGAGAGCAGAGAAAGAGAGATGTTTTCTGCTCCTTTCCACTGCCCTCCTGTTACTGTAGACACCCAACAGTTTTGTGGTTTGGCACCTGCCTTTTTGCAGAAGAAACTTCAAATTAAGTCTTTAGAACAAGGTTTTAAATGAGGGTCACTTACTGTACTAAAGTGATGTGAAAACCATCTGTTTGCTTTTTCTTACACTGAAATTTTCTAAAAGCCTCAAGTTCATTTGGCATCACAGTGAAAACAAGAGCTGGAACTTCAAATATTTCAGCAAACTGGAAATGCATTCGTTTTTCCTGGGCAGCCTTTAACTTGAAGAAGGATACTGGATTTGCGCAGGGCTCATGGATCCCACTCTGACAATGGTACAGCAGGGAACTGGGGCTTGGGAGCAACTGGTGCCTCCCAGGATGAGCTCATTGGAGAGCTCCAAGTACTTTAATTCCCTGTTCCTTCTTATGGGAATGTTGTTGTTTTTTAAACTCCTATGTCTTGCCCAGTGGGGGACAAATTTCTTCTCCTCCCAGAGCAGTTTCTCCCCACTTTGTGGATGAAATCCTCCCTCGAAGGCTCATGGATTCACAGCAGAGCTACTGTGAAGGCATCATTGCAGCCATGAGGTAGCAAAGGAAAAAGCATAAAACCACAATTGGATGCATAAAACAGAGATTCACAGCACTGACTGAAGTGATGCAAAGAGAATCTCAAAGTTGCTCATCTCTGAAAGTCACTGGGGTCCTTTCAGCTCTTTTTTTTTATTTCCTGCTTAGTTCAACAGAGCAGAATCCCACAGGCTTGAATGTCTCAGGTATTCTCTCCTCTCCCACCCCATCTTCATACTAAAAGAATAAAAGGACTGAACACTGTAGATAAAATTAATTCAGCATCTCCTAACCTCTTCACAGTCAACAATAGGTGCTAAAAGGACACTCTAACTATAAAGATGCAAGAATTTCCTTTAATTCTCCAAATGTAATAGCCTGGCTGCAATATATTTATTTTCCCATCTGGATGCACAAGAAGTGGGAGACAAGTTTCTTAGCACTTCCAAAGGAGAATTTTCCTCTTAGATGGCCAGATACTTATGGAAACAGCCTGTGAAAGGAGAAGGCAGTAGGCTTGCTTTGCTCCATTCCCACTATTACTAAAGGAATAGCTGAAAAAATAAATCCATATTTTATCATTATTTTTACCTCCCAGTGTACATCACTAGAAGGGTTTATATGCAGCCCTCTTAATTGGCACAGCCCCTGCTGGAAATAGAAACATGCCGATGAATTGCTCATTCAGATTAGGCTCCCAGGAATATATTGTGCTGAGAGACACTCACTTTTATTTCCTGAATTGCTTTAACGATGAGCACTGAGCAACTCTTCCTCCACTCCCTCCCTCTCAAGTACCCTGAGCTGCACACCTAGGCAGCAGCCAGAAGCTCACAGCCAGCCCCAACAGCAAGAAATATCTGCACATAAATACCAAAGCACACCTGTGAACAACCGTGAGTGGGCCTTCAGATATTGTGTTTGCCAGATAAACATATAATTCTCAATTAAGCGAGCAATTACCCATTGTTATTTAGTTCTTGAAATGCATTGTGTCGAATCTATTCCCTGGCAACAATCCCAGTGGAAAAGCAAGTCATCTCTTTAAGGTACAGATTTATATTCTCTGGTAGTAGGGTCACTAATAACACTTTGAAATAGGATTCACAGGTAAACTCCAAAGATTTCAGGAGGCTTTGAGCACCTTCAGCTCCTACTGTAGAGAGGCTATGTTTCCAGAAATCATGGGTTTCCCTTTCTTCTAGCTACCTACTCATTCAAGAGTGTCTTCTACGAAGTTATATATATGATTGCTTTTTGCTGTTGTGAAGACTGGGAGATAAGAGTATAACATTTGGCAGGTCTAGGCTCTAGAACAGGGTAAAAAAATGCAGTGCCCCTGAGAAATGTTCTCCTGAATAGTTACAATGAAAAAGAGCATTATAGCCAAGGAAACTGGGACAGGTTCATCTTGCAAGAGTGTTTGTTCAATAGACTTTAATTGCAGGATGGATAAGGCTTTGTTTTCTTAAAAAACTGTAGTCATGGAGATTTTAGTTGAAGATTGAAGATCATTAATCGATAATCTCACATAAAGATGTTCTGGCTTTAAAACAATGAATTAATTTTTTCCAGCTGAAAACCAAAACCTTGGTGTCAGATATGAGTAAGTTCAGCATAACTGGTAGAATAGGCTGAGGTGATTCTTTCTTAAACTGTGTGGATATTTCCTAAAATATTGAGGAGAAGAACTTCCTGAAGAACTTGAATTAATCCAAACCCCAATTTGCTATCAAAAAAACCTATAACCAAAGATTTTCAAGCACTCTCAGCTGCAATGCAGACCTGTGAGCATTTTTATGCAGACCACAGCTGTTTAAAACTGTGTACATAGGATAGATGAAAGGTTGACTTCAATCTAATGGTATTTTAACCTGTAGTTTCTGGAAACCAGATTATTTGGTAGGTTGCTGCTTTTGCTCTTATAACAAAGTGAATTTCTTAGATAGCTTTTTAGCCCCTCAGTCCTGCAGAGGAGAGAGGAGGAGGGCAGTTCCCTCTACACTTGTGGACTCAGGACAGTGAGGCTTGTTAGGCCTTGGAAATGTTTTGAGACAGGATTGGGAAACGGTCACGTTTCGAAACCTGGAAAGAGATGGAGCAGGGAAGGATTTCAAGCTTTGCTCAAAGTTAACTTACACGTTGGGTTAGATTTTATTCAGTTCTATCCGCAGCAGCACCCAACTTTGGCAATACAAATCCGATGCCACTCGTGATGGATTGCACATGGGACCAATTGGAGCCCTATGAGCTTTAAAATTGATAGTACATAGAACAACGGCGGCCGTGCAGTTTTTCATCAAATGAAATGGAAAAGTGATTTAATAATTCTTTCTGTCTTAAATTGCCTAAAAGAATTTTAGACAGTTAAAAATTGCATGGATTTTGAACCATATGTGTGAGAGTGGAAAAAAAATAAAGGTTTTGTTTTTCCTATTTTTAATACGAGCCAGATGAAACTAAAAGATTGTTTCCTTGCAAACTATAGGTCAAGTACCTATGTAGGCTTTGAGATGGCTCTGTAAGTTATCATGTTATCTTTCTTTCTTGACAGTATACCATTATGTGGTGTATCATTTCAGCATTTACTATCTTTCATGTCCTTTTATCTTCACACTAGGATTTCTTTCTAAATTCCAAACCATGCATTTGGTTTCATTATATAACACTGGCTTTTACAAAACATTGGCTCTTCATATTCTTTGGTTTCATATTTGTCGGCATCAGGCTGAAATAGTAAACCCACTACGTCTATTTTATCTTGTTAAAGATAAAAACAATATGGCAAATGAACTATTTGGGGAACACTACTTTCAAATTAAAGGAGAGGAAAAAGTATTAAGTGTCACCACTGAGTTGAACTATATTGAAATCTTGAACTGAAGTGATTTTTTAAAAAAACTGAATAAAAAGGTGACCCAAAATACTACAACTGTCATGCAGGACTCTGTTATCTTAAATTATTTATTTAACATCTGGTAAATATTATCCAAGCTATAGTACAGATAAATTGAATAAAAGAATACCAATGCCAGGGGAAAAGAAGAATTGCTTAATACTGTAAGTATATAGAACTGTTCCACAAAGCAGCTCATTCTCTCTCTGCAAGGGGAGATGAGAAGCATGGTATTGGGGTAAATGCATCTGCTTCGTTTCACCCTAAGTATGAAGCTATCAAAGCAGTTTTAGAGATTTAATTTAATCTCAAACACAAATTCTATGAAAACAGTCTGACAGCAACATGAAATTTTACATAACTTCTTTACCCCTCCCCCTTTACAATGCAGCCTCCCAGCTGATTCATTTTATTCTATCCTATGCGTATTGGGGATCAGATTGAATTTTCTTTGAGAAAAGAAAATAATTAAGCCATCTGTAAAGCTCTGGCTGGGTATGAACATAGCATCACAGGATAGAGTTACTTGGAGGGGGGAATGAGGTCAAAGAAAAGTACTGCAGGGGAAAAAAATTCAAGTTCTGTAACTTGGGGAAAAAATAAAAAGTGGATGGAGTCTGAGAAGGGGGAAGGGACCTAAATTCCTTGTCAGTTTGTGGGTTACAAATGGAACAAAAGGCTTATCTTAAATATATGCAGGTTCAAAGATTTTTTTTCTGGAAGCTATTGAGACCTAATTAAATTATAGTCAAGTACTAAGCATTTCTCCAGTGCTTCCATGGTCAGTTTCTGCTGAGCTCTTCTTGGTTACTGGATTCCGTTTATGAAATAAAGAAGATTGATTCCTAAATATTTGTTCCTATTCCCCCTTTGTGGATTACATTATACCACTTTTCATTCTTACAGTCTTTGCTTAAGCTGCAGGATACTGACTGCCAACTAGGGCGTCCAAGATTAGGAGCCTGATATCACGCCTAAGTTCAAGAGGGTAATGAGCAATTCAGACCACCTAAGTGTCTGCAGCTGCCAGATCCTGGCTCCACACTCTCAACAGTTAGCAGGAGTCATGTCACTGCAGCTGTGCATGCATAGCTTGAGCACCAAGATTATTTCTTCCCACTCCACTTTCACTGTGTTTAGAAACAAAATTTGGCAGCCTGTGCACCAGGTACTACTGGGTCTGGCTTAATTCTGCCTTTCTCCCCACACAGCCACGATAGCTGACATAGCCTGAAGTGCCTCAGACCCCACTCCAAAGAATACTGAAGTCAACAGGCAAATTGTGATTAGGTATGCTGGTGTGAGGATCGGGTTATTACACCTGGAAAAGACTTCCAGTTTCATTCTGTCTTTAACCCCAGTTCTTACAGGACCAAACTTAATTTAATATCACCCACCAACCACCAGTAAGTCCCAGATTCACCCCAAGCTTCTGACCCTGCTATCGAGCCTCCACCTCCTCTGTCATGGGTAGAGAGGGCTTGAAGATGCTATCTACCCATGAGTTGGTGGAGAAGGGATGGATAGACATGTCTCCCAACCCACCAGGTTTTTTTTATAGAGGCACGGGGTATTGTGTCTCCTGCCCCAAACCAGTGGGTTGGAACAGTCACCTGGTAACCACTCAAGCTAAAGAGTTCTGTTTTGACACCCTAGGCTATGGATGGTTTTCCAGAACCTGCTTTCCTAGGCCCTGCCACCATCAATGAGTGACAACCACCACCCTGCACAGGGCTGCCCCTCAAACTGGGGAGAAATATGTGGACGTGTTAGAAGAACCTGATGCCTAATCATTACATGAAAACCCATAAAGGAAAACCAGAGGCCAAAACATAAGCCATGAAAAGTTCATTTGGTTAGTTCATGGGCAGTGTAGAAAGTTTAAACCCACTCACAGTTTCTGCAAATGGATAATCATAAAGATTAAGTGAAATGCCACTGAAATCTGTAAATTACAGAGCCAAAACCCTTTCTCTATAGTTGTTCCAAGGTAAAGCTTTGCTTGTAAGAAATAATTTTCTGCCATACCTGGATTTTTCTTGCAAACATGGTTAGTAGCAAATCTGAATCTGTCAGCACAGCAGTATAATTTAAATAGTACAATTCACAGCTGACAGGGGATTTCCACCGACTTCACTTGGAAAATATGTCATTTGCTAACTCTTGTTAACAAGTAGTAAGGCATCTGTTGCTTGCCCAGGGTTACACGGACCAGCAAGAGATATTGCTGAGGAGAAAGAGAGAAGAGTTGACAGCACAAGCCAGGTGCAGGAATAAAGCTTGCAAATTTGTGTAAAACTCAGAGGAAAGGCCTGTTAGTAAGTTGCTGACACCTCAGTTTATTTGAACTGTCTATTGCAAAGTCTGTATTGGAAGTTCTTACTCCAAATGCCAACCAAGCAAAAAACCCAGATCTTGAGATGACTCTTGGCATCATCCGAATCATGTTAAAAGTGAAGTTGTCAAAAGACTCCTAGTAAAACTCCACCTGGGCAAACATAGTCAATACCTCCTTGAAAGAGAGACAGCAGGATGGTTTGGCACCTAAAGTATTATAGCATTCTAGTGTATTGCACCCACCATAATCTTATGTCCTCTTGGAACGGCACATGCCATCTCTGCAGTTCTCAGATTAGCTTTCCATGACCTGCCATTAATGCAACCAGATAACAGGATTCCTTGCCTCTTTATGGTCTAAGTCACAAAATGACAGCTTGAGAGAAAATGGATGGCAAGCTCTCTGTTACATTATCCCAGTGGATCACTACTGAAGTGAGTAAGCAGGATTCTTCCTTTGCAAACAGTGAAGCAAAACAACCCTTCTTTGACTAAGTTTCCTTTATTCACACAGGTAGTATTGGAATCTTCTCTTCTTAAATGCAAAAGAACCATCAGTAGAAGGCAATTTTCCTGATCAGAAACCTGTAAACCTACCTTTTTTCTTAATATGATGGCCAAGGAGCCCTGTCTCTCTGCTCGTTCCCCACACAGTCCTTGCACGGACTTCACTTGCTGACTGTTTCTCACTCTCTTTCCCCCACGTGCTCAGATAATTGCAGTTACAAAGAATGAGTTCACCAGTCTCCTCATCAGTCTTTGAGAATTTCTTTCAGGGGATTAGGTATGTGTCTTTATCATGCAACCCAACACCGTTAAGTTTTGTTTGAACTATCAGTGTACAAGAGAGCATGTAGCTGCTTCTTCAGCTGGATTTGAAAGAAGAGAGTTTCCCCATGACTTTTTCATAAACCTGTAATTGTTTATAGATCAAAGTTCCATTTGATAACAGCTATAAATATCTTTCAGTATAGCACTGTTAATATACTAGAATTTAGGGGGTTTTTCCCTGGTGGAATTAGACTAAATTTTCTATAATACTAAAACTTTTCCCTTTACTCCAGGAGTTTGCCATGATAAGTTTTTAAGCAATGCTTTTGATAGGTGATGCCTAATGTGCCCAAATTTTGTGCTACAACGTTGATGAAAAAGGATCCTCAATAACTTTCATGGACCCTTCCACAAAATAAAAAGTCTAGGGAGTATTTTTTCTGCTGATTACCCCCACTGGCTGTACCCCATCTTTCACCTTCAGATAGGTTTATTCCTTATGGTAACAAAAATTGAAACTGGGAAGGTCCATTTACTATTTGCCGTATAGCGGGAAGGTCTCTATATATAATTTACTGGAAAGGTGGGGATGCATCTGAAAAAGTTAGATAGTTTTCAGGGAATTTACTTCAAAAGACTGGGTTTTTTTCATTACGGACAGTTCTTCTTTGTTGTGAAACTGCATTGTAAAAAAAACCCCACACTTCAAGGTCTAGTTTGTGAGGTTAGAAAGGCAATCTACAATTAAGACCATTTCCCAATTTATCCCTCTTTAGATCCAAACTGAGTATCTTTCTAAAAAAAAATACACCATCAATACAAAGAAGTTATGAAGTTAAATGAGAGAATAGAAGTCCTTATTTGGTATTTCTCTCAAAACCAGAAGAAATCATAAGTAAAATCCTTTCCAGCCCTAAAGTTTCTGGGCCAAGATAACGAGTCTTAGTGTTTTGGGGAATGCTGCAATACCTGCAAGATAGGATTTTCTAAATGATCTGGGTAAATTAACTTATATAGAAAATACATTTTATTGATTACATAGGTTTTTCAGTTGGTTTTTTTCATTTTCAGTTTTAATTTAAAAAAAAATATAGAAAGTTAGCAGTTGGACTCTTTTTTCTAAATATACCTAACCTCAAAGTAGTGGCAGCTGTGATATAAGGTATCTGAAGATAATTTCTCCCCATATTTAGTTTTGAATAATTGGCAATATGGGCTTTTTAATGTTGCTCATAAGTCCTTAAAGCAAAGCCCCATACTTATAACTTGTTCCATCTTCACATTTGTCCTCCAAAGTCAAGATTATTAAGAAATCAAAGATCTCCATAGATGTTTGTGAAGTTTATCAAACTGTTATTACAGTGGAGGCCAATCGTGTCAAGTAAATCACATAAGGCAACTTCCAGAGCAACCACTGCAATTCATAAAAAAAAAAAAACACAAGTACAAAAAGTAGCCCAGGACTAACCAAGGTTACTGACAGGGGATTATGGAAAGAAAATGCAAATTTTACCTGAACAAACATTCCAACTGGCATAGACTATATCTTACCAAAGCTGTTAGATAGTGTTGCCTAGTGCACAATATTTTCATCACAGAGCTTATAGTCCTTGAGTCTGTTCACAAGTTTGTATCTTTATTTTCCGTCAGGTGTAGGACTTAATCTACTTACCTACCTTATTAAAGGACACACTAGCTTTGGAAAAGGATACCATGACATTTAAATCACAGATTATACTATTATTAGGGAAGCTTAGAAGAAAGTTGGAGAAGTGCATAGAAATGACAGAACTTATAAATAAGTCTGCCAAACATACTTGAGTCTGAAATCTGTTAGAATTCTCTCCTGTTCTCTCCAGTAATTTACATCCTTAGCTGGATTATCACTACAAAGTCACTACAAAGTCACTACAAAGACCTCATCTTGGAACACAGGCTGGAAATATTTTTCAAGTGCTTTATAACAGAAAAGTCACAAATAGATGATGAAACATCACAATGGTGTTGTTGGATTCTGAATATTACCAAAGAAATATACTTTATTACACTTCTTTAAAATTTGTTCCTCATTTAGTACCTGTTAACTGACAGGAATTTTGCTCTTCAGGTACTTTCATGTTTCTTGTCTTTGCTGTGGAGAGATGTGTTGTGGTAGTTCCCCCCTATATCATATAGAAATGTCTCTTATACAAAAATCTTAGAAGACATGGCTCCAGATGCTGAAAAGAAGACTGAATTGATTTTTTTTTTTTTAGATTTCCAAAGCAATATTTTATTAGCTGTACCCCAAGTACAGAACACATTTGCCTTACAGAGGTAACAATTACACCTTAGCAAATCTTAAAATTAGGAGTAGTCTTTAAGACACATACACTAAGTAGTTCAAAAATCCAGTGATCACTTTTGTATCTTTGAATTTGTACTGTCTTATTCATGGCAACATTAGATAGTACTTGTGCTTCTAATGCTGGTGGCATAACAGGATTTTGGCAGTGGTCTAGCAGAAAATGCACATTAGTATAAATATGTAGAGTAGGAAATGAAAACAGGGATTTCAGCTTTGGCAAAAGAACATTTTTTTAGAAAAAGAAATCATGTCGTGTTTCAGCAGATTCCCACAGGGAGAAGGTGTGTACCAGGTTAGATTGCACAAGGTGGCTGCTGGTAGTGATGCTGGATTAAATGTGCTGTTCTTGTCAGTACAGTTCCTTACCTTCTCTGTGAGAATGTCATGGAAAACACAGAGCAATGTCTTACTGTAAGCAAAATATATATATAACAAAACTGCCTCTCACCTGCTGATAGGTCCTCTCCAAAAAACGGAATCTGAGGCACTATGGTCCAGCCAAATAAACATGACTTCCTGGTAATGCTGGAACAGAGTAAACAAAATCCTGTTTCAAGCATATATTCCAGAGAAGAACTTGGACTATAGCAAAGTCCGAATAGGACTGGATAGGATCCTGTGTAGCATATAGCATGTGTCTTATGACATATCACAAGTGTGCCAATTCAAGCCAACTCCTTTCCGTGGCAGGGCAACAGCCTTTGTGGATAGGGAAGAGATTGCTATTGTCATATATTTTAATTCCAGAGACAATTTTTATGTGGTTTCTGGGGTATTCTCATAAGAAAGCAAAATAAAAGTGGTATTCACATAACTCCTAATGAGACTCAAAAAAACACAGTCTAGAAGGGTCTGAGGTGGTTTAATCAGAAAGAAGGACTGAACAAGTGAACAGTACAGTCTCCAAGCTTTTGTTGCATGTCATCTGTTCTCCATGTCCATCATGGGCAAGACAAGCACTAATGGACTTATATTTTAGGTATATATTATATATATATATATGTTTTAGGTGCCAACAAAACCTTAGGAACACTAAGGATAAGAAGACACAGGAAGACTGGATTTTCCCTTGTGGGAGATCTCTCAAAGCAGGCTAGACAACCATCGCTAAGAATTGCAAAAGGGTCACTGGTCTTGCCTTAGGGTGGGGAAAGGTTCAGAAAATCTCTCAGTGGTCCTTTCTGTCCTATGATAAAACAGCGTTCTACCTTCCCAAAACAAAACCTGCTAGCACACTGGGACACACAGAGCAGGCTCTCCCTCCTCTTTCTGTTCAGATGACCCCTGACATTTGCCCACCAATTAATCAATTATAATCTGAAGAGTGAGCATATTGCCAGAAAAGGACTCCTGAGAAGTGACATTAATAGAGTATCTGAAATACACACTCTGACACACACAGAGACACAGGTGCAAGGCAGAGCTACATCCAGGTACTCTCTTTACAAGCCTCTGCAGAATTTTGTCCACAGTCCCAAGAAATGAAGTTTCCTGTAGCATTTCTCACTGTTACCATGTTTAAAGGCTCAGCAAATAACTGTTCATCTGCAGCCTGCCCACCTCATATGTCTGGGTGGACCGTAGCTAATATGGACTACACAGTCCATGTGTGAAACACGTGTTCTGCCCCAAGACTATGGGAGCTCCATAAATTACATGTGTGAAATATGTCAAGCACATGTAGACATGCCCTGAATCTTCATGAATTTTAGATACGAAATAACTCCAGGAGTGTTTATTTCAACTATTTACTCATAAGGAAGGACTTCAGGAGAACCTATGTAACATTCAATTTGCAGAAAATAGAAGATATTATTTGCCACTGTGATGTCCAATTTGTAAAGTTGGATGCCAGTATTTCCTTCCCTTCTGTGACTTTTACTCCCACACATTTATTACTATGTAGAGTAGGAAACTTGCTGCAAAATGTAAATTAAGACACCACAGTGGGAGCTTCTGGAGATAACGCAACCTTTTAGTCACCTGAATGCTGGTTTTGGCTGTATCTCTACTTATCAGCACTATTTAGTAGTAGACATTTAAATTAAATGGGAAGTGAAGTGTCTTTAGTTCTTGTAATGTATCAGTTGAGTTTCTTCAACATCAGTAGAGATGAAAACAAATTAGAAGAGCCAAGGTTGCATTTAGTACACTGAATCCAATCTTCAATTGTGCAGGACTCAAAATATGAAGGCACTACCTTATACCTGATGAAATAGGACACCGAATATAAACTCTGAAAAGATGAGTTTCACATTTGAGACTGGATTTTCAAATCACTGAAATTGTCACTGGAACAGGCACAGGTTTTTTGACTACCAGCTTTTTCTGCGTGTCAGCTTCCTAAGAAGGAAGGCGGGATTCCTTCTCAAGTTGGTGCTTCTTCATGTTGGGTAATTACCCTATAACAGGATATTTTTCTTTTCCCCAGGAAAAAAAAAAAATTGACTGAAAGAACATGTAGGACAAAGAGACCACTGTGTGTAAAAGAATGCTAACATTTGGAAAATTGCAAGTTCTCCCTGCTTTACTCAGACATCCTTGCAGGGAAGAAGAACTCAACTGAGACACGGAGCCAGTATAATTCCCAAAAGCAGTTCTGCAGTCCTGCTCCACGAGTTCTTCAAATCCATTAAAAATGGCTACTCTTACAGAAAGAGTCATAAGCCCAGCACTTTTATTCTCTGAGACCTCTTTGTATTCTTTGTTTCTTTCACTTTAAATAAAAGCTGTGCTGACCTTGTAGTGCAGGACTTCCAGTGTCCCCTTGCAGAGTTTGGCCTAATACAAAGAACAGCTGGTACCACTAATACTAATGGATTTCCTGGTTTTAGTTCAAATACAGTAAACTTTTAGTTTCATACGCACTAAATCTGAAGATAGGGTTTTCATATTTGTTTTTCTCCAGTGAGAATCATAGGCTTTAAATGTACTTTCAGAAATAAAAATGAAAAAAAAGGGAGAAAGAAAGTACTTTTTAATATGTTGGCAGAAAAACGTGCCATTTTCTTTCTTCCCTGTGTTTTAGTCCACCCCTGTGAAAGATCCTAATCAGGACCCCAGAACCGATCGGATGATTTGTGAGACCCCAGTGAAAACATGTACTGCAATGGAAGAATTTAGAACATAATTACAATACGTTCAAGAAAATATCTGTCAAAGCTGTTTCAAACTTTAAATTAACTGTACATGGAGTGTGAAAGGGTCAGACCGGTATTAGCTCAGCACTGTATGAAGTTTCATTTCCCTTAAAAATGGGAGAGAGTAGGGGAGTGGGCAGACCTCCGGGCCAGATCCTGGTGGGGCTGAATGGCAACCTGAGACCAGTGAGAACTGGGGGCCCTTGGTATGTCAGAGAGAGGACCAGCCCTTTACAGGACAGAGGGATGTCCGGAGAAGGCTTTGGAAGTTGTTTAGCACATCAAAGGTTCAGGAAGGTAGAAGTACACAATGATCCGTCTAGCAGATCTAAGACACTAATTCTATACATTTATTTTTCATGCACAAAATTCTTTTGAAACTCACCAGTCTCTACAGATAATTTTACCACCATTTACGTATTTTTGTGTTGCCACCATATAAATCTCTAGTCTGTAGTCTACCTCACAAACACAGTAGGGTTTACCTCTAGCCAAAGGCACACATACTGACATGGTAAAGATTAATTTGTAGGCTAGAAAACTACCAGAATAGAAAGTCAATAAAAACAAATATGTTCTCAAAGGAATTAAATTGTCGAGGGACATTTTAGCACCTGGAAAGCAGTTCTTTGTAAGTCAATAAACTGAATATAAAAGAGATACAGAAGTCTCAAAACATAAGGTTGGTCACAATAAATGTGTTCAAGGTAAGTTCTACTAAGGGATCTTCAGGGAACACTTTTTAGCTGGGCATTGCTGAAACTGAACAAAATGATCCTCATTCCATATGAACATTATATTCCTGTCATGATGCCCCTAAGGATAATCTTTTCCTTTCTAGAAAAGATCAAAACTCTTTTTTCCTCAACAGCATTAAGGAACTGGTTTACTTAATGTGAATTTTCCTCCTTGGAACAAATCTGATGATCATTTCACAGCCTCACTAGCTCAGAGTGGAATGTGATTTGGGATGAGAGAAAAAAATTTTGCATTCCTACTCTGTCTGAGTAGTAGATCCCCACACTAGTACGTAGCAAGCCAGTTTTTAAGGTGCTTTTGCCTCTGCTTTAGCAGGGAGAAAAGCACTATAGTGAGTCTCCCACAGCTGGCCTGGTGGTCTTTTATCACAGCAAGATCTGTTTCCACAGGATTTGAACCTTTGCCCTGGTGTGAGCGGATTGTCCTTTACCTGATCTCCCAGAGAAGACCCCTCTTGAGCTTTATCTCTGATTATTTCTTCTGGTTTTCCTTCTTGCTTTGCTGTTTAACACCAACGAGAGAAAGGCAAAATGACAAACATCTGCCTAACATGAACTTGAACTGTAGCCAACTTTGATTCTCGACAACATTGATTTTAGTGCTCTGATTATAGCACAAATCCACTGCTTTCTTTTGATCTTCTTTCTGAGTATTTCTCTACCTTGATACTCTGATGATAAGATAGTATTTGTCTTAAGTACCAGCAAACACTTCATTTGGGTTTCTGGCATCAGGCATCCTGCTGACATGCATTAAAGGTATCGAATGTCTCCTCTTCCCAATTGTCGGTTCATATTTTGGTGTTTATTTGCAGAACCTGGTAAATGTGTTTTTCAGCTATCATTCACCCACATTTTGATATCAAAATACTGTTCGTCCTGGGTGTTTATTACTTCCTGCTGTTCATTTACACCAAACAGCTATTTTAATGGAAGTAAGTATGGTGCATAATTAAAACCTAACAACTACAGTTCTAAAAAAATTATACGTGGATGTATGTGCTACACCCAGCCACCTAATAGTGCCTGCATATGAAATGTTTTTGATCTGAAGATAGATTAATAGATCTTTAATCTATCTACTGCCAGTACACTCTCAAATTTTATTGCATCTTTTAATAAGCAGCTATTAAACTTATATCTGTGCACATGTTGGCTATTTGTGCAGTTGATCCTTGAAAATGCCATAACTCTTGTTTATATACAGTCATATCACTTTTTGTCTTCTTTCTAGGCATAGAGACACTGTAAATATCAAATTTGTATGAATTATCTTTGATCTATATTGTCACTGTTTAATATTAGGCAGGAATTAGGAAATGTTCCAACTCATGTGAATACTATAGTATGATTGTACAATGAGAAATTTATTTATAGTTCATTCATTGCTAAAAAATAGCATCTGCTAAGTTAAACCAGAGAAATGTGATGTTCCACTCTTTACCCCAATACTCTCAGCACAGAAATGAGCTATGGTCACTGTGGAGTGTCTCTAGAAAATGCTGACTTTTCCATCAGCAGCAGCTGCATCTGTGTCATGTTAGTGTACAGACACACACAGAATGTTGTGGGTTTGGTTCTGGGGGTTTTTTTCAAGTTTAATGTTGTCTAAGACGTCCTGGAATAAAATGTTAGGAAACTTTAGGCATTTCAAAAATTCTGGGTCCGAGTTTTGCAACACAGAAGCGCTTTAAATGCAGACTGCTGCGCCTTCATGAAATAACCTTCTGGGATTTAAGTAGCTGGAGTTTTTGCAGAAAGAGAAGAGCAGTTCAGGACATGTGTGTTCAGGACTGAGCTGCAAATTTGTGTTTTCTTTATGTCTGTGATTTTTTTGTCCTCCTAACACCATCCGTATGTCTGTTGGTAAAGTTTCTCTTCATGAATCCACTTTGCAGTTGTGTTTAGGAGTCCCTCGGTGTCCAACTATTTGAGATACTCATAAGCAGAGGAGGAAAAGGGCTTGGAAAGGAGCTGCTGAATTGCTCTCGAAAACTGGCTCTGGCCCAGAGGATGAAAACCAATGTGATGGTGCATTTATTTGAGTGTTTCAGGGAAAGATGAACCTGGATTCTCCATACAGCTGGACAGAATCACTGATAAGCTGCAGAGATTTACCCAGCAGGGCTTTGGGAGGCTCACCTTCAGGAGGTTAATGCACTGCGGTTTTTATGGGCTCTTTGCACTAGAGCAGATTTCTCTTCTGGAAGTATCCCCAGAGGAGAAAGCACAATGACATTTGCTCCAAGGCTTCCATAGCCACCTGCCATCAGCAGCAAGGGACAGAAACTGTAGGATGTAGTGATGATGGAGCAGTGAACTAGAAATGTGGCAGACCTTACATGGGAATTCTCTGCACTTCTCACTGTCTGCACTCTGGGCAAACTGGATATAACATGAGAGTCTCTTCTGCATATTTTAGAATAGTCTTGCTGGTATTCCTACTAGATCAGGATGGTTTTCTTTATTTTCCATTCATTTCAATGGTTCAGTAGTGGAAAAGCACTGTGAAAGCAAACTTATTTAGTGAATATTTTAAACCCACTGGTACCTGTGCTTAAAAGAATAAAGCTTGTCTTAAGAATCTCATGAATTTAAATAGTAACTCAGAAAACTATCATTTTTATCTATAACTTCAGGGTTTTTTTCATTTCACTTTCTTCCTGCTTATATATTTTGCAGCTATTATAGGTGTGGAATTTTAAATATACAAAAAAACCCTGATATATTTTATTTAATTATTTCGGTTTTTTTATCTTTAAGTATGTTACTTCAAAATTTTTTCCAGGTGTAATATCATCTAGTAGTTTGGCATCTGTGTATATACCTCAGGCATGTTTTTAAGGCTTGTAAGTGCTCTGAATCTGAGTCTTTATTCTTCCAGCCAAAATTCACATAGCAAATTGACTGTTCAATGAAACTGCATATATAATATTCCTTGAATGTACTTCTTAAAAGAAATGCATAATTTTTTGTGTCTGTGGTGAGAAATATTACTTCAAAAATAGTCTAAAACAAAAGGGAATTCCAAACACACATACTTTAAAAAGTAATTATTTTCTTTTCAATTCATTTTTAAAGTGATCACACAGGATTGAAAACTGAAAATGTAATCCAACTTAGCTGAATAGAGAGTAATAAACGCCAGATTTATAAATGAGGCATGCTTTTAAAACCATAACTGTAAAAAATTAAATAGACAGAAGTGTACAGAGAGCAAGCCTGCAGAATAGATTCAAACTCCTCAGAGTTATAAATATGAGGTCATCACCAATATTGCTTACAAGTCATACAGGTAAAGAAAGTGAACTGGTTCCTTTTTGTCTTACCAAATGAAAACATATGGAAAATAGCTGAGAGTTTTTATGTTGATTTTGACTATGCCATGCTACAAATTTAAGGATCAATAGGGTAGACCATCTTTGTGAGCCAGTCTGTGTTGTCTTTCTGTGCAGAACATCATAGGCTGATCAAAATTTCAAAGCAGTTATTTCACTTGTGAGTATCAGGCCTGTCAAGGGGTAGTTTTTAAATAACTGGTGTGCAAGACTGCCCTTGGAAGAGCACATGAGGTCCAAGAAGAGGTACACTTAGCAGTGGTGATCTACTATTAGTGTGGGATCTCTGGATCTACCATTCCATGTGGGACAGAACAGAACAGTGCAAGAAATCTTTCAAGCTTGTGTTTCCTAAAAACAATAAGAATTTTGTAGGTTTTCATGTGTAGCGCTTTGTTTGGTACCATTTTGAGTAAATGACTGAAAACCACACCCAGAATACCATAAGGATAATATTAGCAGTTTATCTCTAAACTCTGATTCAGTTCTGCAAGAAGAACTCAAAGAGATCGCTTCCAAACTTGGAAACCTTTTCAAGTCTGGGTTTTTTCTTAAAATCCTAAAGCCTTTACAAATCAGAGGTTTAATTAAATCATTTATATTTGATCAACATGTATATTTAATTATATATTATTTAAATTAAATAATTTAATTAATAATTATTGCAATGGTAATGACATTTTTCAGTACAGTACCTAAACATCTCCATGAGAGTAGGGTTGAATTGTGCCAGGCTCTGTATAAACACACAGTTATAACCCAAACACACAACCTGAACAGACAATGAAGAGGAAAAAGGAACACAGAATGACCAGTATAACAGGCACCATAAACATCTTTTTCAAACCAAATACTTTTAGAGGCCTGGAAGGAAGAAGGTAGTTATATGGAGCTGGGTTGCTGGCTGACTTCCAAAGAAAGAAACAATATATGGGAAAGATGAAATGAGAATCAAATGTAGACAGAGTGCTTAATCTTTTCCTTTCTAGAAAAGATCAAAACTCTTTTTTCCTTAGCAACAGCTAAAATTACACAAATACATTCCTAATATTAGTGGCAAAGTACTTATAAGGAATGACTGCTTTGTCACAAGGCTAATATATTTTGTTGTTGCTTTATTTTATTCAATACAGTAGTGTCTGGAGAACCCAATTAACAGTCTCCACAAAATTTGGGAGGTTTATAAACAAACTGAACTGACTTATTCTGGGTAAGCAAGAGGAAATAAATAAGTAAATTCAGAAGAGAAACTCAAAAATTAGTGTAGGCTCTTTTACTGCCTTAAGACATTTTTCAACTAAAAAAAATTAGTGAAGGAAATCCTTTGTGCACAAACCCTGGACAAGAGCACCTGTGTGGAACACTGAGAAGAAAGTTTATTTTCAGGTGCACATTTAAGGCATAACAGAGAAATATTCTTGTGTATTTTGTCAATAACAGAAGTGTCATAAATGCACAAGAAACTTACAATGTTGAGTGACTTGCTTATTTGCAAATAAGTGCAAAGTGAGGTATGTTTGGAAAAAAAAATAGTCTTGGCTGTGTAAAATCACTGGTGGACTCTCACTGATCATTTCAGATCAGGGGCCAAAAAGCAAACCAAGTGCTAGGAACTATTTGGAACGGAAAAGACCATGCGATGTGTATCATCATTATGCCTCTGTGTATCCACTGTTCTCCCACATCTTAAATATTTTGTGTAGCTCTGGCTCCTTATTGCCACTCCTTTCATCTAAAGAAAGCTTATCCTGGAAATGGAGAAGGTTCAGAGGACTTTACCAACCATCAGAATTACGGAATAACTAGAGAAAGGATTGTTAATCAGAAAGAAGGATGACTGAAGATGTCTATAAACTCATGGAGAGCTGGGTTGGATAAGTCAAAGAGAATTGCACACTGTCTTTTCCAAGGTAGCTTAGGAAGCCAACAAGTAGCAGCTTCAAAAGACATGGAAGGAAGTGGTTCTTCATAAAGTGCACAAGGAAGTTGTGGGAACTCCTCGCCTCAGTTAAAACCAGATGCTCAAAGTTTGGTTACACAGTTCGATCCAGTGTCATCATCCTTGTGTTCTTATCAGCCAGAGTTATTTTACACTCCTAACTTTCCTAACTAGTGTCTTCACTTTCTCTGTACTAGTGCACCAGCTGTTTCTTCTATAGTTGGACTCATAATATACTTTTTATCTACATGTATGCTGGAGGCAGTAATATTTAAAAAAAAAAGGCATAACTGCTTTGCTAATTACGCATTCTGTGTGAATACTCACAACAGAATAGCAACCAGATCAAAACAATACTATTACAGACCTGTGAATTGTTAAGGGAAGAAAGCCAGGATGCAACAAAAGCTGGAATGAACACTCACAGCCATTGCTATTCATTCACTACCACATTAAAAATCTTTTAGCCTGGCAAAGCCATGTCACTGAGGAACCATGAAGTATTTAGCAGTGAAATGAGCAATCATCAGTTGTACATGAAAAGGCAGATCCAAAATGTGTTAAAATACCTCCAAAGTATAAAGAAAAAAAATATATATTAAACAAAAAAAAAGGAAAAAATCCTGGTGAAAATCTTACTTATAGAAATATTATTACTGAGGTCAATAAAATCAACTTGGATGAGTAACCGTGGTTCAAACGAGTAACCTAAATCTACAGTTTGAAACATAGGTGCTGAAAGTCAGACTCCTAAATTATTAGGATAACTTATAAACTGCCAAATGCTCTCCACTGTTCCAATTCCAATGTTTATTGAGAAACAGATATCTTCCTTAGCTACCCCAGCATGTACTTATGTCCTGATGTAGATCCTATTGGCCAGCTATATACTCTATTAAAAACCAGACAGGGCACTGTTGCTGTGTGCTAGTTCTCCACAGACTGAAGGAGACATGTTTAGTCTCACTCTAAAATGCAGAAGGCTTTAGGGATGATATTCTTATCACACTATAATCTAGGTAAGTCAAGAAATCATGAAAGATAGATAAATTCCCCATAACTTAAAAACATGGAAATAAATTCCTATAGCTGGTCTGTCCTAGACCAGTGTCATGACTCTAAGATTATTTCAAAGCTGAGGAGAGAGATCTGTCTCCTCCACCCAGCCCTTGTTCCTCCCAAATCAGAGTCCTACCTGCACTGAAAACTCTGAGAGCTTTCACCTTGAGAACATGACGTTTTAGAAATGGAGAAACTCCTCCAGGGCAATATGCCTTCCATGACATCCTGGTCAAAACCAGAGCACTGTAATTAGATAAACAGGCAGACAGACTAGGCAAGAGACAATCTCAAAACACTAAGGGGGAGGAGAAGAAGATTATAAAGAATGGAGTTTGACATACTTGCTGTGTCTCAGTTTTTTCTGGCATATACAAATCACCTTTTAGAGTGACAAATGTATGCACATTAAATTTAAGGACAGACAAAGCAAAGTAAGAGTAATTTACTCAGCTTGTGATTTCCACATGTTCTGTATATTGCTATGTAGGTATTTCTGGGAAAAAGAAAATGGTTTTGCATAGATACCAAATTTCAAAAGTATCTTTTCATATTGTACTTATCTCAAGAAAGCACCTACCCATGACTCATGATACTAAAAGTTACCTGTAGACACAATATTGGGTGACAAGTTGGTTTCCCAAAAATTTGGGCAACCGTAAGCTTTGTGCAAGAATACATTTGCATTGGTTTATGTCCTCCTGTAAAAAAATAATATACAGTATAAGAACTTCTCAGTAGAGTATTTTTCATGTTGTGGATTAAGTCAAATTTTCTGTAGACAGATTCAGAGACTAATTCTAGTTCTGATTCCCTCTAGTATGACTGTTGCAGTTTTTAGGTAATTTCTCATACAAGTCAATTACTTTAGGCTTTCTATGTATCTAAAACTGTTCCTTGGGAACACTGGAAAATGTTTCTTTTTTCCATTTCCTGTTTTACAACAATTTTTTTCAAATTTATGTGTGGAAACAATTCTAAAGTAGATGTAATTTTTACTTGGAGATCTGTTTGGGGAATTATAAATTAAAGACTTTGAGGAGGAAAACACTGATGGTTTCAAAATAGAATGCTAGCTTGTCATTGTGAGTGTTGATGAAACTTTGTCATGGACAGCTTCATAGAATACAAAATAGAATTTCTGCTTTTACTGTTTCTAGGAGATCTGAACCCCAAATTTCTCTGCAGTACTTCATGAAATATCAGAGGCTCAGACTGAATATTCCTCCTCAATTAGTTAAAGGAGGAGGACCTTGAGGAAACACCTCAAAATCATTAAATAGCACCTCAATAGTTAAATAGCACTAAAACCAGAGTTTTAGGTGTGAGAATGACAGAGTAAGGTGTCTGATCTGCCTTTTCCCCCTATAAGTGGCCTATGTACAGTAGTGTCCTGGGACTTGGTCATGGGATCTAATAATCACAGGGAAAACTCTCCTGCTTTTTGTCCCAAGGTAGATGAAAACTGGAAAGGTAAGCTCACGTGGCTTTATAGAGTGGTAGAATCACAGCTTGCTCACCGTCGCAGCTTTGGAGTCCCAGAATGCAGTGATTCAGTTAAGCTAAGTCAGGACTGGCTCTAGCTTTATTATAAAAAATGAGGGTTCTGTGGAAACAGTAACTACAAAGGAGACAATAATTCTTGGTTTAATTATTACCTAGTACACACATTATTCTCAGTGATACTGCTTTGAAAAGGTTTCTAGCAAACCTTTAGACATTAATTTTTCACTATTCCTGAAGGAAATTTTGATGTATCTAAATGACAATATTAGTGCAAAACCCATTCTCTACACTGCTTTTATGCTGAAATCTGAACATTTTAAACCTTTTCCCATGCTGGGTAGTGAGAAAAATCTCTTTATATTAATTCAGACTTCATAGATATCACATGATAGGAATACATTCCAAAAGCTAAGATAGAAGATTACTCTTTAACCATAGAACAAACCAACAGGAATTTTAATCAAGACAATATCCAGTAATGACTGAATGTTTTTGGAGGTGATCCAGAATACACATTTGGGAATTTTAATCTTGACTGCCTTTGAATTTTGTAAAAAATATTTTTAAAGTTTGGGGAGTATGCCACTCCAGCTGATTCCAGAAATGAGCCATCTAAGGTATTAAAGTGTTTCATCTATTCAGACATTGAATATTGCAAATATGTTTCAGTAATTCATACCAGATAAGTTTGCAATGAATGAGCCTAAGTGAAGAAACTTGTTTCCCTCAAAGTAGGACAGCAACTCAGAAAGGGAAGAAAAGCCACATTTTATTTTTTTTTTAAATCTTCCTCATATTTCAGGAAATATTAAGGCAGCTGCTTTTCTTAACTTCTCATCAATTAATTTAAAATTATTGAAACTGTGCTGTTTGCAGCACTGGGATAAACTTAAATTTCTTACACTCCATATGTGTTTCCTCATGTGTATTGAGGTGTCTCTGTGTCTGCATATTTATTATGATTGAAGTGTTCAGAAAATTTCAATCACTGTTTTGTGGAAGGATCATGTTATCTTCAAAATATATGTGTTGGTATATCATGACTTTAATGCTCCAACCCACATGTGCTATGTTGTTTTTTTTTTCCACTGGAAGCAGATTCCAACAGGCTTTGCTGAGTTCTCTAAAATGATATTGTATGACTACAAACTTTGACAGTACTAAACTATATGTATTATTATAAAATTATTGACTTATCTGTCCCACAACTTCCATTTAAAGTAATTTTATGTGCAGTCAATTTAAAACAATTTGAGAAAATGAATCCATTTGAATTGCTCATTTTAAGCTTGCATGATGTCTCATTTGAAATATCAATATCAATGTGAGATAAGATTTTAGGCAAGAGGATATTTAGGCTTCTTAGAATGAACAAGAATGGTCATTTTAGAGAGCTGCTAATCTTTCATTTCTAGGCAGTTATTTTGGGACCTGGTTATGGTGGTGACTAATACTTTAGTGGAAAACTGATAAGAGTCTACAAAGTAGGAAAAGTATTCATAGTTTTGTTTCTTTTCTGTATTAATATAAATTCCCATTCCTTTGTTTTGTCCTTTTAGCCAATCGCACAACTCAATCTTTTCTGTGCAGTGAAAGTTTAAAAGCCTAATTCTGTAAGTCATAAAACAAACTAAGCACAGAAAGGAATTTACAGTATGTTAAAAGAATAGGAGAAGAGGCTAATAGAGTTGTATACATTTCAAGGATAGATATAATCAAGTGTGTACAATATAAAGCAGAAGGTTCATAATGATTGAAAAAGGAGAAGGAAAAAAAAAAGCTATTTTGTAGTAGCTGCATGAACTCTGGCTGAACCTTGCTATTTGGCAGCCTCCAGTAAGGACAGCCTAAGATGAGGCATTAGGGTTTGAATCTGAGAAGCTGACATCAAGCAGACAGCAAGACATGATATCTTATTTTCCTGAGCTATGCTGACACAAATTGAACTCCACTTATTATTTTCTTATGCCAGTAAAGTTGCATTTGGCATTTAAGCATTTTGCTTGCAGATGTTGGAGTGCTGGTTGTCTTAATTTAAATAATTTGCAGATTGTTTGGTGGTATTAAAAGATAGAAACTCATTCTTCATATGAGTCCAATTTTATAAGATTTATTTTTTTTTTTCTGACCTTGTGCAAGGTAAAAATTTCATATTAAATCCAAGTAGCCCAAGGGTACAAAGCCAGTATTCTGTGTTATTCAAAGCTAGGAGTAGAAAAAACTTGCTTTGAGCTGTTTAACTGATAGAAATAGGAATAAAATATAAAAATTCTTCACAATTATTTGAGCTAAGGAAAACGAGAGTGTTATTTCTTTCTCAGGCAATAATAATAATGCAAATCATACATGAATGCAAGGATTTAATGCTTCTAGCATATCCCTCACTGTTTGAGGGTGTTATATCTCAACAATAATATCTACATGCTCCTTTTCATAGAACTAAGTAGATAGGTGTATGGTCATCATTACTTCTGTACATATGATGCTTGAACTTTTTCAGTCACTGCCATACAGATGTTATAGTTTCCCTTCTCTTAAAAAAAAACAAAAAAAAAAAAAGATACTTCTTTGTCTTGTGTGTTCTGTTGCTTTTATTTGTTTGTTCGTATTCCTAGGCAAAACATTTTAAGAGAATACTAGTGATTTTTTTGAGTAGAGAATAAGATGTCAGTTTACATTACAACCCCCCAGGGTAAATGGAGAGAATTCATAAAGGATTAGAAAAAAATGTAGTACTATATAATGAAATGCACTTCATGTAATTTATGACTACACAGTTAGAGCATAGTCTTTCTTTTCCATTTTTCCTGTGCTGCCTACAAACACTTAACAATCGTCTAGGGGAAAAAATCTTTTATCACTTACTAAGAAACAATGTAAACTTGTTTTCATTTTGCCAAAAGAGTTACCTTTGAGAAGTACACATATTGTCAGATTATGTTCACAAGCTATGGATGTGTGGCTGGGACCAAAAGCTGGAGGAGATCAGGTGCTGCCATTGGTCTGGGGGGGCTGTGAGAAATCCACCAGCAGCATCAACAGGACAAGTCTTAGGAACACCAGGGCCCTCTTCATATCACTCATTTTCCTAACTGTAAAATTGAAAGTAATAAAGTCTGTCCATATCCGTAAACTCTTGAAATCACCAACTGAAAAAATATTAGAGATTACTAATAGCAGGAAAATCCAGAGGTGTCTGTGACAAGAGATGATTGGGCCTGCTCTGCCTTCAATCCAAGTTAAGTATCACATATAGACTGTCTGTGCAAAATGATTTACCTTGATTGCAGTGAGTTACTTATGAAAAATGTGAGGACATATGTCAAATCATAATGTGTATCTTACCTAAAGCGACAGTTGAGTGTGATTTGATAGATTGCCCAAAAAGTCGTTGAAAAAAATTGTGTGTCTGTTGGACTACCAGGGATTAATGAGAGCAATTAAGAAATACGCAGACATTGCAGAAAACTTAAATTATTTCTTTGCTGTTGTCTTCACCACAGAGGATGTTGGGTGACGCATCTTCTCTTTTCTGGAAATAAAGATGAGGTACTGTCAGAGACTGCAATAGCAACAGAGGACATACTGGAACAGAAGAAAAGAATTAGAGAACCACTACTTATTAAAATAGGAGAGTGTATTTCCAGGACTTCCAGAGGAACTTAAGAATGAAATGTTGAACTGCTAAAACCCCTAAAATTCAGGCTCATTAAAATGAACTACTGTGCCTGATCACCAGTGACTATCTTTAATAAGAGAGCTACAGATAATCCTGGGAATTGAACACCAATTTCTTTTCTTAATATCATGGGTATTGTGAAACAAAAATAAATAAATGAGAATCATAATAGAATAAAGACAGTGTCTACCTGCCAAAGAAAAACATACCTCCCTAATCTATTAGAGCTTTTCAGGCACATTGTTCACAAAGAAAGGAAACAATAATTTAAAACACCTTTGACAATGTTCTGAAGAGACAATTCAGAAGTGGCCAAAGAAAAAAAGATTAAATAATTCCAAAGATCAGAGCCTAGCAGCTCATCTACACAAGGTCTGCGAGCACTGCACAGGGGGTTACTTACGAACTCCTTTTGTGGGTGCTCCTAATGAACAAGTTGAAAATGGGTTAAGTGATTTTTCACCAATGCAGACCTGGATAGAGAAGGGAGGAGCTAAACAACAGGTTTAATGAATTGATCAAAGATTTCCAGAAACCTGGAGAAGTTATAACAAGGAGAGATCATTTAATGTACTATTGGTTTAGGTAATTATGTGACAATTAGGACCTTGAATTTAATGCACCAATATCAATTTAAATGTAGACAGGAGAAGTAGAGACTTGTAGCATTCAGATATCCCCAGACTGGAATCAACATAAACTCACCTGGGACATATCATGGCTTTTATGGATTTTACTTTCCAACAGGACTTGCTCCATGTGACTAAGGGTGAAAAGGACCTACAGCTAAACTCAAAATAGAAACATAGAAAACAGCTATGTTTTCTGCAGCAGAGATGAGCACAAGTGGAAAAAAAAGCAACTAGACAGAGGCAGTTTATCTGGACAATATATAAGAAAAGTAAACTTGGTATGAAATACATTTCTTCTAGAAAACCATGATGCATCTCAGTGCAGGAATGTTGCTGTTCCATTTTTTCCTCTAGCATTACTTCAAGTCACCCCAAAATAAATTAAGTTACAGGTCTATTATTAAACTCAAGGCAAATTACTAATGGGCTTTCCTACATTTTATTCTACCCTTTACTTTTTTTTTTTTTAGCCTACATATGCTGTACTTTGTAGTCATCTCTGGTCAAGCTTTCATATATAGCATGGAGCTAATGAATTACTTCTGTATTCAGTCACTTAGACTTCATGAATCAGTCATCTCCTCCTGAAAACTGCTCTGGTCTGGATCTTTAACTAGTGTAAATTAGCACTGTGCCAAGAGAGAATTGAGATGATACAATACTGTACAAAAGTCAAGGACCCAGTTCTGTATTTCTGTGGCACTTTTACTATAGTGCTGTTTATAAATGTTGCAGATCCTAAGGGTTATATAAAGTAGATAATCTACAAAAATAATTTTTTTTTCTTATTTATGAAAACTTTCCCCTTTGCTGGCAAATCTATTGTCCTAAGACAGTGTCCTATGAGTTGTGCAGTTTGGGTAATACTAATTTATTTCAAGTCATTTGTGTTTATACTTTAGGAAATAATAGTAAATATAGAGATTGAAACACTTTTTTTTTCATTAGCCTAATCTTTGTTTCTAAAACTTGTTATGAACCTACTTTCTCCTTTTCTAGTAACACATCCTGCTTCAAACCACAGGCTTTTATTCCTTGGAAGCCGTTTTCAATAGTTTGCAATTCTCCAAGCAATGAAGTTATGCTGCATCTTTGTTGTACCTCTCATGTGTAACACACCAAGCACAAAACCATGGCAGTGCTAGTAGAGCTAGCCAAGGAAAACAGAAATACAGAGGGAAGGAACCAAACAGAGATCCCCTATGTATCCTGTTCTTGCCTTTAGGCAAAAATACTGCAAGCTGCTCTGATACCTCCATAAGAGTGTGTATGAAATATCTCATGTAGGGCTGGGCTCAAGCCTAGTCTCTGTTCATTTAAATGTCTAAATATCATAAAAAAATCAAAGATATTTAATTGCTGGAGTACCTAAGAAGGTGTTTGCACACTATAGTTTCTGATAGCAAAGTCGAGTTCCTGCCATGGGAAAACCCCTGCTCCCCTCCCACATCCAGGAGGCTGCTGCAGGCAGCCCTTTTCTCCTTCCCTTCCTCCCCATCCCCAGGCCCTGCTGCCCTCCCCTATTTTTGCCTATTTTATTGCTTGTATGTGGTCCAAGATATAAAATAATTTCTGACATCTTACTGTACTATTCCTTAAGGATCATCATCTCCAAAACCAGTATTACTAAGGAATCCATTCTCCCTCTGTGTTAGTGGTCACCTGCTGCAACATCAGCATTAACCTGAATGTCAGGCATTCTTGTGGTGGGGGGAATGGGAGGGTGGGATAGAATAGGGTCAGACCTTTGCCAGAGAGGTGTGTGTTTGTTTGAAGACTTAAGGAAACTGAATGCTGGGATTGCATTCTTCCCAACTTTCTGGAGGGGAATATTAATATCAGTAAAAGACCATTACTTCAGGGAGGGAACTGGAAATGTTAATAGTTATTGGTCCAAATTCTCTCTCACTGGACTCCACAGACATTACTAAACTTAATCCAGGGAGGAATTTTGTCCACTGGGTTTAATTTAAGTATGTAATATGATGCAGTGTTGGGGAAAAAAAAAACCCACATCTATTTGGTGAATGTATTTTTGGGATGTCTCTGCTAAGTTCAGAGAGTTTGAAGTTTGTTTTTGTTCACATTAGTGTGACCACAGCTCTCTTTTGGTTTCAACAATTACAGAAAGGGCAGGATGCAACCAGAGAGTGAAAATAAGGAACACAGGCAGATGATGTGAGACCTGAGGATCTATCCTGTAAGGAGAGCCTTGGAGAATTTGGGGAATTGAATCCGTGCCATTTACAGAACAGGTGGCAAAGAGGGTGCACATCCACACTATAAACACAAGAGTTATGCTGACATTAAAGTGAAACAACAGCATAAAGGCATCAAGGTAAGGAATTAGAGGATGGCTAAAACTTAAATTTTAGGTAAAAACTTTATGGACCAGAAAAACTTGATGGATGTTGAGCCCCACAAACCCCACTTTGTCAGGATAGTCTTCTGATACTGGAGCCAGAATTAAGTAGAGGTGAATCTGATGGACACTGTTCCTTAGTGTGTAGTACTTCCAAGTGAAATTTAGCAGGTGGTTTTTTTTTTCCTGATGGACTATATCCCATCAACCTTATTCAGTCAAATAGTCTCCCCCAAATTGGTGGGACAACCTTTGTGAAAAGGCAGAACTATTTATTCTACTGGTGGCACAGACCTTTCCTGATATATAATGGCAAAGAAACAGAGGATTTATGGCTGTAATATCATCTGACTTCTGTATCCAAAATTTAAAACATGAAGGATAAAATATGCTTTCTCTGTTGGAGAAAAAAGGCAGAGGAATTACATTCTTGGCATATACGTTAGAAATGGCAGCACTGGTGAGATTATATCTGTTATCTTCAAAATTGCTTTAAACCAGAAGCTTGGGTAACAAAGGACAGAAGTTACTTTCATATTAGCATATATGTCATGTTTAATCAATCAAAAGAGAACTGTAATTACTTTACTCTCTTCTTAGCTAACTTTAAAGAAAGGAAGTCATGAACCTATAAAGAAAATGTCATCCTGTTTAGATAGTTATAGTTTTATAGGTAATTTGTTGCAGATTTTATGCAGATAATTTATAATTATTTCCTTTCATGCTCGTCTTTTAGCCTGGAGTCCAGTTTTTACACAAACATAAGGACTGCAGATGCAGGGAAAGTATCAATGAAACTACCTAATTTTTCTCCCAGATTTGGTGCACACATTTACAAGTTTATCAGCCACTGTGCGGCTACTGAACTTGGCAGTAGTTTGAGCTGCATATGCAATATCAAAGCAAAAAACCAAGTGGTGGTAATAATTAGTAGGCTTGGTTAGACAACCTATGACTTTCAGGAGGTATTGCATGAGAGGGAATTAATTTCTTCTTCCAGCCTGAGCCTTTGGTGTCACTTTGTGTTGGATACTTTGCAGTAGGTGGTTTCCAGTACATCACACTGCTGCTGTGAAGGAAACAAATTGCACAGTCAGTTGAGTGGGGCTCTTCAAATTGTCAAATGTGTTGAACTGCACATACAGCAGCAAGATGACTGTGTTTGAAAATAGTCTCAAGTTGCCACAGCTGCTTGTTTTTAGCATGTTTCCCACCACAAAATAGTCTGTATTTTCTGCTTCATGGATAAAACCCCTATGTTGGAAAAACTCTGAAGTAGTCCTGGGAAGCAAAACAGAATGTGTATTTATGCAAGACAAGATTTGTTACAATTGCTTGCTGGCATTATAAGATAATTTAGTTTTCTTTTGCTCTTTAGAAACCTCTTATGGAGTAAAGAGGCAGAAAACTAGTATTCCTAAATATTTTAAAACGTTAGGCCAAAATGTGGATTTGATTTGTTATGAGTATTGGCAGTCTGACTGTTGACTGTCCTTTCTCTTCCAACCTGCAATAAATTCAACAAAAAAATGTATTATTTCATCACTCACCAAACTGGAATGATTAAAATATGCACCAGGGGAACACTCTGAGCCATAAGAGATATCGATTAGACTCTAAAGCATTGCATGTCCTATACGTTGCTGAGACCCCAAGTACAGCAATCCCATGGAGGGCTAGTTAATAACGTGGATGCTTCAGAGCTCGTTTCTCTCTTCAAGGGCCAAATTTCAACACAAACCTATCAGATTAGTAAGTTGAAGGTAGCATACAAGCAGTGATATAGCACTCTGTCCACCTGCCTGTGCCCACTTGGTCTAAAATACTAAATAGCCATTTACATCTGGGTTGATTAGCAAAACCTTTGCCATGAGTCTGCAGTGAGGCTTAAACTTCTGTTTCTGGATCCATAGGGAAAAATGCTTAACCAGCTTTAACCTCTCTGCAACAGCTCCCTTCAGGCTGTTATGAAACATGAATTCATCTGACCTCTTCAAGGTCTGTTTATATCTTCCTGTCTGTGAGATCCAGTCATTCCTTCCTTCAGCCTGCCGCAGACAAATGAATATCTCATGGTACTGTCATATAAAAAGCTACTTAAAACATTTCAAAGCCAAAAGGGCTGCTAGTTTATACTCTTTGAAAAATCAACACAGTATCTAAACAGCTCCATAATACACAAGGTTTCTACTGCTAGGATTTATTTCTTTCCAGCTCGGTGTTTTTTTTATTCTTTTTGACCAATATGTTATCTCAGTTAACAGTATTTTTCATTTCTATAGTAGTAAGGATTAACTTCCAGCCAGAAGATGATTCAGCTGCATGTCCAATTCGTTACATTATGGGACTGATTTGTCAAAAGTATTAAACCTTAAAGTCCAAGAGCAGCACATGATACCTGGGAGTTGAACATACACGTGCAATAGGTCTGGTGGCCAAATGCAAGAAACCAGCATTGGCAACAAAGAAAAAGATCATGGCCCTATCCACCAGTCACCAAACAATGGATTACTGCCAAATATAAGGCTGGACTGTGAATGAAATTATTGAATTTCGCAGCTATTGTGCTTTGACCTTGACAGTGGGACCAAGGAGAGGTGGATCCTGTGCCTGACCCTGCTACTGGCCATTTATTATTGCTCCACTCCAGTCTTCTGCACCACCTCTGCACCAAGCCTGATCTGCAAGTGCTCAGCGATTCCGCAAACTGGGCATAGGTTATATCTTTTTGTGTTGCATTTTCTGGACAGAGGTAATTAAAGATGATGTCTAGTTGGGTGCTGATATGCTGGATGGGAGAGGAGGAACATTGGATCTATGTTGCCTTGACGTGATGATAACAAAACAGGCATAAAGGCAAAGGATAGGATAAAAATAAAAGGCAGGAGTAAAGCGTACTTCTGTTACAGAAGGGTAAGAGTGTGAATGTGCAACGAGGTCCTTCCTTTCCTACCTTTGAGGGTAAATCTATCATTCTGGTCCAGTCTAGGCTGAGTAACTGAAGAATGCTAATGAAATAATTTGAGAATTGATGGGAGTGTTTAATGAATAATTCCACACATTGTTAAGAGCACAGGATTGTTGAATTATAAATAGTCCAAATCCCAAATTTGGGAAGGCTGGAAGAAAAACTGAAGCTTATCAAGGGTTACTATAGTGTGAGGAGATAGAGCAATTGGAGAAACCATGAGAAGCTGTGAGATAAAAATAGGTTAGAAAAAAGAAAGGCTGAAGAGTGAAGGAAGGAAAAGTTATCAAAGGAAAACACAGATACATGGGAAAAAAGGCAGAAGAAAGAAGTAGAGTGAAAGCTCTATATGATGAGGAAGGAGAAGGCACTAGTATATATGGCGATAAATGCTGGGCAGAGCCAACCCCTGGGGCCTCCTGACTGCTCCCAGACCATCAGCCATCCTGACTGCTGACATCTGTGTCTACAGAACTGTCTTAACTTCTTTTTATCCCCCTTCTATCAACGGTGTATGATCAGTCTTAAAGAGCACTCAGCATCTTTAAAAATCTATAAAATTCAAGACACAACAATATTTGAGAAAAAAAGGAGCTTAAGCAAGGTAATTCAATTGGTAGCAAAAATTGCTAAATAACCAAGGATTCTGAAATTGTGCACTTAAGAGCCAAGAATGCAAAAAAAGACCATGCTAATTACTTATACATTCAATATAACCCCACATATATACTTAACTCAGGTACAATGACATCATTATCAACTTTAATCTTATTTGTATGTAGTAATAGCCTCTTGTAAAAATCTAAGTTGTACTACATGAAAACAAGCCTATTGACTCTAACTTGTGGAATATTAAGTATGAATAGTGCAGGTCCTCACAATAAAAGAAGCATTCTTTGAGTACAGAAAGTACTTCAGATATTTTTAAAGTATTTTTTGTTTGTTTTCCCTTATTTTTTTGTTTCAGGTTGTGCTTTTTTGACTAGGATAGCTTATTGAATTCTTCTACCATTTTACCTCTTTCCCTGTTATAAATCTATACATTTTTATATTTTCTACAATTTCTTTGGGGGCTGTTTCCTTTGTAACATATGAGAATATTTTAATTTGGTTTTCTCTCCATTCCAATCATTTGGGGTTAAATTTTCTCTAATAGCCTAATCCCAGTCCAAATAAGTTTAATGAGAAAACTCCAATGTGATAAAATGGAACCACATTTTCCCTCTTAAGCCTGCACAGCAGACTTTTCTGGCATAATTGTGTCGTTCAAGGGTAGAATGAGGTGTGATCTGTGACTGGCATAAGCAAAAGCTCTCAATGTCAGTGCAGGTAAACTGGCAAAAATATCCCATTGCCATTTCCATCCTACTTTGTTTGGCAAGATGAGAAAAGTTATAGCATCAACAGTGGAGTTTGGTTGCTACAAGTTGCTTTTCCAGTATAATGGAAGGATATTTCTATTCCAGAAAGGCCTTCCAAGTGTGGGCCTGGACTGAATTACGCTCATTAGTCTCATTAGTAAATTGAGACTAATTCCTAAGCAGTTGTGCAGCAGAGGTCGTGCTCACTCTTGGTGTCCGCCTGTGAGCTGGAAGGTTGGCTGCAGGAGGAGGAAAGGCTGCTGCAACTCTCTGTTCTCCCTGAGCAAAAATAAGTCCCCCGCCCTCTGTCCAGGCTGCTGTAGCTCTTGCTCAAGAAGACATGGTGCTCACCAGGCATCCGAACTCCCAAAGCGCAGAGCCAAGGCACTCCAAGTGACAGCCTCTTACAGGCATGCCCGTCTCACGTGCTTTCTGTTATGCCTCTTTTCTTTGATCTCCTCTGCCTGCAACAGAGAAGGAGATCAAAGAAAAACTGAGCTCTGCCTCTTATCTCTGCACTCCTGTGTCTTTTCTTTCCTTTTTTCTCTTTATTTCTGACAATTGTAGGGGAAGCGAGACACAGAGGGAGCTCTGCTGTACAAACCCCAACATTCTCCAATCCCAGCCCAGAGCTGCAAGGAGGCTCTTGCATTATTGCCTGAAGCAGGTGAGCTCTGAAAAATGCTGGAGGTGGCAAAAGTGAAGTTTCTTGGTTTAGCTTCACAGGAGCAGTATCTCGATTCCTATCAAGGACATCAGGGTGCAGGAGAGCATTTAATAATGCTGTAGGCAGTTCCTTCTGAAGAGCCAACTGTAGCTCTAAAAAGTCCCAGTTATTTAGTAAATGAGTGTGAAACCTGTGTTTTTCTAGAGTAATAAAAGAATTTTTGAGCTTATGGTATTACACTTGCAAAAAAGCAGAAAATATAGTCATGCTGAAGAGCAGCTGTTCTGTGACAGCTGGAGGAGACCTAACCAAAGCCAAATCAGTTCAGATTTATCAATGTCAACAGTGTTTTGCCCTTAACTCTCATGCTTTACACATCTTTTTATATGTCTTTTCTCATTAGCCACATGGAAGAGACATTATTATAATGTTCCTACCTAGATGGTCTTGATCTTTCCAATTGTCCATTATCCATAAATTCTGAGTGAAAGAAATTAATCTGGAACTTCAAAAAAAACCTTGCAAAGCTTGTTTTTTGCTTTGAGGTTCTGTATGCTCACAGGACTGATCCTCTCTTCAGTTTTCCCAGGACTGGGGTTGTTTGAACTTCATTCATTTCCCCTAAAGCCTCCTGACTTGAGGAATGTGTATCTGCATATCCCTACAAGTGTGTAGCTCTGGTCCAGGGGGTGCATCAGAAGTAAATCTGGTTGCCCTCACCTACTGTGTTTTAGGTCATAGCACAGAGCAGTTCAGAGAACACAAACTGGAATTCTGTTGACTGGAGCTCATCTGGAGGAGGCAATTTGGGAGGCCAAGCACACTCCAAACACTAATTGCACAGTCACAGTCACAGCCCAGAGGAAAGGCTGTAGCATGAATGGTGGACATTCAGCTCACAGGAATGGTACAAAGCCAAACCTCGCAGTCACCTGGTGTTCTCTGACAACCAACTGTTCCTCTCTGCAGACCTGCTCCTATTGCATCACAATGACAGCTCAGAGCCCCAGCACTCTTTATCTGAGAGTCTCAGTTCCTCCTAAGTGGCAGAGCATCATTTCTGAATATGTCAGCTTCTTTCTGAATATGCCGGACTCTGCATTTGAATATTAATGATTTGCCTCACTCTGGGTTTTTCTAATGCTTCTGGGTTCATCAGGTCAAATTCAGGATCAAGAGCTGCATAAAAAACATACATTTTTTAGGAATAAATTAGCCAGCACATTAAAAAAAAAAATCAAACTACATTACTTTGCGCTGGTGAAGGATCCAAAACAGAACTTCACCACCTTTGCAACTACTTGAATAAGCTTTTAAAAGATGACTGCTTGTCGGAGAGCTGGGATGTACATATTTACAGATTTTTTTCTCTCCAGTGTACTGCTTTCATATTTTCAGTAGCAAATGAACTGAGACTTAAAATGAATGAGCTGTTTAAGAGTGACATGTCTCCCCTTGCACCTGCACGTTGATGGCTATCAGTGGAGCTCCGTAGTCAGAGTTTCTGTAGCTCTGATTCTTGTACCATGATCACTTTCTTTAGTAATGCATTTAGAAAGCACTAGCAGCCTACCAGTGCTGCCACTCAGCATAGCAATTCCTGCTAACCCTGAGATATCCTTGTTTATCTCTTTCATTGTTCTTCAGAGAGAACAAGCATCATGTGCAATTCTACCAATCTTATTTATCTTGATTTATGTGATTATGCATATGGTGCTAATTCTTGCCTTCAGCTGTGTTTGTTCAAATTACACACCCTTCCCTTAAAAATGCTATTGTACCTTTGGAGATTGATTTCTTTAATTCCATGTTTACATCCATTTTCATGCTGTTCAGTTGACTTCCTTTTTATATTTCTAGAGCAGGAGCACTTGCTATAGTAGACATGAGGCATATACACGCACCTTGAATCTATCTTGCTATCACTGTCTGTCTTTTAATGCTCTTCCTGAATTTTTTAATCTGAAATATGAATAACAATTTAATGCCTTCTGGAGGGGGAGAAGGGCTTCCATAAAAAATATCACATTATATGAGTTGCATGGCAAAAGGATTTGTGATTTGAATTATTACTGAACCTCGCTGAGTATCCTTTCACAATCATTTGCATTTATAGTGCTATAGGAATAGGGACTTTATGTAACAGCTATTGCATCAGAAACCTGTGGTTTTGCTGTGGGCTCTGGAAGTCAAAATACTGGACTAGTTCAGCCCATTAAGAAGGGTTCCTTGAAAACATTCTTACAACCTCTATCAATCTATTTTTTTTTCCTTTAAAGATAAACTCATGCTTCTTTGTGACACCTGCCAGCAGTTTGCTAACCAGCAGGTATAAATGTTGGCCCTCACTGGTCAAATCCTTCAGTCAGTTTTGTTTCTCTGTCTGAGCTTGTACACACCTAAGACAGCTGTGTGTGTTACACTTGAATTTCAGTCTCTCAGGTAATAAAACATTTGTGGTCTAATTTCAAGAACAGTTGAGATGACAAGTCCTCTGCTTCTCTTCTAAATTCTCCATGGTCCTGTGTGTTCACTCTGCACTTAATTCAGTTCCTGAGGGTTTGAGCAATAAAACTCTTGGAGCTTGTGAAGGTAGACATCCACAATTTCCTCATTGTTTCCAGTGGAAGTAGGTCCTCAGATGATTGTCCTGTGGAGTAATTCCAACTCCACATCTTCTCACCCTCCGTCTCTCTATCCAATAAACATGTTGACAGCTATGTGTTTGCTCTTACAGCTTATGTTCAATAAACTAATTTCCATTTCTTAGAAGACTTTTTCAGTGTTGTTGCATCCTTTGAGATTTTCTGTCAGAGTGATCCAGGCCTTTTGTTCCTGTGCATACAGTTTGTATGGGATTTACTGAAACGTGTGTCATTTAAGTAACCCTGATCAGCCCCATACGGAATGAACATTCTTATGTTCTCTGTCATGAACCAGATATTTTGCCAGTTACACCTCTCCTAATGAACATACCAGGAAAGCTCTCCCAGATCCTCATCTGGCAGGTTTTGGTGTCTACCTTGATAATATTTGTAGACTGTTAGAATAAAGAAACATCAGGGCAGGGAACTATGACTTTGGTAATGGTCATCTGAACCAGTAGTCAGATTTTTTTTGACAAAGATTGAAAACTAAAAACTTTTGGCAGCTTTTGTTTTTCCAACAGTCATTTCTTCTCACATTTCTTTTCACGTTTTTTTTAAGTATTAAATACCAAGGTAAACAACCATATTATTGGAAATGAGACAAGTTGGAAAGTTTTTAGTAATCTTGACAATTAATAGTATTGCCTAAGAAAAGGCTTCTTCAGCCCCAGTGAATACATCCTCAGAACACGTTAATTGCACATTTACAATCACTTTTAGAGGACCTGCCCATTACTGATCCTTAGCCTGTTTAGTATGGGCACCTTAGTACAGGCTGTACCAGCAGATGGTTTTTACTAAATTAGAATGTAAGAGAGGACTACATCAGTTTAGCCTCAGTGAAATAGATAATTACTTTCATTTTAACATTTCTCGTGTTGTCTCATGTTGTGTGGTGTTGCACAGTTATGATAAGATGCATTTTGTTTACAGAAAGTCTTGGAGCTCACTTCACTCCTGGGGCCAAGGTAGGAGAGAGATTTGATGTGAGCATCCTATGCACAGCTGGCAGCCTGATCCCCAGGAGGGGTCCCAGCCTTTTAGGGAGTCACTTTAGCTCTTCCTCCGCCCTACTTTTTGGCAATAGAAAACCCAAAAGCTGCAAGAGGGACAATCTATCTTCCATCTTTGCTCTTTCCTATATTTTCTCCTGCTTTCCTTCTACCCTGTCTCCAAAAAGCCTGTGTTCTAGGAGAGCTATCTCTCATGCTGATGTGCTAGAAGGAAGAGCTGTTGGTTTGCTGGGGTTTATGAAGGGGATGGAAGATTGCTCCTGCCTCTGATCATTTTGCACCAAACTATTTGCAGGGGAAATCTCTCTTAAGGAAACAGTGAAAGGGTTCTGTGCTGTCAGCATCGTGCCTGCAACTTTCCTCTCATGAGTAGCCCAGCTGAAGTCAACGCAGGCAGAACTTACACACACGTAAGTGTTCACAGGATCAAGCAGGATAAAGACAAAAAGCAGACAAAGCAAAGGGGAGCAAGTTAGATGTACAAGTGCAGTGGTCAGGGTGATGATAGGCACACATGTTGTTAGTTCCTTTCCCCCTCCCTCCTGCCAACCACTAAAACAAGCAACATGTGATAGGAGGAGGAGAGGGGTGAAAATCCGAAACTGTACTGGAAAAAAACCCCACCCATCTGTAATAGATTCATATTTCATAGGTCTTGTGTAGGCTTCATTTACACCCTTGGAATTAATTCCTCTCTATTACAGAGCCCTGTGGTCCACTCCTGCTCCATTTCAGTGTAGTGGAAGGAGGTGACAGTAGTCTGAACAACAGAGCACTGCAGTCTCCTCATTTAGGGAGGGAGAAATATTTCTCTTGGCAGGCAGAGGTGTGCCTGTTCTCCAAGGTCTTAGGTGTACTTAGCGAGGATGGATCAATAATGATGACTACATTTGAATTTCATAAGATGGCTCAACTTTATGGTAGGTGTTTCTCAGATTTGGAGCAAAAGCAAATATGTTTTCAATTTCCAGCGAAAATGAATTCGAAAAAGATCAGTTTTAGTCAATTCTCATTTCAGAATTTTGATTTAACAATTTTATTTTACTTCTACATCATCTGTAAAGCTTTCCAGAAGCATATTACTGGCACGCTGCATCTGGTATAATATCGTTGAAATCTTCCTTTTTTAAAGTCTTAGTTTAAAGGATATTCTTATTCACTACTAGTAAAAATCATCTCCTTTCCCAGATCAAACTCTCTCCTGTTTTGCAGTAAGACAGTAGAAGTACTTGAGTTCACAAATAAGTTTCTCTTCACACTTACAGAGTATAGCTTTAGTATACAATTTTGTGGAGTGAGAGAACATTACAATTTTAGTAGCTTTATTCTGAAACAAGGCTTCAAGCACAGATGTAAATAATTCAGCACTTGAAAGCCTCCAATATGGCATAATAGTTTCTTGTGTGTCTTGAATTCGTGTAGGTAGACATGAAAGCAGATATTAAGAGGCTCTACCCACAGCAGTGTCACCATGAGGCTGAGCGGTTGTAGGTGAGCCACGGAAATTCCCTGTCTGGTTGTCTGTAAAATGGGGATAAGCTATTCATTTCTCTGGAATGCTGTGATCCTCAAATAACGGATGATGTGAACATCTCTGTTGAAATACTGCATCATTAATTTTCCATTGCTCTTTTGCCAACATTTGAAGACATTTAGATCTATGATGGTTCAGACTTTAAAGCTACCAGCAGTACTGCAATAACTGGTTTCAATTTTTTTAAAAAATCTGCTTTCCTACCTTCTTTCAAAACATTTGCAACTTGAGCCTCAAATGCATTCTTACAGAAATAATTGATTATGTTTCCTGTGCTTTGCGTCCTCAAATAACGTCAGATAATATTCAATAGTTAATTCAAACCCAAGAAGAGTTCTCTATCCCTTTTGTATTTTGGAAGCAGGATGTTGTGCTGTGAGATGTAGACCAGGAGTCTCAACTGCTCTGTAACTCACCCAGGCAATAACAGCTTTGATCCCCTTGAGAAAATAAAGCAGAATTCAGAGCTGGAAGTCTTTGACAATAATTTTGTACAAAAGTAAGGGAGTATACAGTGAGCACAGTTCTGGAATCACTGGATTACTACAGTCTTCACTTCAAATTTTAAGCATTTATTTCAATCTGAAATGACATTTAAAGCAATTGTAAGACAGTTGGTGGACTTTTTGTAGACTTTTTCCTTCTATAAATAAAAAATAAAATTCAGGTGATTGGAGGTTGCTCATAAAAATTAAAGTAGTTTAACACGTATTTTTAAATTGGCATCTTTATCTACTTTTTGTACAGATAACACTGTAATAAACTATAATATTTCCTATGAGCAAAGCTCTTCACACAGTCTAGCAGTGGGCAAATATTAATGAAACACATCATCCTAGGAATGTCCATATTATCGCTTTTGTTTTAAAAGCTGTCCACAGTAATGAGCTCTACATAACCTTTTGCCCCTCAGATTTCTACAGAGTGATCCACCTGGCAAACAGTTAAGTCCAGACCATAACTGCACAATACAGCCTGTAAGTGTCAGCATCTTTTCCTTGCAAACTGTGCGTGCGTGTGCATGTGTGTGTGTGTGTGTCTGAGCGCATGTTTTAAAGACCTTGCCTAATCACACCTCACTTGTATTTAAGTAGAACATGTGGTTTAACTTTGCACCCACTTTTCTACTAGAAGACTAAATGTTAACACCCAGGGGCACCTGTCTTAGATTAGTGAATAGTTTACTACAAATGATGAACCAAACTGATGGGATTATACTTGGTTCAGAAAGACAAAGCTCAAACAGGCTTTTGTCTATTCTTTATTTATTTATTTCAAAGTGTAGAAGATGACACTAAAAACAAAGGGAAAATGTGTCTATAATGCTGTATTTAAAAACCATCTGACAAGTTTTGCTGACATGTTTTCTGTGTGGAAGGACCTGAAAATTTCATGTCCACTTGACAAGAGCATTTTTGTCATTCCACAGTAGCAAAACAAGTGCAAAATGTGAAGTGGTCTGCACATATGGCCTTAGAGGGCACTGAGGTTTGGTGAGGGTCAACTTTTTTTGGATCTGGGTAAATTTCATGGTCCCAGCTGTCCAGATGATTTGCAGAGGACACCAATATACTGAAGCAACCTGCTGTGAATCTTCATTCAAACAGGTTAATGCATGGCAGGCACCCTGTATGGTTCTCAACAACTTCACAAAAATAAAACAAACTTTCACCAGCGCTAGATACCTTGAGCTTTCCTCTCCTTGTCTTCTCATTGACTCGGTATAAATTACATGATTCTCCTATGATCATCTAAGACTCTGTTCTTCCATAAATATCAATTAATTCTCAACAGTATTGACAGGGAAAGAGTTATATTTTTGTGATAGTGTGTTTTTTAGATACTGAATTAACAATGCAAGTATTTACGTACAACCATGATTGAATTTATTTTATTTTTTACAAATTTAGTATTAAAAAGGCAACAATAGATTTCTTTCTTACTGCTTTCAACCATTGGCCAAATACACACATATATGTCTGCACATGTATTCATACTAACACACACATGCACACACACATACCACATTATTACTTTACACTTAGAATGGTAACTCCCTTTTATCTCTATATGTGTCTAATAAACTATTTTCCCTTGTCTGTCATCAACCTCTGCTTATCAATGCCTCTTTGTCTGACTAGTGTTATCTCCTGCTTTGGAGTAAATATGGGGGGGGAATGGAGTTAATAGAGATCAATTGGTTGCTTTTCTGGATTCCTTCATATTGCCTGTTGCTCTGCCCAGTGAACCCTTCTCCTTTCCCAGGGTATTTTTGTGGTTTCAAATACTTCAGCAAGGCTTTGTCATTTCTTTGGAATGCACACTGCATGGTTGCTGTAATACTGTTGCTGTCATGTTTTCAAACCTCTATTTTAGATGTCCTTGCTGACACAAATTGGAGTAATTTAAGAGGCAACTTAAAAATAACTTATTTTCTGTATTTTTTTATGATCACTTAATTGCTGATTCACAGACATGAGTGGAGCAGCACCATCAAACTCCTGCCCTTTTCAACCTTGTAGTCACAAGGGACTCATGGTATTTCACTTCATGCTAAAAAATGGTATTGTTGGCCTTCATATTTGATTATCCAAGTACAGGCTATTTTTCTGAAAAGGGAAAGCTCAATGTTTGATTGTGGGTACACAGAAAAATAAGATATTAAGTACCGGCACAAAACTGGACTTTTTGAACCACAGGACTACATCTTCTACAGTTAATAATAATATAGTAACCCTGGGTGAATTCAAATATTCTGCCCCGTGTCTTGGCACAGAACATTGAGGGGCTCTTGGTGACAAGTTGGCAGGCACCATTCCACCAGTGACTGGGAAGGGATGGAGCCTTCTTCCAGATAAGTATGATTGCCAGAAGATCCTGTCACCCACCCCTCTCTTCACTCCTCCAACTCTCCTGCTCTTCCATCGCATCGCAGCAAAGCCTCCGTGGCACCAGCAGAGAAGTGGCCTTTTATCCTAATTCCTCATACTGTTTCACTGAACCTCTCTGTGCATGGCTGTGTGCCCCTTGGGAGAAGTGAGTGTGAAACCATTCCTTGCACACACTCTAGACTTTCTTGCACTGATGAAAAATACTGCACTGAGCTGCTTAATGCACCGGTCACGGCTTGTGTCTCTGGACACGACCCTTCTCAAAAGCATAGGACTGAAATGGTGCTTCATTGATTGCAGCTCTTTGATAGGGGAAAAAAATTCAAAAATAGACTAAGAATGTCAATAAATACAGTCCGGGAATTGTGAATTATTAGGGACATCAGGTTTCCAGCAGATGTTCTTATCCTGTAACAGAAGCTGATTTAACAAGTCTGCTTACAGCTGGCCTTGGAGCCCCATGGAGCTGAGTCAGCACGCCCAGCTTTGTGGGGCTGAATCTTCTCTTACCCTTCACCATCGGCCATACAAACAAGCTTTAATGATTTGAGAGAGCCTGAATTCGTGCTCAGCACCTTAACAGAGAGTATGTAGTGGTATTGTGCAGGAGATGCTGAGGAGAGTGGCTGTGTTGGTAAATTTAAGATGCTGATTTACTCCTTCTAAGGAAAGGCTCCCACTTTGTGAAAACAACCCATGTGTTGAATATGGCTGGAGCTGCATTTGCAATAAGATGCCTGCCCTGCAGATGTGAAACCTGCAGATGCATAAATCTCTAACGTTTACGATAAAATCTGTGTCACAAACCTTTTCTTATCACAGTGGATCAGGGAGAGAAGAAGGAGGGAAGGCTGAGGAAAGGCTGATGACAGATTTGAGCTGCTTGGGAACACGGGCCACTATTTAAAGAAGGCATCCAAGTCCTGCTCTCTCTGGAGCTGGTAATAATTGTGCCTTTTGCTTTCATGGGAATAGGAGCAGGCCTTTGCCTGGCAAATGTTTGCATATAGCCCAAATCAAGTCATTAGTTGCCATGTGTCCAACCTGTATTTTAAGGCCCTCCAGCTGAAAAGTCCATTTGCATATTTATCCCAGCCAGGAACATGGTAATTAAGTCTGTGGTGTTGTACACAACCCCGAGGAAAGTCTGCAATTCAATAGTTCAGAAAGACTCCCGCTGATTTCAATGGGGTTTGGAGCAGTCACACACTCAGAGGGTGTTTACTGGATCCCAGACAATCCCAGTACTTGCAAGAATAATCAAATTAAAACTTCAAATTATCAACGCCTCTGCCATGTGAAAATACCAGCTCCACCTTTTAGACCAGAGAAAAAGTATTACAAAAGGGGTGAAGCTTGTTCTTTGATATGGTCTACTCTGTATCACTACACATTACACAAATACACCCAGCACTTGCCCTGGTCTCAGCTCCCAGCAATGCAGCTCATCCCTGCCCGCGGAGGGGTGGCAGAGCAGCGAGATGGGCTTGGACCTGAATAATGTGCAAGGCTGTCAGCACAGCAGGTAGGGGAAAATGATTGCACTGGAGATAAACACAGGCTTTAGGCTACCATTAAAAGATGATCTTCTTAAAAACAAACAAACAGCTATAGCAGCAGGATACTTGAAAGGTAGATAAGTCTTCCACGTGGGGGGAAAAATGTCTATGGTAGGAAAAAGGCATTTAGTAGAAGTGAAAATCTTTAACTATGCTTTATGGAGACAGGTCAAAAATAGTTCCTACATCTGGGGTTTTACTTTGCTAAAAGAGATATAACAATCTTTTGTGTGATTCAGAAAAAAAACAATATGAGCTGAGATTTTAACTGCACCCCTGACTGCAACTGGGATTTCTTTTTTTCAAAGGTCTGAATCATATTTTATTTATTTATTTGTATTTGTATTTTCAGGGAGAAATGCTTATCTGCTGTAAATCTCCAAAGTCCTTTTGACTTCAGTAGAGTTGTATGTCATCCAAGGCTGTCCTCTTCCACAACATACTAGTGAAACTCGCATCCTTCAGCAGCAGCCTAATGCACCACTTGACTGGTTTGGTTTAACCCCAGCATCTTCTATGCAGTTGATAGTTGTTTAATTTACATAAAACTGTGTCAAAACCCATGAATATTGCCAAATATGATAGCCATCTTAAAAGTAAATTGAAAATATCAAGCCATTTGAAAGGTGGTTCTAAGTTTAGCCAAGGCTTAGATGGTTCAACTTTCAGCCAAGGTTTAGGTGGTTCTGCCTTCAGCCAAGGATTATGCATAGCAATGTCCACACCCCCTCTTGCCAGCTCTTCTCCCTCACTGGCCCTCAGATCGTCTTTGCCAGGTCGGGTGGGCCATGCAGGGTAGAGGAGATTTCATGGCATATTGCATTGCTGAATGAAAGGGGGAAGGGAAAAAAGGCCTTGCAGAAAGAGAAGACTGACCTAGAGGCAGCTAAGGATGCCTGAAAGAAACAAAGACATTGGGCCTGATTCAAATCCCATTGAAGTTGATGGAAACATTTCAATGGGCCTTGGATCAGACATCTGCAGTGAAATGAAATGGAGAAACAATGAACAGTTTTGGAGACAAACAAATTGGGAAGCGGTGGAGGGAGATGGCACATCTGTATAGAAAAGAAAGTGGTCTGGCAGGGAGAAAAGGGCCTGTGCAGTTGAGAACTCAGATAGGGGTTGGCAGCTCAACAGCACAGGAGCTTGGCAATGACATGAAAATACTGAGAGATTTGTTTGCTTTTATTTTGCAGTGTGTGGCAGCAAACAAGGCCCAGAGACACACAAGAGAGAAGAGTGACTGGCTGGCTGATTAGAAAGCAGTTAGTGATTCCAGACAAGGGGACCCATCCCAGGGGATTTCCCTTGCCCCTGTCTACTTCTTGCTTGTTTTAACCTGGAGTTCATTTTTGGCCAAGGAATAACTTACCCTAAAAATAATACATTACAGTCAGGTCCTCATGTAGGAAACTATGAATGTGACCTAATAAATTCTCAACTGCTTGGCAAAACATCTAGGGCATATTTTTTTTGTAAAAAAATAAAAATACATAATAATTCATTATGTAACTGTTAAATCCAGATTGGATTCTAGAGTTAAACCAAATCAGCCTCAGATCCTGCTTCCTCGTCCTGACAGAAAATCCTTTGCTTAAGGTTTCTGGGAAATGGGAACATATAGAAAAAAAACCCACAACAAACAGAAGTATGAATTTAATTACCAATACTATGCTCCTGCCTCAAAGGGGAAGGAGAAAGATAATTGCTTAGGGTCTCTGGGTGGAATCCTTTCCCCATGGCCAAGACAACTACCAGTCTAGCCAGAATCTCAATGACAGGAGAGCAATGTGCAGCGTGTTTTGTAGTGTCAGTGATTCTGCGTAGAGTCATAACAGGTAAGTGAAATGGTAATTAAAAACGGAAGGAAGCGCTGGCCAGAGGTGAGAACAGGTGGCATGAGGAGGGGGCAGCATTTTGTTGAGTATAAAATGGCAAGATAAAAATATGCAGCAACAATCAAAACAGCATTCTCGTAGGGAATTTTTGCAGAAAGCTCCAGATAGAGAAATAAGAATCTGAAAGGGAAAGGTGGAGGACTTTTTCCCCAAGCTGCATAAAAAGCCCAGAAAATATGTGGCAGTCCAGGAAATGCAAACAGGTTGCTATGATAAAGTAAAATGTCCTCTGGGGAAGCAGATTTGAAGGGGCAAATGTGCTTACAAGGGATAAGTGTGACCTTTTGAGAAGGAACAGCCACAACAAAGAGTGGAGGGTATGGTGCTTTCTGGCATAGGAGGGATGCTGTGGATTCCCAGCCAGGAATTCCTGCCTTCCAGAAGCATGTGTGCTGCTGATGGCCGTGCTGGGATGTTATCAAGCTGCTGTCAGTGACAGCCATGGGGTCATCCTGCTTACTGTCCATGTGAAGGGTTGTTAAGCTCAAGGACATGAGAGGAGAGACAAAATCTTGCTGTGACTGGTGGTCCTCTCCAATGCTGGAGGTTAGAGGCAGCCTCTCTCAGAAGCTGAGGGGAAATGGGCTCGAGGGTGACCTTAGCTGCAAATAGAAAAATAATTTGGACAGAAAAACCTTTCAGAGAGAGTAGAGTCTCTTTGGTCCTGCGCTGGACACACAGCATCTCTGAAATATTTCACTGGTATTATAAAGGGCTGTCTTAACTGAAATGCATCCTTTTTTGAGCTTGGAAAGCCAAGGCTGATTTGGCTTAAAATTTACCAAGTGGATTTGCCTTTTCCTTGTTAAGAAACGTACACAGGAGGCATCTGAACTTGTTTAGAAAACAGAAAGACTTGTAATGCTAATGCATCAGAGGATATTTCTCTTTGATTAGGGGAGGAGAAATTCCCTTCTCCTGAGGTTACAATTCCTTTGCTGCCAACCTGCAAATGATCTTCCCTTCATGCAGATAAAATGATAGAGAGATATAGCTGAGTACTATGCTACTGAGTACTTTAAGCTGTTCCTCCTTTCTTATATGTGTTTGTTTTCGAGTTCTTGTCTGGTTTCCTAATACATTTTAACTTATTGCCTTACATCATTCAGATAAAATTATCAAAGGCTACTGAATGTTTCTTTGACATAAAATGCCTTCCAGCAGGAGAATAACATTTTGTCGTGCAATGATAGCTCAGGTTTTTTGAATCTGTTTCTTTCTGTAACAGTTTATGAATTTGCATTCCTATGTTTGCTTGTTGCTGCTAAATTACTCTGCAAGTCAAGGGTTATAAGAAGGTGCATTTTATAGACACATAAAATGAAAATAGATTATTTTACTATAATTCTACTTAAAATGCAAGCAATCAAGAGGCAGAAATCTGTAGGAATCATTCCTTTCACAAGTCATTTTCAGGCTAGTTTTAAATTTTGATACACCAGGGGAGAAAAATATCTCCCTGTATGTTTGCAAAATACCTACTTCAGTGCAAACCGTATTTTGACAGAAGTCTTTGATCTCTATCAGAGTGCAAATGACTAAAAATTAAACATGAGGAAGAGCATGGGGAAACGTATTCAGCACAGACTAGACAAGGGAGATCTTTTCCTTCTTCATTTGAAATGTCACTTAAATTCTCCTTCACAGACAGATATTGGGAGATACACATTGGTCCTGATCCTGTTTTGTCCCCTTCCTCCTCAGTCACCTGCAAGAGGAGATAGGTAGCAGAACTTAGACTAAATGATGTCAAGTGGGACTGAGTCTTCTGGCTCTGGGGCATCCCCCACCCGTGCACAGCCGCGATTGGGAGTGTCTGTGTGGGGCTGTGCCAGACCCGACGGCCCTGGTGTTGCAGGAAGGACTGAGCAACCACAAAGGGCTCCAGCAGCTCATGAATGTATAAATAAAACAGATTACAGACATTAAACAGGAAAGTAAAAAAATATCTTGGATACTTAGGAAATAAATTGGGCTTAATCCACAAAAGATTTAACATTTTGTGGCCAGGAGCTGTCCTTTGCTGTAGCTATACAACCATCTTAGCTTATCAAACAGTTCCTATAGAAAATCCTGGCTGGATATTTTAATAACCCATTCCTCGCTGCTCATGAGAAGGCTCTGATGAGAATAAAACCAGTGCTATGTAGGTGAAAGGCATCAGGTGAACTGTTTATTCCCTGACAGTGTCAGTCTTTACCCCAGATTTCAAAAAAATAATACTGCCCTAATATCCTAATTTACATTTACACCTTTCAGACATTTGTATATATTTTCATCATGGAACAGTGCACACAATTCGACTCTAGCCTGTTTGTACATCTTGGCAGACTTGTAGTGTGTTAAATAATGATATTAAACAGTTCAATTAACACTTTTCTCCATTTTCTGTTCTAACAAATATGAACAAATGAGTCCCATGAAGAGCAGAAGTCTGTGTTTATGCTGAGAGCTTTCAGCTTCTAAGCCTGCTCTACGGCCCTATGAAAATGTCACCATTTAACAAATACAAATTTAGTGAAATTCACAGATTTTATATTAAGCACACAATTTCTTTACTGGATATCGCTTCTCACTCCTTGACAGCCAGAGGTCTTGGGGATTATGCTTTTTTGTCTCCTACACACGCAAGGCAATTTAGGGAAAAGCAGAAAATCAACACAGCCCCATTAGCACAGGCTGTGACTCTTGCAGGGGAGCAGGACTCGCTGCCTTGGCAGAGCCAGCGCTGCACAGATGCACCACAGCCACCCCAGCATTTGGCTTGCTTTGGGTGTCTCTGAATGTCCAGGCACAGGGGCATGGAGACAGTCCCTTTGTTTCACATGATATAACTTGCCACATTCCTTTGATGGCAAAGTACTGGTCACAATATTCTTGAAAGTACTGTAGAAAATTAAAGTATCGTTTAAAAAGGCATACAAAAATAGCTTGTTGAGATTGCATATCTCTTCATTGTTACAGGTCTATCTTTCTGGATTCTGCACTTTCAGTGGTTCTATTTCTAATGGAAATAAAAAATAATGCTACTTTTTTTAGGTGTTAAATGCTGTTATTAGTCCTTTCCTCACAATGAGAGCTCTGCAGGAGGATTTGTTCAGTTTTTCCTCAAATCACTGCAACATTTCAGATTGCACAGTGGATTTGAACCACTTCAAACCACAGCCCTGGTCCCTGCAGAAAATAGCCTCAGCGAGGGGTGGGTTGGTGCCCTACATTCTGGTGTTGCTGTTCTCAACAGCAATGGTTAAACTTTCCAGTGCAGGAGAGCACAGGTAACCACGCACAAAGCACGGGGTGTAAAAGGAACTCTCTTGCTGATAGCCATCTGGAGAGCACAGACTTCAGCTCACTCTGACTTATTTTTAGGCACCAAGCTTCATAGTCTTTAAGGGCAAAGAGAGGGGAGTAAAAATAGGCCAATTAGTATAATTTCTAAAAAAAATTCCTTAAAGATTCTGAGCAATTGCAAAGGTGACTTTAAAATTTAGGAGGAATGAAAAACAAATGGGCTGGGTAGGAAATTTGGGGCCTCTAAGAAGATTACTTAGCCAATAAATTGCCTTTTTTTATTTGAGGATCTTTGAAGTATCCTCCCTGGAGGGACTATCTTAAAGCTAGCTTTAGTTAGTAGCATTGAGTTTTTAATGGCTTCCGAATGTACCTTCCCTATTTTCTAATCTTACTGTAACCTCTTACCTTCCCTAATTGTTTTGTTATATTTTCACTCTGGGTTTTGAAGAGCAAACTTAAAACTGTGAAAAGTATGGTGTTTGTATGTAAGCACAAGGTGATATGTGACATTATTTCAGGCTTGCCGTGGTTTGTTCCTGGTTTGTCACACAGACTCACATTAGTTTGTCTGCAGCTTTGTGAATTTTAGGAAAAGATTTCAGTCCTGCTTGGAAATCTCTGTGCCATAAACTCATTGGACATCTGGTTTCAATTTACAATGTATCTGCCTGAGGGTGTTTAGCACCCCCAGAGTAAATAATAATAATAATGTTAATAATAATAACAATATCTATAATATAGTAATAATAGATGTAAATGAAGTACATGTTCTTGAGTTTCCAATGTGGGAGAAAACAAATTAGAAAATGAATTGCCTGGAGGTTTGCATTTACATTGCACGGATGGTTTACATTTTAAGCAACATGAAAACAGACTGCCTTCAAGGAAGACCATGAATATTTGGGGAAGATTTATTTAAACCAAAGATTTGGGGAAATGTTAAAACCAGATGAATTCTATGCACAATAAAAGTGCTAGATCAAGTAATTTGGTTCAGCACGAACTCCGGGTCTAAACATGAGTAAAATCTATATTTAAAATCAAGGATAGGTAAATTTCTGCAACCCAACAGGATAGCAAAATGTCTTCTTAAGTTAAGTGCAGATATTTACTAATGAAGGTTGAAATTAGATGGCTGAATGGAATTGGATGTGTGGGGGAAATTTTAGGCTCTCTGGTATTCCTATTTGAGTTTGTCTTGTAGAAAGCAAAATCTTTCACAGTAAAATATCAATTTGAATAAAGCTTTTGAAGAAAGTGAGAGAGATACATTAGTGAAGGCACTGGCAATCACTAGCTCACTCACATTTTGTACTAACGAATCTTTACTTTTACTCCAAAAAAGAGAAGCAGGGACAGCTTTAAGACAGACTCCACTAGAGTCTGTTGACTGCAGCTTTCACCCAGCTGTCAGAAGTTCAGGTTCAAGGTACTCCTCAAAAGCAGACACAATTGCAACCTGAACCTCAGGGTCTCATCTCCTGGGCCCTGACTACACGGCTGTTAAATATTCAGGTGCAAGATTTTCTTCCCCTTGTTTTTCACAGGGAACTTCAGGAGGTCTCAAGGTCCTCTTCATGAAGACCATGATGTAGAAACTTCGCAGGTAGAATTCCCATTTCACAGCAAGACCAAGAGCAGCAGCAGAAGTTGCAATAGCAGCAATTCCAACCCTGCAGGTCACCATCCACCGGAAGGAGGACAACACAAAAGTGGGTAAAGAACAAACACCTGTGGGAGTCTTGCCTTGGGGTGGTTGAGCATTGCCTTAGAAGATGGTCAGGAAAAGTAATAGCTGGATGGCATGAGATGCTGCTTCTCAGAACGACTCCTCTGCTGTGGAACACGAGTTGGTACATGAAGCGAGACATGCAGTAGCGCTGTGATCGTAGCATGAATAAGCACAATTAGGCTGTTATGCAGTTTATATGTGCATGTGAAAGGAAAAAAAAAATACATGGTTTATTTCCATAGAAATATACTAAAGGGAGAATTTAGGAAAGGAAATCAACTCAGAATATGTTTAAAGAAATACTGACAGAACGATGGATAAGTGTTCATGTTTCCCTGCCAAATAAAATTACAGAACAGGAAAGCTACGAGGGAAGAAATGGTCAAAATTGAAAATACAAAAATCTGTTCAAGCTAAAAAAACTATATAATTTGAAAATTAAACTTTTTGCCAAGTGAGGTCAAGAAAGAAAGAATTCTGGACTATATGGTGCCATCTCTGAGGACTGTAGGAAACCAGAGAAACAGATTTCTGAATAACCAGATGCTGAAATAATTTGAGTGCTTCAGAATAGAACACTTTCAAAAATGAAAACATGAGAAAATATAGAGGAGGAATGGGAAACAGAATAGCATGTAAGGTTATTTTCTATCAAACTGAAACATTAATACCTACGCTGCCCTGTACCTCCATATGTCAGGAAGTTTAGATATCATCAGAGACAAAAGACCTGAAAACAGAGGGCATGAACAACAGTAAAAATAGAAAACAGCCCTGATTCAGTCAAATATTTAATTGGTTTTAGGGAAATTTGGATCAAACATTAATTCTCCTGGAAAATGAAATACGAAGTAGATGTGCATTAAGTGGATATAATATTTGGTCATGTATCTAGTTGTAATTACTAGTTTAAACATACAAAAAAGCTATGAAAATAATGGTGGGCATCTTGAACTACTTTATCTTCAAGACTAGCATTAGAGGAAAAAACGTAAATAAGTGTGTTTTAATCCCCCTGTGAGAATATAGAGGATTCACTTTTAAAAATAACTGATTTACTGAACCCTAGCTAGGGTCTTTGCAAAGACTTGAACAACAGGACACAAGAGGGAAAACCAGTGGATATCTATGATACAGACTTTAAAAAGTCTTCACAAGAGCCAATTAAAGACATCTGTAAGTCTGGATTACAGTTTTGTGTGTAACTGGGAAGTGTGGAAGGACAGGACCATGGAGGAGGTTTAAAGGTTCCAGCGTCACCATGTCATAGTTCTGGAATAGGACCATAGTTGAGGTAAAGGGCTGGTGTTATGCATGTGCTGAAAACTGAAGTTAGGTAGCCAGCCCTGGCAGAGAGGTGTATGAGCAGCTCTGGGTAGATTGCACAAAAATGAGGAAATCAGACAGTATTCTGTCAGACAAAGTGCCACTTCTTTACAAAATAATTTACTTTAGAAGGTGAAAATTAAACTACATATTCACCCCTCTGGGATCTGAACTTGCTGTGAATTTCTGAGGAAAATTATTTAGGCCTCACTATGGACAGCTCAGTAAAGACATCTGCTCAAATTCAATATGTAGCAGCAGTCAAAATTGTAAATTAGATGTTAGGCTGCATTAAGAATGGAATAGCTGTAATACAGAAAATATGGTACCATTTATAATTCTGCGAAACAGACCTGGAGACTGAGAGCTTTCAGTTTGTTCTCTTGATCTCGAACAAAGAAAAAGAAAGAAAGAAAAACCAGAAGTCTGAGGTGGCAACAAGGGATGATAGGAATTACAATGAGGAAACATTTAACACTGGAGGCCTTGGGAAAGAGGATCTAATTTCTAAAGAGGAAAAAATAAGCATGCAGGTAAAGGTAGAAACATATGCTGTAGTGGAAGCTGAAATGGAAATCAGATATTCTTACACTGCTCTTTTGTACAGAACCATTTCTATGGTATTTGAAACAAGCACAGGCTTTAATAATTCTGCTTTGCATCGGAGATGCACTAGAGCTGCTGACATGAGATCTGGTATTTCAAATGCTTTGGTCATTCAGTGTTTGTAGCAGGAGGTAATGTTTCAGGAAAACTTTGATTCTTGTCACTTTTAACACTTTTCACGTTTCTAGGGACATTTGCAAAAGGCTCATTTGTCTAAGTTCAAAAACTCTCTTTAATTAAAAAGCCATCTTTGTGAATGCAAATGAATACATCAAAAACTCTCAGAAGTCCACACAACTAATAATTAATCTAGATTTCAAGGACTCTCTAACACTATTACATCATGAATACCTCCCTTATTCAAGAATGGGCATCCTTCTAGCAATTAAAAGAAAAATTCAGAAGATAATTAGACACAATTCTCATCACAATATTTTACACAGGTATATGATTTTGAAATTAGGTCAAGGGAGGGAGGGAAAATAATGATTCATTACAGAGGCTCCAAGAAGCAGAATTACCCCATCATAACTTCTAAGTAATCTGTTTTTCTAAGTTGTCATCATAACGAATGACCATTGTTAATAAATTAGGAAGACGGAGAACACCTTACAGCGTATGAATAAACTGGGTGCAGTCTGACATCTGTCTTTATCAAGAAAGATGCCAATAAAATCGTTGAAGAGTTTATATATTACAAAATACACAGCCTATATATTGCTTGTATACTGTGGTGATGTGCCATATAGAAAAAAAGCTGATTACTTGCACAACAGCAATTACAGAATAAACCTGGGATACCAAAGTAATTATGCTAAAATGTATCAGTTGCACTCCCTGAAATAATAGGGGAAGGGATAGATGTAATTTATTTTAATGGACCAGCAGAGGTAATAAAGAATTGCTTAATGTCTTTCTTCATAGATTTAGATCTTTATGATAAGGTTTTTATGAAATGGAATATATAGCCCAAATAAAATGAAACCAGATTTAATGAAATTGCCCATCAATAGCACAAGTTTGGGGTTTTTTCCTTCAGTCCGGATGAAGTTCATGCAGCCTTATATTGATAAGTATTAATAACTACTGTACTCAGAGGGTCCTCTGAGTGATCAAAAGTTATTTTCTATAAGTGATAGTATGGTCTGGTGGAAGATAATGTCCAACAGCTCAGGCAGGTCTCAGGAGTACTGATATCCCAATTCTGCTACTGGTTTTGTTACTGATTTGCTGTTTGACCTTAAATGCGGCTTACGAGGTAGTATTAAATTGGTGTAAGTAGTACCAAGAACACAGAGTTTCTCACAATTTTAATTAATGTCTATCAAGATCCTGAAAAAAAAGCCCTGATGAAGCCTCCAAGGCTTTGTAGAAGTCCAAAGTATTATTGTTAAATAGTCTGAAGCCTTGACAATATTCCAAGCAAAGTTGAATACACATAGATAAGAAAATTTCATTTATATTTGGCATATGTTTTTAGCAGAAAGAGCACTTAAGTTTCATTTTAAAATTGAGAAACTTCAAATAGAATGTTTCTAATATAAATATTTTTATAAGTACACAACAGATATTTTAATGCGTTCGTAAACATATATTTACTGCATTCTGCCATCTTATCTGTAAGCACTGAATCAAAATTTTGGGAAAAAATAATTTTCTGTTCTGAAGGAAAAGTTTAAAACTCTTCTGTATATTCTGCTCTATGGCCATGCTGCTGAGCCTTCAAGAGATCTCAGCAGAAACTTGATAGGGTGCTTTTTGTGTGAGCAGCTCGAAGTTCAGTAGGGCAACCTAGTATGTGACAAGATAAATATTAAATCTGCTAGTGCCGAGTGTCTCATTTCCCAGGACTGAACTGAAACTGTTGCTGATACTTTTCTGAAAAACCTTTTAAAATCTCTGTTGTGATCTGGTCTAGATGGCAGTCGAAGTCAGTGAGAGGATTCTCAAGTGAATTACCAGAGCTGAGTCTTTGGCAGCAAAAAGCTAAAACCTCCAAACCCATGAGGAGATCTGAAGACTCCTTCTCCCTGCATTTCCCTTTCAGAGCTTCATTTGCTACCAAGAAGTTGCATTTATCAATCTCCAATTTTACTGCAAGCTCTAGGCACATACGTGGGGTGATTTTAAGAAGCCTTACAAAGCCAAAGACATACTGCAGTCTGAAGGGTTTCTGAAGAAATGTGGCCCAACCACACTGATGCTAGTAACCAAAGGATTTCAGTGCAGCCTGGGTGCTCACACAACCACCTCAGTCTCTACCTGTGCTACCAGAGGCACCACCATTCCTGTGCTCCACACCAGACCAAAAGGCTCTGCATGCAACCATACAGGGTATCCGAGGTCCCTGCAAGGGCTTGTGTTGAAATACTTACCGTGTGCAGAAAACCATGCTGTCACACCTGCCACCCAGTCTGCCTAAGCCAGCTCAAGGTATTCCTGCCCCTCATGCAGATTCCCTCAAGTAGGCAGACACTGATGACAACGATATCTCCTTGACTCTCCACCTGCACTCTCCACAGTCTTCCCAGGGAGAATGTTTGTAGAACACACTTCACCTTATGTATTTTAGACCAGAGATAAGGAAGAAAATTTTTACAGTGACAGTGGTGAAACACTGGCACATGTTTCCCAGAGAGATGGTAGAGGCCTCATCCTTGGAAACATTCAAGTTCAGGTTGGACGGGGCTCTGAACAACCTGTTGGAGTTGCAGATGTCTCTGCTTATTGCAGGGGGTTGGACTAGATGACCCTTAAAGTCCCTTCCAACCCAAATTATTCTGTGGTTCTATTTCTAAACACTTGACAAAGACTGGCTAATTAACCTTCTGAAACACTTGTAAGGAAAGTAGGAATCATTCCTTTCTTTTAAAAACTAGTGCTATTCCCCAGAAGAAGAGTTTGCAGAGAGGGAATTCTAGGACTATTTTCCCTACTTCTTATCCTTCTGTCCTTCATCTCTGCCTTCTCTGATGTGCCCTCTAACAGATCCCTGTCAAGTTAGAGACAAAAAGGTCAACCAACCTCTGTTCCCAAGTTTCTACTCCGGTCAGGGCAGCACATGTGGGCAAATCGCCCTACAGGTGTGCCCAGATGAAGCAAGGCGAACCAAACATACATGATTTCTGATGGGTGGTTTTTTTGCCTACTTTTGTTTTTAAGTTTTCTATTGAATACCATTAGCATTGAGGAGAATAGCTTTAGAGAAAACATGGGATGTCACACGGGGCAGGTTCTCCTGCTCAGAACCCAGCAGGCATCCAAGCTGTTAGTCTGTATGAGCAAAGAAACGGAAAAAATTCAGGTAGGTTTTTGGGAGTAATAATTGTCCACTACTTACAATAATTAATATAAGTAGTAGCAAAGCTCCTTTATGGAACCAAACAGCTGAACCAACAGCAATCTCCATCCACAATACAGTCAGGTTTTATGACCTGAAGGAAAGGCGAGCACTGAGGGGGATTTCACTGACATTGTTCATGAGCACTTTTGTGTCTGTTTGAGGCGAAGGAAATACCAGAGCAGCTGGAGAAGAGGAAAACAGGAGACTCAGAAGCATGTTAGTGTCCAGAGAACAAGCCCACAGAGTTAGTGTTTAGGACCAGTGCTGGCTCAATGAAGTGATGAAGAAGTTGGTGTTGGCTGGACAAAATGTTATTGAGGTCAGAGGTGTAACAGCTGCCCTTCATTTCAGATAACCATAAAGCAACAGTTACAGTCACTTATGAAACTATAGCAGTCTCCAAATCAAAGCCAAGAAGCGTGTCATCACCCAAAAAGCAAAGGCAAGTGCCTGGCCATTTCGGAATGTTTGGAAGGATGAGGAGAGGAAAGTAGAGGACATACAGAGATGCAGCAGAAGCCAAGCACAAAGTCCAGAGAGAGCGAGATTATTTGCCAGAGTTTTAGATATGGGCTTGAGGTGTAGGCTAAGGAAATATTTCATATTATTTGATTTTTTTTGTGTTCAGGAAGATTAGACTTTTTCAGCCTTCAAAAGTACTCAAATTTGCATGGAAGATGCTCCCAGTGCATTCAGTTTTTTCTTTTCTCTAGAAAAATATCCTTTTTTTAGCCAGTTGCTTGAATCCAAAGGAGGTATTGTGTACATTATTTAGAGAAAACTGGTTGTGTACTTATCTTTTCTCCTGCTCTTGATCCTAACATTCTATGAGACTGAACACAGAGAATGCAGAAATAAAAATCACCATGATACCCCACTGTGGTATATTATAGAAGAACTGCAGAGAGACAGAGTAGGCTTAGAAACCCACAAATAGGTATTTCACATCTTCAAAGTCTTCTCTTTCCTTGAAAATCATGAACCTGAGGAATCTGTAGAAAGATTCCAGTGAAGTCAGTTGCTCATTATCAGCAGGAAGCAGTATGCTCCAGATGGAAAAAGAAGTCCATATCTCTGTCGTCCCCAAGAGATTATCTTCCTGCAGGTATAGAGACAGAAGAAAAGCCTGTAGAAGACATTGCAGGAATGAAAATCTCATCTTCCTCTTCATACTATGTGCTCCACTTCAGCATCTCAACCTGTGGCATAAAAGATTTCATGATCAAAACTTTAGATATCTTCTTTTTTTTTTCCTCCTAGGAATCTGAGTAAGTTTGCTGGGAAACTTTGAATAGAGTTCTGTGGGATTTGGACCAGGCACTCAGGGATAGGGCTGAGGAAAGGATCTTGGTTTGGTTTCAGTGTATAAGCACTAGGGTAGTAGTCAGAACAGCCAGGAAATGAAATGGGGTAATGATGCACCTAATAACTTACTGAAAATTCTGCAATAGGGAATAGAGCCAAAATCTCAGTTGAGATGTGAGTCTTTATTTCAAAACAGAGCAAGAAGCCTCTTGGCAAACTTCCCAAAAGCAAGGTGTGCAGCTGAAAGCATTATTTCCAAACAATTCCATTCCAGAAGTACAGATTGAATGGAGATTATCACAGCTACCTCCAGGGCATGACTAACCAGGGTTGGTGAGGTAGATCAGGCTGGTGAATTGCTCTGAAGACTGACGTTTCAATAACGTATTGTGTGATAAGGGCCAGATCCTCAGCTGGCGTTGGCAAGGGCAGCTCCAGGGACATCCGTGGAGTTGTATCATTTTGTGTCAGCGGAGAATCTGGCCCGTGGAATGCACGCAGAGATGATTCATGGTTTAATACCAGGTAACACAAGGCTCTGTCAGAAAGACTTTAAACTAATAAACTGTGATAATCTAATCTTGTTATCTCAAATACAAACCACTTCATCAACCTCAGATTAAGTCAGTATGGGCTATATCTTCCCATCCCTTAAGGAGGAAAAATGCAGTGATTTACCATCTGGTTAGAATGTGAGGGTCACATGGAAAGAACAAAAGTCTCTCAATATATATAATTTTTTTCTATTCTAGAAGTTTGGGATAATGACTCTGCTGTCAAGAACTATTTGTAAGAAAGTTATAATGAGGGGATATGAAGAAATAGTCATTACTCCTCAGCTCAGAAAGCTTGCGCAATTTGCAAAATAAGATAGAAATTTTGCCGAGATATTGCTATTGTTCAGTCCCTGATACACTGACATTTCTAGTATTGCTTCGTTCACTTTTTCATTTTACATCTTTTGTACAAGCTTGGAAGTCAATGCCACAAGTCAGTTCGTAGCTATTTGGGCAAAACCAGAGTCCTGGGATATTTGACCTCTTCCTTTCGTGCAATCCTAAATTGCACAATAATCCATGTTCTCCCACCTTCAGTAACTGAAATCTGAGGGTGACTTTCACATTCTTACAGTTTTCACAGATTAAGTCAGATAGTGGAAGATTATCTTTCTTTTTCAGGAGAGTCTTTTTTCAGAAGTCAATGCTAACTCAGTTATTGTTACTGGAGAGATTTCTGTTTTGAAGAGCTCTCAAACAAATTATTGCAATATATTATTTCAAATTCTTTCTGATAAACCCCTACGTGAGCTAGATAATAGTAATAAAATTAACAAAAATATAGCTGGGAAAAGAAGCAAAATGATCTATTCTTGAGTTGTTTAATACAAAGTAAAGGGATTACAGGGAAAGGTAAGTTTTGCTAAGACATTAGGAAAAACTTTCTTAATATTTATCTAAGATTAGCATAATTTAAAAATCACTCCTCTATTACTTTGGATTTATCTATGACAAAATCTGTAAAAATTCGAAGCAACCATATATGACAATGGATGTTGATAAGACCATGAGGCAGATGCCATATTCCATTGAAGATAATGAGTGCCCTTTGCTTGATCTCATTTGGCTTTGGGATGCTCCACTTACCTTTTAATCAAAATCTTGTAGTCATAATTGAGCTGTCTTGGTATTGGAAGTATTAAAGGTGTGTCAAGACACTCTCTTACAAATCCGGGAAGGGACAGTCTTTTCTGAATCCCAGAGACACTTAATGGTTTATGGGACATGACTTTACTCTAGGTGTCATCTTTTAAATAGCAAGTAAAATTAAGGTCTGGCCATTTGTGATTATAAAAGATCATTAATTTCATTAAGAATTGAGGTGCTCAATTCCCTTGCATTTAATTGAATTGTGCTTAAGTTACATTTCTTTGTTTTTCTATTATTTCCTGCAAAAGAATGATTTGGTCTGATATTTAACCTGGAGATTAACCGGTGAGAGCTTACCTCCATCCATAAAATGGACAGTCTTAAACCCACATAAATATCTTTGACAACACCTAATTTATAAGTATTTCTTTGATATCCCTTATTTGTTTCTTTCTGATTACATGTTCTTTCTGATTACATCTGTATCCATGATATATGATACATTATCTCTATGTACATACATGCCTATATAGGTAACATACAATTCATCCTACGTTCATCATTCATTAAGAATAAGGTAAGATATCCATAGTGGGTCCAGTCTTTGCTCCTCACACTGATAGAGGCATCCATTTTGTTGTTTAAAACATCCAGATAACGAACATCTAAGCTGAAACAGGTCCAAGGAACAACAAGCTTTCAAAATATTTATCAGCAAATATCCATGAGTCTCTAAGAAATAAAATCCTTCATAAATAACAAATAGTTATGAATAATTATTTTAATATAATATTTTAGCTTCTTCAATAGTAAGGAAAAACTATTTTTTAGGTACATGAGAAAACTGTTGTGAAAGATTTTATTAAAAAAGAGACTACTACTTTAGGAAGAAACACTTACTCAAATTTGTTCCATTTTTGAACTTGTAACCTTTGTATTGGTGAATGCAGTGATGTATAATGGACTGATGAAGCAATTCTTGCTCATGTGAGTCAAAGGGACTATTTGCATAACTGAAGACTGCTCTTTCAGACCCTCAGTGCCTCAGTTTAGTAACCTGAGGAGAATGTCCTTTATATTGTATGTAGACAAGTGTAGAGTATATGCAGGTAAGCTCCTACAGGATGAAAAAAAAACATTAAATAATTCTGAAAAGATAAAGTCAGAGCTTTGCTCAAGTAGAGGAATAAAACTGCATTTATTAGCAGATTGTTGAGCATAATACACCCAGCTTTCCACTGTGATTGTCTTAGGCATATTAATAACACAACCCTTTTCCACTCAAGAAGAAACTTTTTTCATTCTTTTATTTCCATAACTCATAAGGACCCTGTTATACTACATTTCCAGAAGACAGTTTGGGATGTGGCAGTTGGCATGGTGCTCATAGTAAGTCAGGCACACAGTACCATAGAGATCGTTACTGCAAGTGCATCTCCCCTTTGAAACTGGAAAATGGAAAAGCTTTTGGACAAACACTGCAACCCAAGTATGGAACAAGAAAGGCTCAGCCATAAGAAGGTGATGTGGGTGGTCATGGGTGTTTGCACACCCAGCACAGTTTGGGTGATACCACCTCCATGATCCCATGGCACATCTTGCTCACTGATTTCTCCTCAAAGGAATATCAGTTACCATTGACATTCCTAAAAGTGTTAATCAAAAAAGAAGGAGTTTTTGCCATGATTTTCTAAACAAATATCTGGTTTACTTCAAGTGCCTGATGCCAAGATTGGAGATGGTTATTATAAAAATAGATCCTAGAGAGTGGACTGCAACATGCCTGTTTTTAGTGTTTTTAAACACTAAAAGTTTGATTTCACATTGCTCATCTTACTAAGCCATATCATGAGATGCTTAACTGCCTGTCATGATGAGTTCCTCTCAGTAGCTCTCTGCCTGATTTCACCAAGTCCAATACTTGGTGCAGTTCACTCTGTTTGCCCCTGCTGGTCAGACAGCTGTTTCTCCAGTGTGGGACTTGGTTGCCACAAGGCTGCAATGCATCTCCTAACCATTTTTCTTCTTTTAGAACCATTAATAATGTATTTCTAAGTATCTCACTAATTGCACTCCTGTAAGGTTTGCAAGTTCAGATTCCTGTTAGACTTCACATGAAAACTTCATCTTCTTCAATATCCCAGCTCCATGCCTGTTTGGATTGTGTCAGTATTCTGGTAGTATTCATAAGCAAATATGATTGTAATTTAGGCCTCCTCTCGTCAACGATGCATGGGAGATTTACAAGCATTAATACGAGTTAGGATGTAAATCCCTTGCTCGACAATAGCAGAGAATAACCCCCTTCATATAGATTCTGATGACCTGTGAACTAAGGGTCAAGTAGGCCATGCTACAAATTATCTGACAGCAACAGATGCCAAAGTCTTGGGAGGAGAAAAAAATAACAAAAAACTGAGGACTAGGAAATGCTCAGTGCATTTTCACAAAGAAAAAGCAACAGCAGCTATTCCTAAAACTTCATGCATCAACCACTGACATAGCCACAAATTGTAAGAAGCAAAACAAATATTCCTTCTTTCCTGGCAGCAAGCTTCCTTCTTTCTCCAAAAATATACAAAAGGAGCTCCAAAATAAACAGTCATCATAATTAATTACCTACCCAAACTGAGAACTGTGCCATAAATCTTTAAAGTTTTCAAGTTCACTTTCAGTATAAGAGAATGTTTGGAGAGTCAAGCAGCAAAAACCACAAAGTATGTCAATTCTGAAAATAAATGATGTTTTCATAACTCTGAGATAATCAGATTAGTTCTCCACTCCTTTGCCTCAAGTTTTATACCTGTCTAACTCCATTGATTTCAATAGGAGTTTAATCCACACCACATCAGGTCTATATCAGTACTACATCAGTTGTAAATTGATCTACACCAGTTGTAAGTTAGAGGAGGATCACACCCTGTGTAATAGCTCACAGGCCTTATAGTCTGTTCTCACAGCTGCCGTTGTATTTTATTCTGAAACCTTGTGTCACTACTTTTGGCTGTTGCCCTACAGGTGTGTGAGGTCCTGTGCACTCAGGGAAGAGATACAGGGCTGAGCCATGGGACTGCAGACCACTGTGGCTTTTATATTCTAATCTCATTAAAAGTATTTTCATTTTCTGAACTGGACACTTGTTTTGCACTTGTGAAATCTCTTTGTGGACACAACACTTAACATAATAGGAAGCCCAAGTAGAAGTCCTAGTGGAATTTGAACTGTGTTGAGACAAGGGTGGGAAGGAAGAGGAGAGTAGGCATCATTTCCAAAACAGAGATTTTACATATCCATACCCTCATGGGTGTGAAGAATGTCCCCAAAATCTACACTTTGCTCAATATAACAGAAAGTGTTTCAAGTTTTAAGTCAGTGAAATAACTTTGTGCAAGCCGGTTGGACCAGTCCCATCTTTACCAGATTCATCCATTCACACTAATGATGGCTCAAAACAGAGCATAAGAAACTGCAGCATTTGTATCTGTTCCATAATTTGGTGAGAAACTGAACATTAATGAAGGGAAGGGCAGCATGAGAACAGATTGAAAAAATGCAAGGAGTTGTGGGTTCTCATTTTTTTGAAGATGATTCCTTTGGCAGAAACTTTCTGTGAAATTGCAGATGGCAAAGGATGATCCAGTTCCTGAGCTGCCAGATGAGCAGTGAAACTAGTATTTGCTACTGGTGTCTAAACCCTTTTCTTTGTGTTGCAACCCTCTGTGCAGTGAGTTTGAACAATATCATCCCACTAGATGTCCCTTCCTCTCAAACTCCAAGTCTGCAAATCTATTACCTCAGGTTTGGTTCTGATACTGTTTTGTCAACCCCAGAACAAAAACCTTTGTTTCACACCATGTTAAATGCAGCATTAATTAAAAGATCATAATCATTGCTCCTCTTTCCCCATGAAACCCTGAGACAAGAAAAGGCGATCTGTGTCTGCCCTGTGTATAATTTATGCAGGTGATTGAGGGGATACCTATCTTGCCTGAGTATTGCTTAGAATCACAGTTCATCAGCTTCGATCACGAGCAGGGCAAAGACACCAGTCTGGGGTAGGGCAGAGGTATAAACAGATGGGCAAAATGCACTGTAGGGGATAGAGGAGGTTAGACAGCAGGGACACGGGAGCAAACATGGCATGATGGAAAACCACTTGTGAGGTTTTAAAGTAAAAATCAGTGCATCTCGTTAAGTCTGTTTGTGGACTTCTATACAACAACTGAAGATGTCACCTTCCATCTCATTTTAGCCTTTTTGTTCTCGTGGCTGCCATCAGCCTTGTTTTCCCTGCAGACACTCTTGCAAACAAGATGCCAGATCTCAAGGGGGTTCTGTTTTAGAACAAAATCTACAAATAAATGAAGGACTGTAAAATATCTCAGTGGAAGGGAAATTAATAAATTACAGGGGCTGTGACCTGCTACTGTTTTTTGTTTGTATTTGTTCAGAGATTAGTGGCAGGGGAAGCTGGAAATTTTTCTGTGCAGGTATTATATTTCATGCAAGATAACAGGCATTTAAAATTATGCCATCATCTTTCTTGTACTAATGTGAGATTAATTGAAAGGTCCACTTTTTTTCTTCTGTTTTGAAAGGGATGTATAAAGACCTGCACTGGTTTCACAGTGTTGCTGAAAACTTGAATGGGGTTTATAAGTCCTGTGGTTGCCCTGGAAAATATGCTGGTGGCCCATGTTGTGTCTGAATCAACAGCAGGATTTTTTTGTGGCAGAAGAAGGTCTTCAAGCTGGAAGAGTCTTTACAAAGGTGTTTCATATGTTGTGTGTATTTACAGATACTCTGGAGAATGCAGCAGGAGCAGGCAGTGAATCACCATCGGGTTTATATTCAGTAACACAGATGCTCAAAAACTGCCATGTTCATTTTGCCAATTTGGTTACAACCTGAAAAGATATTGCTTCCATACAGTTTGGCAGAAATAGCCATTTGGTTGCACAGACATAATGCATTTGACTCTTCCAGGGTTTTATTGAATGAAGAGTATGAACATGACTCTGATTCCTTCTTTATTTTCATGGAAGGAAAAAAAAAAAAGCAGGTTGTTAAAACTGTATAGAAGTCCCACTCCAAAGCAAACCCATTGGTATTTGAAGGGATCACTAAAAACACTCATTTCGAACAATTTAAAGAATTCCATGACTTACATGTATGCTACATCTGACACAAACACTTGCTTTCCATGGAATAGTACCCACTGACTTTTGCAGAGTTTGAAGCAAACTTTGTGTTCAATACAGCAGCACTGTGCATCAGGACACCATGCATTTTCAGTGACATGTGAAATGCATGTTGGCAGCAGAGACTAAAAAAGTGGATAGCAAAGAGGAATATGCCAGTCAGTGCCAGTTTATTAGAGTACTTGTTAGAAATGAGACAGTCTGGAGTAATCATCTAAATATCTATACGTATGTGCTAAATATATATATGAATGTATATTTATATATTGACAGCAACTAAGCACCACACAGCTACTTGCTCACTCACTCCTCCACAGCAGGATAGGAGAGAGAATCTGAAGAGTAAAAGGGAGGAAATTCATGGGTTGAGACAAAGACAGTTTAATGGGGCAGAAATTAATTTTTAAAAAATAATAATAGAATTAAAATGTACAAAGCAAGGGAGGTACAATGCAATTGCTCACCACTCACTAACCAATGTCCAGCCAGTCCTTAGCAGTGACCCCTGGCCAGCTTTCCCCCTAGTTCACATGCTAAGCATGATGCCATATGGTATGGAATATGTCTTTGGCCAGTTTGAGTTAGCTGTCCCAGCTACGTCCCCTCCCAAATCCCTTTGCCCCTTCATCCTGCTCACTGAAAAGTCCTTGACTTAGTGTAAACACTACTCAGCAACGACTAAAATATCAGTGTGTTATCAGCATTATTCTCATAGGAAGTCCAAAACACAGCCCTGTACCAGCTACTAGGAAGAAAATTAACTTTATCTCAGTCAAAACCAGGACAATTGACTGCACAAGCACATATATCTATGCATGTGTATAAATTCATTTACATGTATTTATATGAAAGGTGATGTATGTGTGGGAAAAAAATATATTGAAAGGGAAATCAAAGTAATCTTTATGCTATTTGGAATTAAGGAGAATCTAGGAAAAACAAATCTGGTTGAAAGAAGTAAAAAGCACAAGAGAAATGGATTTGTGTGTACCTCTATAGAAAAAAATTGCATAAACTGATAAAAAAAAGAAGATAGAGGGTTAGAAGGGGAAGCCAGGCCAAATTCAATTAATTTCTTTCTTTTATCGAAATCCAGAGAAACTCCCTTAAGTTTGGCTAAGAATAAAATTGTGTGCTTTAATATCATTTCAAGCCAAGAATGTAAATAATCTCTCCAAAGAAAAAAAAAATATATATATATATATTTGCTCTCATTAGCCCTGAAAACCAAAGAGGTAGAGTTGACTTGCTGACTTGCAGCTTGTCCTGTTCTGGCAAAGGTCCTTCCCTGACTTGGTGGTGCACAGCACTGGCGGATGATCAGGTCTTGCCATAAAGATCTGCTGGCCTGACTTCTTGTGCTTCTTAAAGCATTCATACAGATTAAAGAGTTCTAGCAGGCACTGTGTTAATCAGTCAATCAGATGTGTGCCCTCCCACATCTAACACATACTGTTAGTGTAGGCTGGGATTACTTGCTGTCCCTTGCACACAGGTGAACATCAACTGTGCCTTGACAAGCAAGTCTTACTGTCAGCAACCTGAAAATCTGAGCAGGCTCTTTCATCTGATGTTAGTGAGAGCTTGACTTAACTCTCATTTAACGCAGTCCAACCTTGCCATTTTAAAAGCTTCACACAAATCAGTTTAAGAACAGCAACTCTTGAATGGATATCCTTTTCCATGTATTTTAAATAACCTCTTGCACATCCCATCGGCCATCATTACATGCACATTCAGTAACAATGACTATTGCACCTACCTGCAAGTGTGAGACCTACTTGAAACACTTCAAGTGATGATTAATTTTGCTCATATTTGTAACACTTCACTTTGCAACTTTGACATTTCAGAAGATAAAGTGGAAGGTGTTTATTGCTTAGTGAGTCTTGTTAAATGGATTAAAATGTGAAGTAAAAGCTCAGGTCCTTTCATGTAGCATAGATTCAGTTCAGACTGTTTTAGATCCTGCACACTTAAATCTGCTATACATACAGAAAAATACATATGTCTATAGAGAAGCAAAACTTGCTGTCAGTGAAAAGCCTGCCAGAAACAAGTCAGTTCAGGCAAAGATACATGTGCATACTTCGCCTAGGAGAAATATTCTTGTCACATAAAAATCCCACCATTAATCAAAAATCACATTACAGCTTCTGGAATGAAGTTTCCTTTACTACTCTTTAATAATAAGTCTAAGATAAGATAAAATTGGTAATTGTACCTTCTCTTCTGATAGAAGATAATACTAAAGTGGTATAGAAATTTGAGTTACAAGAATATATTCACCCTGCTAATAGGCTTCCATTATGTAGTCTTTACTGATTTATTCATTACACATTTTCTCCACATATAGAAAAATTTAATTGAAAGTTACTTATTACATTGTTACAAAATGTTAACTAGAAAGTTTTCTTTAATCAAATGATCATTAATGCTGGAAGAGCTGGTTTATTTCAATAGTGCATTTATCAGGAGCAAGAATAACACAGGCATTACGAGCAATGGTTTCACAGCACTGTTTGTTATGTGAGCACTTTCAGGGACTAAACAGATGCCATTGCAGCTTGCTGGGATAATAAAATACTTTATTTATATGTATGACATTTCTTAATCAAAGTTCTAATGACATATGAAATGCAGTAAGGTGTCTAATATGGTGCTTTATCAAAGGAATGACATTACGAAGGATGTAAAGGAGTTTGTAAAGCATTACGAAGGAGTTTGTAAAGTCAGACTCTTCCACATGCAGGTCTCACAGAAGTAGGTGGAAGACAAGTTTCACACTGTCTCAGGCAGAAAAGCAACTTGGCATCATATTCTCCAGCAAAGAAAACAAGAGAAGGGAAAATGTACTCAAAGCTGTAGCTGTTTCTAAGTCACTTTTGCATATTCTGCATTCCCTGAAGGTGAGGTTTAATATCTATCTGGTATTACTGTATCCCCTAGTGATAAAATCACCCATACCATTGGGAAACCTGAGGGCTCTTCTTCTAACTGGACAGGTATCCCATTTTCTGGCAAACAGAAAGCTAAAAGAAATCTTTTGCCCTGAAGAGGCAGAGGATGAGACACAAGAGATACTCCTCACAGGTGGGTGCACTAAAGCAAAGGAAAACCTCCATGCAGGCAACAGCATAAGTACACACAGCAGAGATTCCAGTCTTGTCATATGAAGCATTTTTTTGAATGAATTTGAGCTTATAACTGGATATCAAAATCCTGTAGGGTAGTCCCATTGCACTCCAGATTTAATTCTCTCCAGCCAGTCTAGCACCCAATCATTTCCACAGCATCCAAAGAAGGCAAGTACAGAGCTGCCCTCTTGCACAGTTGCTAAGGATGGACAGAAACAGCCCATCTATAGGGTAGATCCAGGTACCCTCCTTGAGCTTGTAAGATATGTTTGCAAATATTTCCTGTGTTTAACAATAACCATAACTACACTGTAAACATCTCTCTTATTTCTGATTGCACATTGCTCACGAACTGCAGAAAACTGAGTCATTAGGTATAAACTCCATAGCTGGCAGAACTACAATCTGACTCAGACTCAACTGTCACTGTTTGTTTCCACAGTAAATTAAGTGAAGATCACAGAACCAGAGCAGCTACTGGAAGAAATCTGGAGAAACCCTATGGATGATTAAGGCACAAAATAAATGAGAAAAATACTTGCTGAAAGTTCAGAGACATTGAGCTACACGTTAATTTGAAATAGAGACCTCATGTTCCTTCATATATATTCTTGATACTTCATATCAACCCTGAGATGAAGACACTGCTCCCCTTTAGTGGGATCAGAAAACCAGTGATTTGAACGATATCTGTGATATAATGATATGGTCACATGCATTGAAATCTCCAAGCATTTTACCATGACCTATGAAACATTTACTCTGGGTCACTTCTAGTCTGAGTTGTAGTTGAGTGAATGTTCACAGACAGTGCAAAATTCCCATGCAAACTTACAAAATGTTTTTTCACTGACTGCTACACGAGCATGGTGATGCCCTTCATCACTGCTGCATGAACCCATCCCCAGCATCAGCCACAGCTGTACAGAGCTGTCACCTCATGACACTTGCAGTCTTGGCCTCCCATTTCTCAGTGTGTTTTATAACATCTCCAAAGCACTCTGAGATGGGCAGACTAATCTGATGGCAACACAGAAACACAGTGTAGGACCCCAATGCAACGCAGAATTCAGTAGCCACATTAACCTGCTACTGCATCCTCTTCCTAACCCCACATAAATTTGAGCAATCTTAGGAAGGGTATAGAAAATCTGCACTAAAATGTAAGTGGTTACTTATTTCATTTTTCTTAATTTAGTGGTTTCTGTCCCATTTGCAGTAAACAAACCTGAATGGTGGTTATTTCTGAAGCTGCTCATACTCTGTGTGACTTGGCCTCTAGCCTGGAGCTCTGCTTTGCAACCAGCCTAAGGAATTACATAAGCAAACCGCACGTTTGGTGATGTTATTCAGTATCTGTAGAGGGTTACAATTGTTTAGAGGAGCCAAATTCAGAATTGATGAGTAAGCACTGCTTAGGAGGCAAAGCCTTGCTCTGGGTTACACCCATCCTTAGCCAGCATAGTCAAATTGCTTGCAAATTACATTTATAATGGTGTCCCTTCAGAGCAGAAGTCAGCACAGGGAGGCTAAGCTGGAATAATTTAAAACTCTTTTCAAGCCCTCAAAGCCAAATTCTTCCTTGCCTTAGACCTCTGCTGATGTCAATAGATTTGTTGAGACTGTAAATCAGGCCAGAAGTTGGCCCTTGTTTGGTTCAATTACCCCATAATAAACTCCCTGAGGACTACTGTGCTGATGTGTAATTTGCATCCTTTCTCCTCTGAAATAGTATATTTATGTTTATAGATTGAGTTAGCAGTTCTAAGGGAGGGGAAAGGCTGCCTGAATCATTTACAAATCAGAAAATCCATATATTTGAAAGTTGGTGTGAAATATTTGCTTTTTGTTGTAACATTGTATACTAAACTGCTGTCTAGAGTAAATATTTACAGCCAAGTTGCAACAAGTTGTAAGAATATGTGATTTTCTATGTGGAAACACTGACACATAAGGGTGCGACTTTCCCCCAGCAAAACACCGACTTAATTGTAGGTTTTGCAAACATTATCAAGCATAATCTTGAAATTAATTTTTAAGTGTTCGCTAATGATTTTTAACCATGTATCAAGCAGCTGGTTTTGTGTCTGATTTCCAAGTTCTTAAACAGACAACTGTTTTCCGTTTAGTGACTTTGTCAGGCTTAACTTGGGATTAATTTGACTGCAGGTGTCAGATAAGCACAGTATTTTAGCAGCACTACCGAGAACCATGTGGACAAAATGCAGAAGCATGAAGGCACGTTGGTCAAAACTTTGAAAGATTGATGGAAGTGAGTTATGCTGTTTAAATATCTTTGTCTGCCCAGTAAAGCTAAACTTGCAAGTGGGGTGCAAGGTATGCTGCAAGCTAGTGTTTTGCCGTGTTCCCTGTTAACATAGGCAACTGGTCAGGCTTTTTTTAATCACAATTTGTCTGTCGACATAAAATCTAGCAAGCAACCTTCATAAATCATGCAGTGACAGCTAGCGTGGTTGGCCAGTGCTAAACACAACTGGACTCTTCTTTTCAAGCCTTTGCTTCTTAGGTCGCCTGCGTCAGCAGTACTCTTCAACAAACATCTGCAGTTCATCTTATCGTTTGAAGAAATATATGAGTTTCTCCATCAGGGTGGTTTTTTTAGCTTCAGCTTTTTGATTTGTTTGAACACCATCTGCTACATATAAAATGCAGAGAATTTGTGAAATGTGCATGCAGTGAGAAAATTTTAATTGTATTAACCTTTCTTTTTTTGATCAGGATAACTTCTTGTATTCATCATCTCCTGATATGTTAAGTAAGCAAATAGACATGTCTAAAGTACTGCCCAGATATTTTCATTAAGATCTTCTATCTCTATAATATACGAATACCTTGGGTACAAAACCAGAATCTATTGCTTCCAGCATTTAAGAGTTATTTTAATACAGTTTTAGTTACACATCCAAAAAGAGTTTAGCAGTAGTAATCTCTTTTACAGAGGGTTTTTTCTTATCTTAATACTCCGCACCTACGTGTGTATTATTTGCATTGAAGAAAAAACGTTAATTGTTCCTAGAATTAATCACCAGAAGACAAACAACTCTATAGATGGCTGCAGCTCGCTGCCAGAAGCCCAGGCTGAGCTGACGTGTGTCATGGCATGCGATTGCCACAGGGTGGTAGGAGTAGTGCGGCTCCACAGCCACACCAGCCTGGAGAGGGAAAAGTTTGGAAAGGACGAAGGAGAAATCGCTTTCCAGTTAGTCTAAACAGAGGTATCAAAAATAAGGTTTAACTCATGGTAAATCCAGATGGTTAAGCATTTGACCCATATCTAATCCCTCTGCCAAGCGTGCACCACCACCATCACTGCTGTCATAACACAGCACAGGCACTTAAAATCACTTCAGTTCCAAGAAGCAGCACACGTTTTGGAGAAAATTAAATTTTAAAGCATGTTGCAGAGATAGAAAAAAACAGTCCTGACAACATGTCATGGCTCTGGCCTTGAGAGGAACGGTATTATATACACTAAAATAATTCCTTGGGACTGCGGCTGGCTGCTGTTCTGTGCATTTTGTTACGATAATATCTTACAAAACACTGAGCAGTGCTTTGATCTTAAAAATAGTATTTCGCTGAGATCTATTTATTTTACTTAATCATTTAATAAAAGGAGAGGAGAAACAGATCAGAAATAGAAATTCTGCCTCTCATGTAAGTCCTATGCATTGTACTGATGAGTCCTATGGGTTATTGATTATTGCTGGCATGATATAAAGGGGAAGGATCTAGTGACACATATGCAAACTAAATCCTTGGGTTTTGGCAATTATGTTAGTGCCACTAATGTTCAGATTTACCTTCAAGGGAGTCTTATTTGAAATACAGAGTACTGCTCATTTATATTAGAGAGACTATGAGAGACACCTCGATTAAAATAAATAAATAAATACATAATACATACGTACATACATACATAAAATATTAAAGTAGGGAAAATAACGTGTTTTATATAAATATAACTTCCAAATACCTTCATGTTTTATTTTGGGATTGGTATAGTTATGTCCAACTAACAGACAAGGATGTGAGAGGAACATCGAGCTCAAGACCTTCAGGGTATTAAATAAACTACATATTTAAAAATGGGCAAGGTTTATGTAATACAGTATTATGTTTTAAACAGTTCATAAAAGAAACTAAGTGACAACAGAACAGTGTGGATGATATAAAATAATATAAACCTTCCTTCAAATATCAAGCAATTTTTATCTCTGCCTCAACTCACTTTCCACAACAGAGTGAGTGAAAAATCCATAGAGAATAAAACCAGTGATCCCTTTGAGCAAGGATACAAATTTACCTAGATATGTCAACCACACAGATTTATGGGACAAGGAGTTTTTCACCCTGAAGAAAAAAGCCTTCTTGTCAGTCATCTATAAAAAAGCTGAAAATAAAGCTCTTGGAGTTATTTTTACATTTTAGGAATTGCAAGAAATTTCTGTTGGGGGTTGTTGGGGGTTTTTTGTGGCTTTTTTTCTTTAAGCTTTCCCATAACCATGGAATAGCTCTCTTCATGGATGTATAAGAAACACTTGTGTTTTGCTGCTATTAATGGTATGATTTGTTAGTGTACTTTTATGTATGGAGTGTCTGCATCTGGTAAGGTCTACAACTGTACCTCCTTGACAGTGCCAGATGTTGTGAAGATAAAATACCTCCTGTGTGAGGAACTGCTGGAATCAGGCTCCGTGATAGGTGTTCTTAATGCAGTTTAAAAAGGCATCTGTCTTAAAATAATTTCAACATCTTACTTTTCTATTTATTGTTTTGTCAGATCTTTCTTGTTACTGGGGAAATATTTTAGTGCCCCTTCTAACTTGATTTTAAAATTACGGCTTCAGCTCCTTCTAAGTTGGTTTTGTGTGGGGTTTTTTTAATCCTTAATTACTTTCCCAATGAAAGGGAGAAAAGGAAAAAAAAGTTTGCTATGAGGACTCAGTTGAGGTTAAACATATTGGCCCAACCAAGCCAAAAAAAAAATTGTTCAGTAGGTATTTTTAAGCCAGGTTAGCCACAAAAGAGTGCGCAAAATATTGAGTCTGAATTTAGCCAAGATTTGTTCAAAACATTGCGGTGGGGAGACAAGAGGGCTGATAGAAGGCAGGAGTAGAGCCCTGCTTTGCTATCATACCCCATAACTCACTGCATTGTCAACCTCTTAAAATAGTAATGATACTTGACCCTTATTAGTATTTCTGGGCAATATATGAGCTTGAGTTTCCTTGGGTGAAAGCTAATGCCTTAGACCACCCTTTAGACCACCATTCTATCTAGTTACAGTACATATTAATGTTATTCTTGGGTCATTTAACTTACTCTCAGTGAAGAGTGGAGAATGGTGTTAAGCTGTAAATCAGCTCTGTCCTGCAATGGATTTGTGCCATAAGAGATCATCTTGAAAATTCCAGCCTTCCCTGACCATGGTAAAGAGGTTATGGTATGTAAAAATTCTGCTAAACATAGCTTGTTTCATTTTCGTGCTTCTCTGCTTGTCTGCCTGGTGAGGAGATGTTAAGACTCGTTATGGTGGACAGTGCATTGAAAAGGAATATTGCTATAATAAACCCCCCAGGGCTAAAACTTTTACCATGTGAGGCTAAACTCTCCATCCTTTCTAAAGGTAAGTTGCAGCAGTGAGGAAATTATTAAAGAAGGCCACTGATACTGTGCATAAAAATTATTTTTTTAATCCTCAGGGAAAAAGAAATGAGTTCATAAATGTATTGTGCTTAAAAGGTATCCTCTGAGTGCCAGTGTTCACACCCCAAATGACAGACTGCAATGTTCAGTGGCATTAGTCCATTTAACGAAGTCCTGATTACTTGAGATGAATTCATTTAAAAAGTAAATGTACTGCTACTCCCTTAGCAAATGTTTCACTAACTGTTTCTTGAAATCATAAATATTTTTTCCACACTGTTCTGGCAAACAAATAATGTTTACCTTTAGCTTCCTAGAAAAGATTTACAGATAAGTCCCCAGTCTGTTTTGCAGATGTGCCTTGGTGAATTTAACAGTAATATATACTGTCATCACGGTTGTCTTCAAATCTTTGAAATCACTTATGCCTTTTACAATACATATTTAATTGAATGTCTAGCTAGCAGATATGTATATGTATCTCACATTTGTGGGTGGGCATGTGTGTGCCTAATACATATATTTAGCACTTAAACATGGTACGATGAGTGATTGAGAAATGCCTAAGAGAGAGATATTTTATACATGCACATACAGTTAGTAAATGCGTAATCTCCTGAAACAGCCAGAGACAGGGAAGAAAGTGGAGAGACATCTGCAAATTAACAAATCATCTATCTTTGGGGTCATTCACAAGTTAGTTTTGCAGAATAAGATAGAACAAAAACATAATTCTGACGAGCATTTGTTCTGGTTATTTATCATATAAAATTGTGTAACAATATTAGACACAGGACTTTTTGCTCAGCTTATTCCTTATAGTATTACCATGATTTCACATCTTGGTGCAGATGTTTTGTGCTGAATAATGTCCTTTAGTTGACATTTGTGCTCCTACTGTCGAACTTTTAAGTAGCTGTGATGCATATATTCCGTAGGAACACTATGCAGGGGACGAGGGGAAGGATAAATAAATAACAAAACCTGTTTTAGGAAAGGAAATTTTAAAAATCTGTTCCTCTCCTGCCTAAGTGGAGGATTCTCCACATTGAATTTTCTATTTTTTAATAGCTACTTGTAATTTAAATTATTACTCAGTAATACAGGCTTTTGAGGAAACCTGAATATTCCTGGGATTTAGTTAGTCTTTGAAAGTGGAAGCGCTTTCCTGCTGCAGTGAGGATGGTGTGTCCCCGGCTGAGATATACACTAAAATCTATTTCACGTTGTGCGCTTATTGTTAATTTTATTGCTTGAATTGAGCAAACGGTTGTATTTATACCTCAAAAGGCTATTGTTGTTAAATTAATTTAACTGTTTTGAAGCTCTTTTTTCTGTGTTAATTATTTAAAAAAAAAATCAAAAGTCTTAGAGGAGCAATTTACTTTTAAATTAAGGCTAAAGACAATTTTATGTTAAGCAAAAACACAAATTAATCTGCCACCACAAAATGAACCTTGTTTAAAAAAAAAATCATACAATCAGTATATTGATTCCCTCAATGCATATTTTTTATTTATTGGTATTATAAGATTATGCTTGAGCCTGCAGCAAAAGAAAAAAAAGAGAGAGAGAAAAAAAAATTGAAACTGTGCACAAGTATGGAACCTTAGCTTATTTTTTTCCTGGCAAAATATTTTTAAAAGTATGCCTTAATTTGGAATTAGTCACATTAATTCTAGACTTTCAATTAATTTCTTTTTATACTTCTAGCAGTATTACTTTATTTGTATATCTTTAGACAATTGCCAAAGAATTTTCAGGAATTTATACTAAATTCTTTATAGAACATTTGAAAAGATATATACTGAAAGCACAGTATATAAGCATTTTAATCAAATTAATAAATTTTTCGTTTGTAAAGCATTCTAGATGTTCATGAATATGAATATTTCATGAATATTTCCAGCGTGAAACTTCAGTACAATTTGAACAAGTTTGTTAGGAATCAAATTCCCCGCTGGCCTAACTCCACTGAAATCAGTGGAATCATTTCAGAGGAGAATTTCATTTCTCATTAGTGTGTGCATTTTTCAAATCTGCAATAACATCACACATGCACTTCAGTTCCTTACATTTAGAGAATGGATTTACAAATATAGCAAAATTATATTTTACTCTGTTGGGGAAAAAAAAAAGGGGGGGGAGAGGGGAGAAAATACAAATCTTATTTCTACTATTTTGTGAGGTTTTGGGGCTAGTTCACATTAGACAAAATCCCCAGGAGGCTCAGTGCATATTCACTCTTAGGCCAGCATATCCAATGCACTCTTTAGTCTTAGATTAAGGAATTAAAGCACTGCAAATGAATTTCACATCCAAAATCATTCAATTTGTCCCCTTTGTCTTCTAGAATCCTAAGCATATGGGACCACACTAAGTATAGCAAAAATAGCTGCTGCTATAATCATAATTAGTACCTATTAGCCCTTCCTAGGTGCAAAACCCCAGTGATGAGAGCACAGCACGAGAACCTAGATAGAAGAGGATTTGAAATCTCTGTAGTACAGGATTGTTATTGCTGCCCTTGCAGGTTCACCAAATGCAGTGAGTGAGAGGGAATTGCTGGGCTTGGGAACCAGATCCTACGTGCCTTTCCCATACACACAAAGATGTACAGACTGAGATCTTTTTTACCTCCTTGCTGAGGCATTTCTTCTTGTCCAAATATGCATTCTATAAAAACCTGCTTATATATTTCTAAACATTTTTCAAGGGTAGCATTATTGATTTTTAGAAGCTTGGGTATTAAAATTTGTTTATCACGATGGTGAAGACATTTTTTTGTTCTTAGTCATATAGTGGATAGCAGCTGTTTTACACAGGCTGGAGCAGCTATTCAGACCAACTTAATATCTGAACTTTTTGCTGAATTATTTTGGTGGGCTTGTCTTTGATAATATATACAGGTTACACGCAGATTTCAGACTCCTTTCCACAAAATGCTGAAATTATAGGTAATAACAGATCTGAAAGACATTGTCAACGACAATTAAAAATAAAAAAAAAACCCTGACATGTAAATCTGGAATGAAGCTTTTCTGACTAATGATATTTTGAAAAATGTCTGCTTTTAGATCTAGAGTGAAAAACTCTGTATGTTTACATTAGGGAGCCACAAGTCTCATTCTCAAAAGCAAAGATTCTAAACTGTGCATGAAAAATCAGCATGGACTGATATGTCTGCCCGCAAAAAATATGCCTCTTTATGTATATAGGCAGCATTGTATCGAGCGCAGTTCTCTCCGGCAGCACGTGGGGCTGCCTGAGCTGCAGCGAGACGAGCTTGAGATGGGACTGTTCGCTCGCTCAGGAGTCAGACCCAGCCTAGCAGCGGCACAGCACCAGGCTGTGCACAGTGCAGGGCCATCCCATCCCCAGAACAAAGGTCACAGGAGCCCCGTACGCGGGGCACCCGAGCCCTGTCCCCCCGCACCAGTTCCAGGGCACAACGCGGGGCAGTGCTGACACTGAGCGGGGACCTCCCAGCTCCCTCCTCCATCCGCCGGGGCGGCATCAAATAAAAATCCCATCTCCCTGCCCGAGCTCAAACATCTGACCATTGCAAGTAGTTCTCAAAAATCTGAGGCTGTCATTTTGTTCGGGGTTTCACGTTATCCCTCTTGACTTCAAGCATAAAATCAGGTGAGAGCCAGAGACAGCTCATAAAAGTGAAGTCATATGCGATAAGAAGAGTATAGATATCATAACCTGAGTGTGAAGGAGAAGGGAATGAGGTTATGATCATTGTCTGAGGAGATCTGTTCAAACAATGTAATAGAAAGCTGCCCCCTTTAAATAAACATTAAACTTTTGCTAGAGGGTTACAATTTACAGTTCCAGCATGATCTTTTGAGGTGCTGTGAATACATTTAATATAAAGATGTCTATACAGTTTCCCAAATACAAGGCATATCTTGCACCACAAGCTCTGCAACTTCTTTTTTTAATCAATAGCTCATAAGTATTCATCGAAAGATATGTTGGTATTCTATCCACTAAACTTTTCAGACAATCATCACAGCCATATTAAAATCAACATTTACTTTTGAGTCTTTTTTTGAAAATGACAAAATAATGGGAATTTTAAAGGAATTTTTAATTTATTACAAGAGAAGAGTTGGATATATGCTATATACGCTGCTATCAATTTTCCCACATAATTAACCCAGTGGAATCTGCTAAGAAAGCAAAGCAAAACTGTGATTTAACAGTCAGGTCCATCACATGAATATGCAAAGGAGACAAGGGAAACTTTACCTCCGAGTCCTCCCTCTGCAAAGAGCTGCCCAGCCCCGACCCTCACCCACAGCCTGTTTCTCCGGCAGGCAGACCCTGCCACTGCCGCTTATTTTCTTCAGTTATCCGAGGATGCAGCTTAGCTGGTCACCTAGATTTTCAAAGAAAAATATTTTTTAAAAGGTGAAAGCTTTTCTGAGCGTGGAAACATTTTGATTGCTATTAGAGATACCACTACTCAAAGCCTAGATACAACTAAAAGATTGAGTGCATTTTTATATACACTGATTGGTCTACATGCCTGAAAACATGTCATCTCCATTATGATTTATTTTGTAGTTAAAATAAAGCACAACGTTTTCTCCAGAGTGATCTTTATTTCATTTACTGCCTGAAAAAAGATTAATTTCATTTAAATTTTTTAATAATATATTGTACAAGCCAGAAAAAAAAAAAGGAGATACTGAAAGGGCAAAATAACTGACATGTTGTATACAGACCTGTGTACCAAGTTCTAAAAGCTTGGATAGACTCAGACAATCGTGTTATATTAAAGTCAGTAATTCACAATTCATGCATATCTCTTGATGCAAAAGTTATTGCAGTCCCTATTTTTTATTAAAAAGATATGAAGGTAAATGGAGATGGAAGGGCAAAATTGTTAAAGGAGTTATGGAAATTGACTGATCCTTTCTTGGCAGTATCAGCTCAAGAAGAAAAGTGTCATCCACCCCAACTGAAAACCTCAAGCCTAATATCCCACTACTTGGGAATTTTCCCATATTGAGTAACACTGGCTCAGCATTCAATTCAAAACAAATCTCATCCACAAGATGAAAGTCCCATCTTGTAGACTGACCTGTTCACAGTGTAGAGGCTGCATAAGGCCCCCATGCAGCTCCCTGCATCCAGAGATGTTTAATTACTTATGCAAAGCAGACCCATATGGGAAGTGGTCCATGAGAGCAGCCTTTGGGCTCAGAATGTCCACCAGGAGCAAAGCTCAGAGGTCCATGTTCCCACAGGGAGAGGAGGGAATTGAGGTCTCCCTTCCCTGACTCTGCATTTAGGTAATGAGTATAAAACCCCAACCTGATAAACCACCCCCTGATTATTTGCTTCTTCTTTTTTCTCTGCCAACTCACTCAAAAATCTCCAGCCACACAATTCAAAATAATTCCATCTTAATTTTGAAGTCAGTGCCAGGTAACCAAAATACATTTTTTTGGCTCATATCCTCCTTTCAAAAACAGTTCACTCTGATCTACCCAAGTCTGTCTCACACATGTTAGTGGGCAGGTCTTCTAGTCTTGAACAAAATAATTTGGAGGTGGTTTTCAGCCCTGCCCCATACATTCCCAAGCTGCTCCTCCTCCTAGGTGCTAAGGTTTCTGCTGCCCAACTCAATTTGGCTGCTGTGATGGATTTTTTCCACTGCTTCGGAGTACTGCTACTACAAAAAAGTCAGCTGCGTCCCTTGTAAGTTCAAGTATCAGCAGGGATCTCTGAAGGTGACTTATGCCAACAAGTGTGTTCTAGAGAGACACTCATTTGGCAGCACTGTGTCACCAATTAGACTGGGAAGTTTTCCCACAGTTTCATACCATTTTCCATATCACTTTGTGTGCAGTTCACTGCAAAGGTGTCTTCATGCATTGGATATTCTCCGTGTAGTTGCATTGTCCAAATGATTTTTTTGCTTGAATGATATATTTCCCCAAAGGAATAAAATAAAAATATACAGTACCACAGTAATTGACAGAGTCCAGGATTTTGCTGCATTGTCATGTATTATAACTGTATATTTGTATTCTGTCCAGGTAACTTATTCTACATCAGGGTTTAAAGAAAGGATAGAAAAAAATGAGAGGAAAAAACCATGTACGTTAACTATTTTTCTGCTTTTCCCTCTTCCCCCTCAAGCCTGAGGAGACTCAATACTATGGTACACACTTGGACTAGGTCACTGTGTGGTAGCAAGTAGGGGCTTGGGGACTTCAAGAGCTGGCTATGAGCTGTGCTGATCCACTCATGTGGTGTATTTGGGCTCAGTGCACCTGGTAACTGCCATCTGTTTTGTTTAACTACATAGTAAGAATTGGGTTAAACTGAAGCAAACCAAATCCTAATGTGCATTGTGGGTTCTGCCTTTGGTTTGCTTATTTCTTTGCAGTTAAAAGCAAAGTTGAATGAAGAGATTATGTTTAAACACACAGATTTCTGAAGTACATTTTGGGAGATTTGCAGAAATCTTTTAAGTGTGAATGTAATGTTGTCCACAAAATTCAGGCACGGCTCTGATTTTAAATTTTCACAAAAGATGGTGGTTAGGTTGTTCATTTTGGTCTGGATCTCATTCAAGTTGAGCATGATTCAAGCTCCTTTTAACGGATTACTCCTTTCTCCTGAATTTCAGCAGCAGGCTTTAGAACATCTATCCTGAACCAAACTCAACATGAAACACGGCTCAAGGGTGACAAATGTTCTCTAGTAGCAGAGGTGTGGCCATCAAATGCAGTTGTACTTGCACAACATTGGCACTGAAGATCTGACCTCATGACCAATGTTTTCACACAATACACTCTCTTCTGACTTCATGTTGAGTGAGGTCTTTGGTTTCTCCAGAAACTGTGAGACTCTATGTTGCATATATACACCAGAGCTGCCTGGAAAGCCTTTGTAATCTAAAAAATGATTGTAATGTTTCCTTCCTTTTATTCTTTCCTTCTTTTTTAAAACGGGATCTTTGAAATTCTTTTTTTCAAAAAGGTCTTAAATCTGCAAAACCAGAGCTCTTTATTCCCAACCACTTAATATAATTATACACTAAGCTGTTTTGCACTCTTTTATTTTATTTATTTTTATGTATATTGCTCAGAAACCATCAAGTGAGCAGAAGCATAAAGGCTGACATTTACCTACAACCAAATATACCAGGAGTACACAACTGCAAAACTCCTTTTGGGGTGCACGGAGGAAGCACGGCCAGGAGCATGCCATCCCCAACCCCATACATTCCTCAGCTCCCTACTTGAAATGGCTGCTGGCTGATGTCCCCATTCGTGGGGTTTTGTTGGGAGTTTTTGTCTTGTGTGCTAAAAGCTGGACACAGGGGCCTGACCTCCATGGGCCATGGAAGAGTCATGGCGGGGGAACAGCTCAGCCCATCAGCACAGAAGCAAACATCTCCATTAGCACATTAACTGCCCTATGAGTCAGGTAGTCCAGCAGCAGCCTTTTCCCCTAATTGTCCTCTGTAATTAATTAAAGATGAACTGGCAAGTAAACCCCACACTCCCAAATTTTGAATGCATTCGGCATCCAGAGCTGGCAACTCCTCTCCACCAGCTCTCTAATAAATACCATCCACAGAAGTTTTGTGTGTAATTTCTGTGTAGGCTCAGCTCGGGCCGTGCTTGCAATACAGTTTCCAGCTGTTCAGCTCCAGTTTGTGCAATGAGCAAAAACCATTTATGAAGCTTCAGCAGCAGTTTACAGTCACATGATAAACAGTGGGTTGTGCCGGGTACAAGAAAATTCAGCAGAGACATCACCACAGATAATAGCATTGCTTATTAGAAGCTAAAAGGGGCCTCAGAATGTTTCTCAGAGTTGCAACTTTCTGCAGATCAGTACCCTCCTGTGCAGGCAGGGCCGCAGCTGGGCTTCCCAGTGCCTGGGGTGGCACCAGGGCTGGCGTGGGATGTGGAGAAAGGAAAAAAACCCACATCTCATGGCCATGGGGTGTAAGTAACTATGGCAACATGAGGAGCACCAGTGCACATACCAAGCACCCTGCACCCCTGCCACTCAGTCACACCCTGGACCCAGAGGTTCACTCCATCCTGGTTCACCTGAAGAGCAAGCAGCCAGTCCCATGCTGAGCAAATCCTGAGGGTCTTTCCTCCCCAGCACCAACAGTTTAAAGGATACTGCATTTAGACCAAAAAAATCTCTTTTTTTTTTTTGCATAGGCCAGCAAACAGCCATCATCTGCAAACAATGAGCTACCAGGATGGGGGAAGGGAGCCAGCCAAACTGTGAGCACAGTTTTTCCAGAGCTGATGGAAAAAAAGGGAAACACTCCTCAGGAAAATTTTGCCCTGAAAAACACAAACTTCATTAGCTGTAAATGAATGCTCAGTCTATTGAGATGTGTTCTGTGCCCAGAAAGCAGCATAGCAGGGACAGGTGACCTATTTTCCCTGGAGAGGAGGGAGAGGTTGTTCTCTATCGATCTCACCTTTCCTCTATCAGTTTATATATTAGCTTCTATGGCCTGTGGAGGAAGCAGCCAGTAATGAAGTGAATCATTCACAACAAATAAATCATATGACTAATTTAGCTTGTTTTTCTTCTCATGGCTCTTCCATTTCCCTAAAGTTATTAATTAGTTTTATATATCTTGCAATTTGAGGGTGTTGTTTTCTTTTTCCTCTACATTTTTAACTCCTACAAGTTAGCAAAAGTCTATTAACTCACTTATGACTGGACATATGAGTTCCATGAGGCTGTTCCTAGCCCCAGACTGGATGAACTCAGCATGGTTGTTGCAGATATTTGCATCAATAAGCAGAGAGAAAACTTGAATTCTGTAAACTGCTAAAGCCATTTAAAGACTCCACTAAAGGCAGCAGAGTCCGAAGTTCAGTTTCTACAGATGCACATGTCCTTCAGGGCAGAGTCTTCCAATATCTCTGTAACACAAACACCTACAGTATCAGCACAATAGAAAGAAAAACATAACATTGCTAAGATTAGTGTAAGCATTTTTTGCTGCACATGGATTTCAAAGCCAGAAGGAACCATTAAATCATGTGGTCCCAACCTCCAACATGAGTCAGGCCATAAAATTTCATCCCGTATTGAGCCTAATGACTTGTATTTACACAAAGCATACCTAAATCAATCTATATCATATTCTGGCTAGCACCCATCTCAACAAGTAGTTGGGGTGCTCCTTATATGTGGGGTGGTGTCACCTAGGGGATTATTCAGCTTTATCTCTTGCTAAGATGATGGCAAAACCAGTGGAGAAAGCTGCAGTGCTGGATTCAGATGAGGTCTGTAAGATTCGCACTCCATGGTCAGCATCAGAACGGATTGGGGAAGCCTGGTGTGTGCTCCAGCAGCTGACTGCGGGCATGGATGGAGAGTGTAGAAGGAGAGGAAGCCACAGGGCTGAGAACTGCAGTAGGACTGGTGAGGTCTTCTCTCTCAGGAGGTGCCTGTTCCCCCAGCAGAGCAAATCAGCAGAGCAAAACACTGATGGCTTCAGGCCTCAGCACCTGCCCGTATTTCTTTCTACTTGTATGTCCATGTTTATGTTTCTTTTGCTTGCTCCACTTGAGAGCACTGCACCCTTTCATGAAGATCTGATGTACACAAAAGAACAAGCCTGAAAACAAACAGAGGGCAAATGCCACCCAAACTAAAGCACCACCTGCAGCACAAAAATACTAGGCAACTCCCACGCACCTCTTCCCCCACCCACCACATCAATGGGGAGGCTCAGTGCTCTGAGTCTGTTAGCAAGCCCCAACACCCAGGCATCAGGCAGAGGAAAGTCCCGACTCCATAGAAAACAAGGAAAAGCTCCCATCCTTGCACTGCAGGAGCTCCAGCTCAAGTGCTTCCCGAGCAGCTGCTGCAAGGAGAACTAAGAAAAGGAACAGTGTCCTGCCATGCCAGATCTCAAGCTAAGCAATATGGATGAGTGAAATGATGCAAGCTAATTGCAAACTGATGCAAGATGCAACTGAGTGGTGCGATGCTGCTCTGCACGAAGAGCTGCCCGAGGTGCTCACACCCAGCTCCTGCACAGCCACTGCTCGCTGAGCAAGGGCAGCCCCTCCTAAAAGCTGTTTCCTTTTCAGTCTGGGCTCAACATGTAATCACTGTGAGAAATGGCTGCAAGAGTCAAACTGATCAGAAGCTGGGCTCCTCCTGCCAAGATCTGGGAAACTGGCCCATGGCCAGGTAATACTCAAAAGTAGACACGATCCTTCCTCCTCTCTCATCAAACACCAACAAAGTGTAAGTGTACTCACCTGACAAAGTGGTGTTACAGCAAGGTCTTGCAGTCTTCTGGAAGTCTCCTTCTTCCAAACCCTTATCCCAGTCTGCAAACCGAGCTTACAAGACAATAGCTGACATTTCCTATATGAGTGTGAATCAGGGCTCAAAGATGAAACTTAGGTGGAAACAAAAGAGAATGTAACTCAAAATAAAGGCAGAGGAGGAGATTAAAAGCCACTCTAATTTACACTACTAATTGCAGCAATATCTCAGATGATGGAAACCACATGTAGCTGTGACACCTACAGTGTGACCAGCTGCAGAACAGATTTACCTCTGTGCACCTGAGGGTGCAAATGAGGATGTTTTGGGACAATAGCATACTATTTCTCCTGGGCTGAAATAAGAGGGCTTTTCCTCCTATTTTACTCTAGATTGAAGGAAAAAAGAGATTACTTATTCCAGAAGGGATCATAACTATATGTGTGTGTATGTATATATATACACACACATATATAAAAATATAGATACATATACAGAGAGAATCCCAAATAACTTTTCATCTTTTCGGTTAGACCTTTTCTTAATTTCCAGCTGTCCTGTGTAGACAAGCCCTAGTGGTAGACCCAACAAATTCCAGAAGTCAAACCCCACTCCTGACTCAGTCTTTTCTTGAATCATTTGACCAAAAAGTACACTTGATCAGTCCTTTTTTCCTCCAGTTTCAATCACTTGCAATGTGCTACTTAACCATCCTTTATCTTTTCCTGTTTAAATGCTGTTAAGGGGTTTTTTCCTAACAAATTAAATCATGTGTTTAATTGTTTTCCCCATTCCAGCTTAACTTTTTCCTCTGTTGCTTCTGGGAAACATCCTGTTACAGGAGGATAAATGACAAACGCAGTGTGCAGGACCAGATGTGTGCCTTCAACACCAACGGGATGGATGAGCCATGAACAAGCCACCACTGCAGAACAGCAGCAAGCCACAGGAATACCCTAGCTACATGCTTATATTCCTCAGTAAGTACTAGGTTACCGAAAGCGGCTCAGCCTCCAGAGAAAGGGAAGATTTAGGATGAGCACAGGGCTTACAAATTGGTTCTGTTTTATCAGAACACTGTCAGGAAGAAAAAGGCAGGAGAAAATGCTAGATTCTTAATTAAAATATGTTTTTTAAGAGTTTTTCATCACACTTTAATTTTTTTATTTTGGAGTAAGCAGCTGAAAATTACTGCACAACTGTTTAGCCATGTCTAATTTGGTAGTACATTAGACAGACTTTCAGCCTAATACTCTTGAGTCTATTGTAAATACTCGAACATTCCAGTCAACCAGACTGATAAAAACAATTTAACGGGGCTATTGGCAAGAGTGATCTCAGATTTGCTAAAAATCATGTCTATGTTCACGCATGCAAAGCAGCACATTTTCACTTACCAGACTGACTGATTGACTGGTGAAAAATCTTAATGCAAAATAAAGCTACTGATACATACTGAGATTCTGAGACTGTTCTTAGCTAGGTCTTGTGGGTACAAGAGCATCTAAAAAATCTGAAGATACTTTTAAGTGCTCTCAGAAGTTTTTCTTATGACATAATTGAAAAAAAGGGTCAGTAATGGTTACAAGATGAATGCTTCAAAACATCTTTGAAGATGCTTTGAAGATAAAAATAAGCTCACATTTTAGGGTGCTTTATGGTGGAAATAGAGTTCTATGTTATTTGGAGTATGCTAGAGTTTAGTGAAAGCTGAAGAAATACTAAGATTGCAGTAGGTTATTAAAAAGTTATATTGAAATGTGTAAAGTCCAGATAGTCACAAGACCTGAGACATGTGGGTATATCCCTTTGAATATCCTTTTGGCAATAGAGAGAACTCTTGTCCTGCGTTATATAGATGGAAGTGGTGTTTCTGGTAATGCTTTCATTAGTTTAGGTGACATGACATTATTAGAGCAAAAGATCACGAATTAGTGATCTTCATGCAAAGAATACAAAATTTCATAAAATAACTGCTCAAACACTAATTCACAAGCATTTCTTCCAAGAGCAAGCTGCCTATACATTCAGTTAAAACGTAAGTCATGGAGTTATTCACAATACCCCATTCTTGCAAAAACTCCTCAATATCAACACAGCTCTGGCATTAACTTTCTTCATAAAATTAGGGCCATGGAATGTACTGCTCATTATCCCTGGAAACCATTCCTACTATGCCTAAGTAGGTGTATTTTGAGAAAATCTACCTGATACTGACCTGGACACTGTTGTCTGTACTGGATTTCTAACTTCAGCACTAGTGTGAAAACCTTGTGAAATGGCCAAAGTTACACACCAAAAGAAGAAAATTAAATTATCCAGTTTACCACTAACATAAATTCAGGATGTCCTGGCTATTCAGTATTCTATACTAAACAGATATCTATCTCAAAGCTGGCTGTAATATGATATGTCAGAGATTTGCTTTTTGAGTTCAGAGAGAGGACAGATTTCATTGCAAATGTCCAGAGATTCAATTTATGGTTTTGCAACCTGACTAACTTGGGCAAATTAGGGGATTGAAATATAATGTACTTTGGTGGCTATAAACTGTCTGGAAGCAAACTCCAAGTGTGGTCAATCATGCTATGAAATCCTCCTGGTGGCCAAAAGTCATCTGTGGTTTGGGTCACCTCCGCTCTCGCTAGCAGGCATTTTACTACCTGTTCTTCAGTTTATTTGCATCCATAAATTTCACCATGATGGTGAATGTTAGTGTTAGTTTGTTGTTCAATACTTGGTCTTGTATGTGGGGCAAAGATGAAGCTGTGTCTGTGATATGGTCTAGTTTTTGCATTTCTTTCAGTCTCTTTATCTCAAACTGATGTTGTTCAAACCCTAGTATGCATTTTTCTTATCAATATAAATGCTGCTGCTAAATAGTAGACAACGAAGATGCATTACACCCTTAGTATTTTTGAGACATGATACTGTGAGAGATGTATGCATTACAGAAATTATTAGATGTACCTGATGTCCTCTTGCATATCTTGCCCTGTGCTTGTCTTTATTTCTGTGTGTCCCAGTGAAGGTTTTCAACTAGTGGGACTCAAGTCTCACACATTTTTTTGCCTCTCCAAATTAGGCAGTCAGTACCAGATGGACTCCCATGGGACCTTCTTAGGGCTGGCACATTTGTTCCTCTCAGGTCAGCAAACATTCCTGGAGATCTCCTGCACCTACATCTCCTACCTCTGCCAGGGGCCAAGGCAGACTGGACGTGCTTAAGGGAGTTCATGCTTCAGCTGATTCTCCTGCATTGCCATGAACTACCAGACATAAACCACATGCAGCAGCAGTTCAAGAAGCAGCCCTCAAATAACCTAATGTTACTCAAATAACCCTAACTACAGCACAGCCACTTCAGTCACTACCTCTCTATTGAGATTAATGTGCCTGAGGTATTCTTAAGGAGAGCTCTTTCTACTGCTGAAACTTCTGCTTATTTTTAATCTTTTTTATCCCAGCATGACTTCTTGGTAGCTTTGTATTGAGATAGCTGCTGTTTTTGCAAAGGTGAAGATGATATTCCCAGCTGACCCTAACCAAAATAATTCAACAGCAGATATGAAGCATTCATCTGACTTTTACTTTGCCTCTGGACATAGAGCTTTATGGTGTTTTAACAGCAACCCCAGAGATCCCACCCTAGGTTTCATCTCCTTCCTTTTGCAAGCCACATCTTGAGGCAAGTGAATAGGCTTAGGGACTGACTGCGTGCCTCCTCCATTGTGGCCCATTAATACAGATCAGGACTATTTCTTCTTTGATCTGCTTTGTCTTCCAGCAACCAGAGGTAGGCTCCAAAACAGCAAAAAAATGAGCAACACCACATTTATTCATTTTGCCATGAAGTATTGTCTTTGGGCGAACCTTTGATTTGTCTATGAGTTCTGAGTCTGGCAAAAGTTTCAGTCCTGGGAATAGGCCTTCTCTGTTTTCACTTCACTCTTCAGCATTTATGATTATGTTTTTGCTGTCTGCAAATTTTGAAGTCCCAAAGTCTTTTTTTCCAGTTGACCTGGCTATTTTCTTTCACTTTCTCTGCTAATTGTTTTATGTAATGTTATGACCTATTCTAGTATCCACTTAGATTTTTCCCAAGAAATTGTCTTAGTCAATGAAATTAGTGACCTTAATTAGGCCTTCTAGTTTGGAAGGCATTAGTGACATTGGAACAGGGTGTTTCTGTCTGATTACATTAGTTAGATCAATTTAGAAAGCAAAAGCAATGTGAAACCAAACTCTGTGCTGGTGGGAGGGAAGCAAGGAATGGGGGATCATCTCTATTTGCCTGATAACATTTCCATTGCCGGGCATGCTGACACACTCTGCTGCACGTATCATGCTCCAGCAGTGGCTCCACTCTGTAAAGAAACAGCTGTGATGACTTTAGAGATGCCTAATTGATAAAGCACTTTGGGGGATCTATCATCCCATGGAAAGACTCCAGTAAAAGCTCTTCCTTCAACTTGTTAGCTGCAAATGAACCAGTTGCTTTGTTCTTCCTTTCCACTGGCATTGCAAAATCAGATATACTGTTCTTGGGCTGTCACCATCCCTGGTGCATTATTTTGGATTTCTCAATGGTACTATAATGCTTTTTGGTGTTTCTGATGCTGCTGTAATTTTGCTAGAGACACAGGTTTCTCCCTCCATCTTATCACGTGCACACCCTCTCTTTCTGTATTTGTATTGTGTCTCCATGTCTTTTCATGCCAAAGAAAGCCAGCACACTCAATGCAGTAATGCCACGGACTTGAGACAGTCTCTTTAAATATGCTTCAGTCATGTGCTCCTCTTTAAACACTGATTTTAGCCAAGCTTTTACCTAATTTTAATAAACATGAACTACTTAGTTCTGAAACAGCTTCCTGATTTGTGAACTGTTGTCAGTGACATCAAATTTGTCCAAACAACCGGTTACAAATTATTCCATCCTCCCTGCTCACTATATGCTCTTTTAGCCAGAGATCTCTCCTGAACAATCTTTTGGTGATTTCAGTCTGTATGGTACCGCACACATCACCATGATGAACTGCTCACAGCACAGCCATCACCTGGGCTCATGCCCCAGCTGGCTTTTTGTGGTAAGTGATGGAGCTACACAGGCATCCTCACTGCTGGCCCCAAGGGATGGTTCACCAGGAGGAGACAGGGACCCTCTTTGCTACATCACCAATGTGTGCAACATAGGTGAGCTTCTTCAAGCAGCCTAAGGATGGGCTAAGAGAGAACTGAGCTTGGGAGTCCGTGCCTTCCCACCTGCATCTTTCCTACCTACCCATCTCCTCGCTCGCACCACTCGTGGGTGGACAAACCCAGCAGCAGCACAGCTGGTGGTCACTTCCCAGTCACTCACAGTGGTAGGCACAACAGTATGTGTCTGGAGCATGGTGCCCAAACTGTTCAGAGGATCTGGGAAGCAGAAGTCAAGGTATCCTAAACCTTTGTATTGCTTGCCAAATGCAGCAAGCTGGCACAATCTGGGTGCTGTGGTTGCATTCATGTAAATCAGGCTAAAAGGATATTTTCACATCACTGTACACAGGGAAGTAAGAAAAGAAATTCAGGTCTTTTTTTTTTTTTTACTGTAAATATACCTAGAAAATAAAAGCCAGGCATCATATATTTGAAGAGGGCAGAAGGACCACACTACACGTTACTGCACCAGGGACGCTCACAAGTGCTTTTAAATTCTTAAACAACCTGGCATGGTTTATTTTGAGAATTGAAAGCTCTGCTATCCAGAGATCACTCTTTTCCCTTCTCTAAGAGGATTTCTAAAAAAAAAACCTTGCCAAAAGCAGCTGTCGGCTAATGTAACACACAGCATCAGTGTGAGAATGGATCCTTGAGTCCTGGCAAAACCACAGTCCTTGTCAGGGACCTTGAATGAAACTGTCCCAGGGAATCTGCAGAGCAAGGCTGCATATTTAGGAAGCTCAAAAGAGAGTCAAAACAAAACCGAGTGGAACAGGAAAAGCAGCACAGACATGTCAAAGGGCTGCCCACATGGCTCAACCAGAGGCCGACCCAAAGCTACTGCCACACAATTGCTTGTGAAGCTCACAAAGGAGCCAGATGCTCCTGTCAAAATTATACCTTCAACAAATCTACATGGGAAACCTGCCACCATCCTGCCTAAAAGGAAGAGAATTGATACCGTTTTCTTGACTAAAATAATATCTTTTCAGTGAATTAGCTGAAGAAAGAACAAGCACTGTTTGTTTTGGACAAGTATATTTCCAAGCATGTCATCCCCACAAAAGATCTTTCTTTTGCACCTCTTTCATGCGACCCTGAAAGCAAATATCTAGTGGATATGATCAGGCTAGCTCCACAACTCCAAACAAGGAGAGTGAGCTGGTAGCAAGTGGGGTTCTTCCGTTGCTCTGAGCTAATAGATATTAGGAAGAAAAATGCAATTCTTGTCTTGGCTGACTTTGAGATGTACTTAACATTTCATTCACAACATGTTGCTTGTAACCACAAAGCTCAACAAGGCAGTGCATATCATTGGCCTGTTTCAGAGACAAGAGGAAAACGCGTTGCCCGAGGTCTGACCGCATGTCACAGCAACAGGGGCGCAGACGGTGAACCTGAATCTCAGCCACTGGGCCTCATCACCCCAGTCCTTCCCAGGGTGTTTTAAACATTGATCAAAATTTAAGTTAGTAGAGGGTGTGCCTGAATCAGCTCATGGTCTCACAGCTTGTCCTGGTTCTCAGATTAGTTGTTCTAATTATCTACTCCACAGGCAAATATATATTGACTCTTTCTTTATCTCAGGCTTGGGGCCAAGCATGATTCAGAAAAAAAGTCAGCTCTGACTTCATCCCAGAATATGCCACACATCTAAACTGTAAATATTGCAGCTTAGCTCTCAGTTCAGAACACGGGTAAGCAAACTCACCTAGTGTGACTGGGTGGTTTCCTTCTCCTTTGTTTTTAATTTCAGAAGAGGGACATCTTAATAAAGCTTACAAAATCCCACGAACCACAGCATGCAGAACTGCATTTCTGCAGCCATGTTGAGTCTGTTCAATTCTGGGTACTAGAAGAGGAGGAGACATTGCCAGCCTTTCAGCCTCATCTTCTTGGAGACAGGAAAGCCAAATAAGCTCAAAACTAGTCTAGGAAATTTGGTGGGGCAAAATGTTTGAAATCAAAACTCGGATTTGTACACTGTACTTCACAACATATAAAAGGGGATTTTTGGCACAACCTCATCTCAGCTCTTCTTTATATTTTAAATTATTTTTCAAAATGAAAACATTTAGCATGGGGAAAACTTGGCAGTCAGTAAGTACAGTATCTGCTGCACAGAGTGTGCTTTATGTATTACCTATCGATTAGATTGTGTGGGCAGTGCACCTACCTCATCTCTGTTAATAAAGTGCAGATAGTTTAACAGGTAACTAATAACTGAGCTTTGCTATGTTGTCTAACAATTCCCATCACTCAGTTCTGTTCACTTTGCCTTCCAGTGGCTTTTGCCCTTGCCAGAACCTCCAACAATTCTCTATATGGGAAAGAGACATTAACTGCCAAGTCTGGAAATAACTACATGAAATATTAAATGTCTATCTCGACAAAATTGTAAATGCTTGATGAAGAAATAAAAACATTTTCTTGATAAACATAGATGATGCAAAAAATCACAAAACTGCAGAACAGTGAAACAAAATATGCATGTTAATTTATCATCACTGTTAACATATAGCTCATGTTTGGCTGGGCTTTTTGACTTCTTTTATTCATGCTGTAGTGGTTTCTTGGGGTGGCAATAGAGATTCTGATATTTTAGAAATTAAATTAATAAAAATAATAAATAAAGTGTTTGAACTTGAGTAGAAACATATTTAAGCAGTCAAATATGACCTCAAGTTATCATTATCTTGTAAATTATGAACACCTGAAAAAAAATTAACCCATAAATTTAGATGGAAATTTAGGGGGGAAATCTCTTACATCTTTTCATTCAATATATCTGAACTAGGTGCCTTCTAATAATTTCAAAGACTATCTCTGGAGCTCTTGTGGACTGAAACTGCCCACTCTCAGTTGGTCATTGAATTTTTTAAAATTTTTATTTTTAAAAAAGTGATGGAGAAATAGACGTGGAAAAATATTGAGCAGCAAAACAAGTGTACGGGTGTTTGTAAGAACAAAAAGATTTTTGTCAAGCTTCATATGTGTAGGGAAGGACTTCTGTTAATTAAAAACAAATCCAGAAAATTGCAGCTGAACTGGCAAGAGTCTTGCAAATGCTTTTCATTTCAAAATTTGTTGATAATTAAAACACAACAGCAATTCAGTTAATCTTGTAAGGGAAAGACAGACAATATTACTTTTGGATGTTGAATAGATAGGTAGATAAACACCTAAAAATGAGAAAGTTATTCCTAGAGGGGCTAAATAGGAGCAGATTAGAACTGAAATATTTCAGCAGAAGCTAAGCATGTCCTTGACAGAAACATTTTTCTAATATTAACTCTATACTGTCCAAACATATTCTTTCAAAATCTACACAATTTGTTTGTCGGAATAAGGCCTTCAAAATCATTTGTGCAAGACTGATGTAAAGGTATCTGGGCAAAAGTGTACCACTCCATGAGTTTAACTTTTATCCATAGCTCCCATCTATGCTACCTCTGTCTTATTTAGTAGTTGCAAATTATTTTTGTAGAGAAATCACATCACAAGTGGTCCTTCACAGAAAATGCAAAGAGAAGATGTTATAGACAGTTTTTTATTTGTTTTTGTCTGCTTGGTCCTTTTTTTATCTGCTGTAGCAGTGTATGTGTGCCTGTGCACATGGATGTTTGCAGGCATGGCAGTGCATGTGAGACATAAGACATTCCGAGGCCAGCTGGGAACGAAGCCACAGGCAGGGACAACCATGGCACCACTGCCCATTTCACAAGTGGGGCACTGCTCTCTTCTTCTGCTCCACAGTCATTATTTACCTACATCCCACACAGTACTGCAAGTTTATGCATTCTTATAGACTTCTTTTCACGTTGTGTGTTAACTTAGCGTTTTATTGATCATTTGGGAGCAGAATGAATGCTAATCATTAAGTTTTATATGAATGTTTCTATTACATGAAGCCTTATAGCACGTGCTGAGTTAAGGGAGGTTGCCTATGTAAATGAAAGATAATTCCACATTAAAAAGACATTTTCTGGAGCATCTTTATTCAGTTACTTTTCAGCTGATCTAAAGGGCTCCTATGAGCACTAACACAGAGGGGTAAGGCTTAGGAATGTAAGTGCAGATAATAGTTTGCTAGGCCAGGATACTATTTCTCTGCCACAGATTTCAAAAGGACTTACTGTACATACTGGTTCTGGCATTTGAAATTCCAGGCTTAGTTGGGGGATGGGGAGAGATGGAGGAAAAAGAGGATTTGATGCAAACAAAACATTTTATGTGAAAGGCAGATTCCTTTTTGTTTCCATGTGCCATACAGTCAGCATTTTTTGAGTCTTTACTGGTGCTCTCACACAAGTAAAGTGACTCTTGAAAAATGCACCATTACAACTTAATATATCCAGTATGTAATTTGTACTTAAGAGAAAGATATTTAGGACCATTTGCCTCAGCTATGAGACTTTCAGCTGCATAGTGGGAGGCAGTGCTTCAATGAAACCTTTGTTTTTAATCTTCTGATACAGTCACTAAGGCAGTTGGCTGGCTTTAAAGTTACACCAGTCTCCTTTTTAATCTGGGGTTTGCAAGCAGTAGTTAGTTTGGGGCATCCACTAAAGCATATCATTTCATGGGCGGAACTACCACTCTTTTTTTCCTCTGTTCAGTAGGATGCACCGAAATCGGTGTCTAAAAAAGAAGAAGGAAAATGAAGAAGAAAGTTGCCCGGGGAGCACACGTATTCCTGGGGATGCTGTCCCAGCCGGTACATGCAGTGCAGAGCAGTTCAGTCATGTTTACTTTGTTTCCTCCTCTTCCTAAAATTAGATTATGTTTCCCCGAGCGAGCACAATGATGCCAAAGCCGGACAGCCCTGGGTCTGAATCACTTCAAAGCAGCCCCCTGTTTTCAGCCAATGTCACCCGTCTGCCGCAGCCCTGCGGAAAGCACATTGCTCTGCATAGCAAGTTGGGTGGCAGCAGGTCCATAATATAAAACTGTTGCCTAGTGTTCCTCTAAGCTCTGCCCTCCTCTGAAAAAAAAAAAAATCCCTCATAATTCAGGCAACAGCTGGAAAGCTTAGCTTAATGGTCTGTGCTTAAATGTGGAAGGTCACAGGGTGCTGATCTAAGGAGCAGAGAAGTCTTGCTCAGCCGACTGTTGACACTTAGTAAACGGAGGAGGAGGGGACTGTGTGTGCATCTGAGAAAGCCATACCCCGGCCGGCAAAGAATAGGAAGCAACTTCTATTCAAGATTTGCAGGGGTCCTGGACCCAGTAGGGAAAAGCAACAAGGCCCTTCACTGCCTCTAAGTTACCTTGTATTATAACAGGATTAAAGTACATTTAGCTTCTCTATTAGCATACTTTAGCCCCATTTAGGCTTACTTGATGTTTCCGATGGCCTTTGATCAGCCTTGCATGGTGCTGGTCAGCTTCAGGACACAGCAGTCAAAAAGCGAGACTGTGAAATTATCCTGATGTTGAATCTCACAGGAGATATTTCTGGCTGTTTTCATTCACTCACCCCCAATATTCCAGTTTCTTTCTCTCTCTCTCCCCCCCCTCCCTCCTCACTCAAGAAAATAATTTACTCATTGTTAAAAAAAAAGGGGGGGGTCAGAGGAAGAAAGAGAGAGATATTAAAAGAAAAAGGTAGCTTAGTGACCAGTAATAATTAGTTCCTTGTTTGAAATGAGTGCTGGCTTGTGTGCCAGTGCTGAAGCATCTATGAAAAATACTATAATTTCTACAGTGTCTGGCTTTTTATTGCTTACATTTGCATATAAATTAAATCCATATTGTAGCTTTAAGGCAAGCTAGGCTTAGAATGCTGTACAGCTCAGGGTCCTATTGTTTTACATCTACTCTCTATACTGTGGTTAAATGAAAAGGGAGGAGAAAGTAAAGGAGGGAGAAAGTCAGCTTGGTAGCTTTTTTAATTGCTTCTCTGCCAATTATGGCCAAATTAATATTTAAACTTTCTAGTGCTTTGAGAAAAATTGTTTACAGAATCCACTTCTTGATGTTCAGTGCCCCCTGTGCCTACAGCAATATCTATATTGGAATCTTTTGTCAAAGAAAATGAAAAATAATTAAAGATAAATACTGTTCTCTTTTAAAATATTTCATGGAAACAAATGCTGTTAATTGAACCGTAAATATTTCAAATATAAGAGTGATCCTTATTCCCAACAGCAGCCTGAAAAGCCATTACCAGACAACATTTTTTCACCTGATACTGTTTATGTGCACGAAAAGATCCTGTATGGTTTACTTCACTCGATCTTATTTTTGTCTTCCTCCTTTGCTTTGCGCTGCCGTCTCTGCCTGACCGACTTAGGTTGGCCGCTCTGAGTTCCCGTTTCAGCGCGGCTCAGAAATCCACAGGCTGCTAACGCTAACACATCAGGGCAGAGCCTGGGAAGACAAGAGACATTTGCAAAGATGAGTAACAAGAAGCAAATGGCGCCTCAAAGTCTCCCTTCAAAAATTCTTTAATGAGATACAGTGCATATTTTTTTTTCATTCTTTTCTTGGGCTAATGCCTAGTATGTACCAACCACTGGGCCGCATTTTTAGGAAACATCTAAATCAAAAGTCAGAAGATTACATAGGGACATAAGAAAATCTTAAGATGGCAGGAGGCCAGGAAGCCCAGCTAGGCCTATCCTTTCCTCCAGTTAACAGTTGTTCTCCATAATATACTCTTTTTCTGCCGCTCTCTCTCCATATGCTTCTTTCTCTATTTGAAATCTGGTCAGATCGGTCGCTTCTAGAGCAGCATCTGGTAGCTTATAATATATACCCTCTGGAAAAAAAAATGTATTACATTTGTACAGTGCAAGACCTCGCTGGAGCCGTGTCCCTCATCCTCATATTTGACATTAGCTCTAATAACTGCAGCACTGCTCCCTGCGGTTCCCCCCAGAGCCCTCTGCAGCTCAGCGAGGTCCCCTCTTAATCTTTTCTCTTTGCGAGGGATACAGACCTAGTTTCACTAACCATTTTGGAGCCTCCAATCTCGAAGTCATTATGGGACTTTGTTGTACTATTTCCATTTCTGCAATATTCCTTCCGTAATTAGGTAATCAAGACTGTGCATCTTTCCCATGTGGCCTTTTGAGATCCATTTTATTTATCAGTTTATTTATCTCTCATTACACATTTTAAAAACTATGGGTGCAATACCATCAGCTAGGCACATTGCTAGTCCTTACACTGTCTGGTTGCTATCGTAATTTCCTTTTTCCTCTTGCCTGTCACCCATTTGCTTCTTCTGTCTGAATTTTGCAGCTGTTCATATTAATAAAGGATGTTACAAGTGCTTGTATGCATGGTGAATTTTATGGATAGTCTCCTATGGACACCAATGGCAGCAACTGACGTGGGTGAACGTGTTGGTGGGACTGGTTTAATGTAAGTCGTTCTGGACTCAGATAGTCCCTGGTCATGGGGTTAGATGATACCTCATCCAGAGAAGTCCTGTTTGTGTGTGTCAGCAACACCAGGCTGGAAATTGAACACACTGCTGTGCAGCTGATTTCACACGCAAAAGGACAGAGCTTGCCAAGTCTACCTTGACACCATAAAGATTCTTCCCAAGGCAATTAACTATAGCCTGGGCTGTGCTGCAACAATAAAAGTCTCACTTCTTATTTCCGTCACAGTAAAATAATTGCCTTTGATTTGTAGATGCCCATCTCTATGTCCTGGTCTTTCTTATCAAGTATAAAACAAACTTACACTCTTTCCTTCATTATTCTTTGGATAGCTGAGACATAGTTCCATTTGTTTCCACACCTATCATAATCTTATACCTACCTTTAGCCTCTGCCCATTGGTGGGTGAGCCTCTCCTTTACTTCAGAGCTTTGGGTTAAGCTCAAGCTGTAGTTTGATTGCATACTTCTTCACTATGCCTTTCCTTTCTGCTGCTCAAGATTGTCACTGTAAAAAACGCCAAGTTCTGGTCCAGAGGTGTCTGTGTGGTTCCTGGTAACACCTGTTGAGATAACATTTTAGCACTGATCATTTTGGGCCACCCTCAGCCCTCAGGGAACCCATGGGGGCATAGCCTTGGGATAAACGGAGATTGAAAATCTACAAAGGTCCTTCTGCTGGAGACTCTGATGCATTTTACTGACAAGACTCACAAGAACTTGGGGATTAGTAAGAAAATACATTCCGTGCCATTTTGCAGGTGGAGGAAAGCCAGAGAGACCTCCCACTCATGAGGGTCCCTATTCCCCAGGGCCCAAGGAACAGAGGATAGCCCTGCACTTCACCTGTGGCACCAGCTTCATCAGGTTCCACTTAGCCCAGGAGGGGATTTCTTATGGTGGAAAAATGTCCCCAAAATCAGACTGTCCGAGCACTTTAGTTTTTCAGACCTGATTGCAGAAAGGTTTTTTTCTTTGCCACCCAGTGGCTGCCTGTTACAGGGTTAATTCCATGCTCCTGTATTCTATACTAAGGGACCTAGTGAGACAGCACCACCAAGCTTTAAGACCATACAGATACTGTAGCTCCAGATTTAAGAGTTAATTTATCTTTTTCCCATATCACCCTACTAGTTATTTGTTTATTCCTGGTCTTATACTTGATGTAGTATCCACCCTATCAATGCAAAGGTAACTGTGAAAATGGCATTTATTAAGCTTTTTTTTGCGTGTGTACTGATGCCCTTTTTAAATGTTATCATTTTAAGCCTTTCTCTCCCTGTTTCCAAAGAGGGATAGTGAATAAGAGAACAAGAAGTGTTGGCAACACTGGCCAAGGCTTCAACCATAACCAGACTATTTTGAGGCTTAAAAAAATTTAGTTCCTCGTTTGCCATTACCTTTGCTCCTTTGGTGTTTCCTGCTCTTGCTCATGATGGGCTGAATCAGATCACAGGTGCCCCATATTCTGCAATATTTTCAAAAGAGGATCCACTCAAAACTGCACACTCTTGTGAAATTTTCAGTCTCCACTTACTGACCCACGATATTAAAACAACTCAGACAACTGCATTTTATAAGGGCAAAATAAATTGAGCCCAGACTTCGCAGCATTTTATATCCCCCTATGAGTGGCTTCAGTGTTTGTTAGTCCTTCAAATTTTAGCTTTGTGTGTGTTACAAACCCCATCTTCTGGCAGTTTATCAGGTGCCTCCAGTATGGGTTTCAAAATAGATATTAAATACTGCTCTCTCACCTTATAGCTGCAGTCATTTCCAAATGTATTGAACAGCTTTTAGGCTCTTCAGCCATCAAAGATTATACACTGAAAATAAATTACTCAGACGGGTGCGTTGTTTCTAGGCAAACACAGGCAGTGACAGTACCAGCAGTCCCTGTGTTTAAAAGCATGTAAAACATTTTCTCTTTTTCTGTGCTTTACATTTTGGCTCAGATAAATCCTCTGCACAAATGAGGATGTTGGCAAAGATGTCCTAAAGTACCAGGGCTGTCAGCCCAGTCTCTCACCCTTCATGCTGGGGATGAAACCCCTGGCATGGGAGAAAGAGCCCTGTAGGAGTAGGATGTTCCAGAGGACATGGAGAGCACCTGGCTGCCACCTCAGGCAGAGGAACTGTCCCCATTTCATTTCCCTCTGCTCTTGGAGACCGCTGGGCTTTGTGCACTCTCCAGGTTTAATTTTGATCCTCACAGAAAACAGTCCCCAAAATTTCGAGTGATCTTTTTCCAATCACTACAACTTGAATTCTTTTTTCTCTTTTTTTTCCTCTGAGAAAAATAATTGATGCTTAGCAGTATCAATTAATATTCCAGCAGTATCAATTAAGATTTCCAGCATCAGGCAGCTTCCTGAGGTTTCCCTTAATTTTAATTTTCCATTTTGTAATTTCTCATCACAAGAACCACGTTGTCCACTGCATCAGTGTATCACACTGCTGTCCTTCAATGACAACAGATTTCCTCTGAATTGCTGAATTCCACAAGACTATTCACAAACCAAGCACCGAACTAGAAACCAGGCCAGAGGTTGTTTTATTGATATCTTTCCTTTCCACAACCCACAATTCCTAGGAGTTTCCATACAAAACTCACATAATTTTGTACTAACACTGAAAACAATATAGTCAAGAGCTGAAATTTGGCTGGGACAGAAGCAACAACAGTTCATGAATACTGCATCAGTTTGTTGAGGGCAAAAACTTGTATCCTAATTAACATAAACAGTCACAAAATATCTCAGATATCTTTAACAATCAAAATGTTGAGCTCCAGGTCTGCAAGAGTTTTTTCGCAGAGAACAGAGAGAGAGGTACAACTACATTTTCCTCATCCTCATAGGTTGAAGCACCTTTTTGAGACGATTTCTTTCCTGAGAAGGAGCTCAGAAGACAATTGTAGGTATCTCCCTAACTTTAAGCTACAGCCAGTATCTTGCTATGGACAACTGACAAATAATCCATAATTCAAACATGTTTCCACAATTTGTCTAACTGTTTTGACAGAATGAATTGAAGGGGGAAAAAATCTGCTTGCAGGCAAACTGCAAACATAAAAGATGACTACATTTCTTTAATTAAAAACTCAGTGTAAATACTGCTCTTGTTGATATAAAGTACATTTGTGAAGCAGAAATAGTTTAAATCAAAACTTACATATAATAAATACAGGGACAGGTTTCTCACTGTGCATATGATGCCTTTATTATCACTAAATACAAATCTGATTTATTCGTCTTTTAATAGTAAGGATTGGAGAATTGTTGTCTTCTTTCTATTTTAATGTGCCCTCAAAGTCAAGAAACAGGCTTTTCCTTCCCCTATTTTGTTTTACTTTCTGGATATTTCACGAGTCCTTTGAATATTCTTGATTCTGCCTGGGTTAAAAGTGGGAGAGATGTCACATGCTCATTTACTCTTGTTCTTTCTTGATCCCCCATTACTTTATCATCTCCAGCAGATCAGAAGAAGAACAGACTGTCTGACATGACATGCTACACCTTCCCTGATAGGTCAGGCATAGCAATAAGGAAACTCTTTTTCTTCAGAGAAAGTTTCCTATTTGTAAGTGTTCCCTACATTTCTTGAGGACACAAACTCTTTTTCCAGGTCTCTCATGTCAGCACTGATCAGTGTTAACTCAGCTTCTTGGAGAAGGGTCAAAACACTTTCAGGGAAAGAAATGCCAGTATGGCTGGATAATTTGCAATTTTCTAATCCTTGCCTCTGCAGTTCAACGTAAGTAGATACTCAGTATTGCATCACTGTCATGCAAATACCTTAACTTGTGTTAAATTTAGAGCAAAGGGACCCACTAAAGGTTTGTGGCTTCAGCATTAAGTATCAGCTTGTTCTGGTTAATATGAATACTGGAGACGTAAGGAGAAAAATCCCTTGAAATAAGGAGTGTCCCAAGGGATATCTCAAAAATAGATGCTGCCATTTTTATTAGCAAAGTACAGAAGAAAAGGGAGAAAAATAAGAGAGGATTGAGAAATTCGCTAAGAGAGTTCTAAGCTTAAATTACAGAGCTGAGTTTAGGATATTTCAAAATCTTACATGGCAGAACAATTTCACTTTCCCACACTAATGGCTGTCTCTATCTGTCAGCTCAGAGTTCAATCACATATTCACAATAAAGTGTGGGTCAAGTCCTCGTATGTCTCTGTCTTATAGTCTTATTCTTGGCTGACAAGTGCTACATCTAAATCAGTGTATGGCATTAAGTTATAGCCTGAAAGCAGACTGGAGAGGTAAGACCAGTACAGGTGAGAAATGCTTCTTGTTCCCCCTAGCCCTCAACCTCGTTCAAACCACTGATACTCAAAGTCACAACTTCCAACATCACTTATCTGATCGTAATTCTACAGGTGAAAGTGTAGCTCAATAGTAATACTGTAAGGGACTTATTTGGGCAAGTTCCTATCATCTGGCCTGAGTCAAAAGATTACACACCAGTAATAGAAATTTATTCAGAGCAAAGATACCCTGACATAATAAGACCATCTTGCTTCATGTAATTATAATTCATGCATCCAGAGACAGCTGTCCATCAGATATATTGTATTAGCTGGCTTTGATTTCTATAATGAGTTTTATTAGTATAATTATGAGGAAGAAGAGTGGCATATAAAGAACTTATGAATAAGTTATTATGTGTGCACAACCAACATTTGGGATCTTCCAAGTCTTGCGGAGAAGTCAAAGTCTGAATGGATACAGACAATGAAATACTCCCAAAACATGATCCACGAAGACCTATTTCATAATACACAGCATCAACATTACCCATTGTTTTGTTTCACAGACATGAAATCATTCAATTTATGTAAACAAGAAATCTAAAGGGGTTTGAAAAAAAATTGTAAACAACAACATCAAGTTTTAATTTTTCTTTGACATTAAATTGATGGGGTATGAAAGGATCCTTCTTCAAATATGAGAACTGGTACTGTTTGTCCTTCTTTCCCACATATGAGAACATTCAGGCTATGCCAGACAAGATACACTGAATTTGGAGAGCTGCAAGAGAGGACAGTTGATTTTTCCAGTAAAAATGGTGGAAAGTGACAGAAATGTAGGACCAAAGTAAAAGCCACTGAAATAACTGTTTATGAAGACTAAGAGAAAATAACAACAGGAATTGATGGAGTGAAATGATGCAGAGCAAAGTAAAAGGGAACAAGCACTGCCTCAGCAGCTCCGGAACATAACATTGGAGAAAATGTTCTGTAAGTCCAATACGTAAACATAGAAGTCTTTACAAAGTCTATTAAATAGTTAACTCCAGTTTGAAGCCTGAAGTGAGACAGCTGATCTTGAAAATGTTTCTTCTTTAACAAGACAGCCTCAGGACTACACCTGCCGATATCTGTAACTCTACCTATTCCTCCTCAAAGGTTTCACAGCACTGTCTTCTGCAAAGATAAGCTGTCCATCCTTCTGTCCCCCAGGTCTTCGAGCTGTGTGCAGACCATCCCTATCACACTGGTAGATTGGGAGACTCCAGAAAACTGAAGGCAGAAGCTTTAATGTCTAGGAGAAATTTAACTCCTATGCCAACATTTCCTGATAAAGAGTGTCCTCTTACCCAATTGTACCTCATTAAAGCAGTTTGACCAAATACTTCAGGTTTCCTCAGCTACCAGACAAAAGATCAGATCTGTTGTGTAGCTAAAGACTGGACCACACACCGCCATCCTTCAGCTTTTCAAATTGCACCACCAACAGCCAGTGCAGCACTTTCTGCATGAAATGTTATCGGCTAGGCCAGCACATCACACGCTCTTCACAAACTCTGGATAGATAAAAGAGTGATTGTCATAAAAAGTCTGGTTTTAGGGGAAAAATATATGAGCAATCAAGGCAAGGTCTGATAAATGACCTTGGTTCATTATGAGGTTCTATAGCAAAGGAAAAGGATGTAGCACACTTGCCATGCACAAGTAACAAGAACAACTGGATACTGTAAAAGCCCAAAATCTTTTCAGTGTCCCCTAGATAGTCCCACCTAAGCAAGGAAAGAGACCAGGTAAAAGTCCTCAATTAAGCTGCAAAACTGGCTAACCTCTCCTGGGTCTACCCTGATGACAAGTCCATCAACCACCCCTTCTGCCTGTGTCTACATATTCAACATCATGTTTCGCTGCCATAAGCTGATCACGTTCACTGTGGTGATAGCTGAGGGTGGGATGTCCAGTCTGACATTTAGCTCAGAAGAGACTTCGGCCTTGCTGGCCAAAAATGCCATATTGACCAAAGAAGAGTTCAGCACACAAGAGCAGCTCAGTATCACCACTCAAGTTCACCTACTCTCTAGCTGCCAGGTTAAACTGTCAGTGTCAGAAAGAAACCAGACAGAGTCAAAAGCTATCCAATTATTTTGCTACAATCTTCTCAAAAGTCTTCCTTAAAGCTGAGAGTTTTCAAGGAGTCAAGAAAAGTTGGTTAGAAAGACTTTAACAACTGCTTCTTTCAAAGAACTGAAGTTGCTGGCAAGTTTTGGGTCCTGCATGATACCTGCACAGAGCTCAGAGGAGGCACAGCCTCAGTGTCCCAAGTATTGCCTGACCTGCAATACCTACAGTCTGAAATGGCAGTAAAGATTGCATTTGATCATCAAGAACTCATTCCACCTCCAGAAAGAAAGCAAAAACCAGTGTGGTGCTGAATGATTCTGTCAGGACAGTAATTGGAAAAATTCCCACAGTAAGAAAAGCTCAACTGTCACCGTGTGGGAAGAGCCTTGATGAGCCAGGTTGTTTACTGCTCACAACCGTTGAGCTATTCACGACTCCACTGACACTGTGGTGAAGGGCACGGCAGCCGCTCTTGGCCTCGTTCCTAAGCACAACATATTGTTTCCAGAGTCCTTTGTGCTACTATCACTCCAATTAGGAGCTAGAGTGCCTTCACAAATGTTCTGTCCTCCCACTTTGTCAGACAGAGATGATCTGAATGCCATAAAAAGCTTTGAGAAGGGGAAAATCACAGAAGAGCGCATTTAGGGATCATAATGGCAATGAGTGGCAAGAACAGATGATTACAGAACTTCATAAATTTTAATCAAAATATCAAAAGAGTGTACTGTCAGTGCAAAGATATCCTTCTCCTAATGGGACAACCAACTAAAGCAGTAGCTTTATAACATCCTTTGATGCCCTAGGATAGCGGGACCCCCGGAGCTGACTGTTGTGTCCACAATAACTCATTAGTATTGAAATTCTTAATTCCCTTTATTGGATCTGAGTTTTGGCTTCTAAGATCTGACCCCTGAAGTGCCAGAAACTTCAGACTGCTTTTTGCTACACACTTCCTTGGGCACTTAACTCCACACTTTTACAAATACCACGTGCCTTTGCCACAGTGAAGGGAAAGGAATAACCCTCTATCTCGTAGCAAGATACTCTTGGTATCACTCAGGCAAAGACCTCTTGCACCAAATCATACTTCCCATAGCTGTTCTGTAACTGTGTGAAAATATGTCTATATTAGAGCTGAAAATTAAAGACAGGAGGACAGAGGTTACATCTTCTGCTTCTGGTCATGCATTTTATTCAAAATAGAATTTTGGGACATAGTCTTCAAGTGCCTGCCTAGAAATAAGTATCAGCACAAGCCCACCAGTCCAACCAGCCACTCAGTCCTTGCACATTATTTACTTCGGCTTCACATTTCTCAATCTACTGTCCTATACTCACATAGAAAGCCAAACGTTCTATGTGAGTATAGGACAGACTTCAAAAATTTGAAAAAGATATCAATTTACCTTCATCTTTTTTTTTTTTTTTACATATAAACCCTCAGTCCCCAGACAATGAAGGAATAAGGAACCAGATCCATATGTCCCTCAAAACCAGGACAAAGTAATGCACTTGGAAGAGAAGATGGGAAAGGGAAGAGTTAACTGGGTTTATAATTGTTTCCAGAGAGCAATTATTCAGTCCCTAAAAATGCTGGTAGAAGAACAAAATGGAAAATGAACACGGTCCCAGCAGACAAATGATTAATATTTAGGGAAGGACTATAGCAGTGTTTGATCCAAAAGAAATGGAAAAGAGCATTTTAATGAGATTGGTATTCAGACTGTACAAACTCATTAGATTTGGGCTTTACCTTCTCATAAAAAAATGAAGGATGTTTTGAAGACAGGGTTTTATGTTTGCACTCACTTTATCAGCACCAGTGTTTGTGAGCACACCCAAGCATCAGCAGCACTGGCAGCCTCGAGAAACCAAAGCAGAAACACAACCTGGAGCAAGAGTCAGGCAAATAACCAAGAACCAAACATGCAGCTGATTAATGCTGCCAGAGAATTTTTATAGAGAATGTTGTTTTTCTTTAATTTTCCTTTCCCTCTGCAGCTTTCCTCAGAGCAATATCTGTGAATAATCTCAGCTCCCCAGCTGATAGGGGTGCAGCTCCCTGAGCACAGCTAATATTGGCACGGTGACATTTTGGCTGTTTTCAGTGGACATGAGCAGGTGCAAAGCAGGACCCGTGGGAGCAGCGCTGTCCATCCTTGCAAGGAGGACATGGAGGTGCCATGGAGAGTGCCTGGCTGCCCCACTGCCTGCCTTCAGCCAGGACCAGTGGCTCCTGCCGGCTCCTCGTACATCGACTTTCATGTTTAATAAAGTTGTGGACTCTTGGCTGCACCACAACACAGTTCCCAGTTTTATTTCCCAAGGGTTCATAGCAACCGTAACACACAGTAGTTATAATGTGTCATAAAATAAATATTAGCAAAAGCACACGCGAATCTCCCCCAGTTTGGAATTTACTTGGCATCAGGCGTCCCCTAATGTGCACCTCCAAAAGCCAAAGTTGCATGCTGCTAGAGGAGGTTTGTTTGTTTGCCTTAGTTTTGTTTTTCCCTCAGTCAGCTGGACTTATGCCACTGTCACAGCTAATAAAGGTAAGCACTGGTACAGCACTACCTCGCACGTTGCCCTAATCACATTGCTCTTGAAATTAAGTCTGTCAGCACTTCAGCTGTAAACCCGTATTGCAAGAGCTTAATAACTCCACTGTGAACAAAAGAAAATTACTTCTAGACTCAAATCTGGTGTGCCAGACTTCTGCCTATGGGGTCACATTTTATTTATTGCGGGGAATATAAACAGAGTGCCCAAAATGGTTTAACAGATCAAATACATGAACAGAAACACAACGCACATGTGCACGCACACACACACTGGCTTACATGCGCACACACACGTGATATACTTTACATACCCACCTATGCTGCTTGCATAGGAAGGAAATAAAATCATCAGGAGCTTCTGACTCCTTCCCATCAGTTTCCTCAGTTTTATACAAATCTCAGTCTCAACTTCTTTTTTGAGTGTTTTTTCCTTTCCCAAAGAATAATAAATTTACACTCAACCACCACACAACACTCTGGCCTGAAGCTGAGGCAAGGTAAAACTCCATCCTAGAGCAGTAGCCATTGTTTTATATATCAAAATGTCCCATCTTTGAAGTTGAGTCTTAATAATGTCTTGCAGAAAAGCCCCAGGGCAGAGCCTTTCTCTGCCACAGATTTCTTGTACTACTTTGAGCAAATCATTTAGCTCTCCTATTCCTCAGCTCCATTGCTGAAAAATTGGAATAATTAAATTGCTCTACTTCATCAAACAGCTGTAATGATAAATACAGCAGAAAACGCTCTGAAATGCCTGTGATGGAGATTACCTGTTGGACAGAGTGATACAAGGCTAGAAAGGGGAGCCTTGCACCACTCTAAATTCATGGCATTTTGAAGTCCAGAAGTGCTGTTCTAAACAACCTTTAAAGTTTATTTTCATAAAAATACAGTTATCAAAATAGATTTTTCTATATAAATGCTACATTTTTCATTTCTATTTTCTGCCTTTTTTTTACTTTCTGTTAAATAATAATATATACTGCATCTGTGGTATGACATACAGCTTTGACGTCACAGTTTGGGGTGGCCATACTGGAGCTGATGGGGCTCCTATGATGCCTCTGAACAGCACCACTGAAGACATTTAGCTCTGTCAGGTCAAGATTATCCTTCCTTAAGACCTGCACTCCTGACTCAGATGCTAAGTCACATGAAATTTGTCCACCCTCATCAGGAGGGGCAGGAAATAGCTGCCTGTGGCTTGTAGCACCCCACCACCAGGGTGTCCCCCTTCACCTTCATCCTCACCTCACCAGAGAGGCTCTGGTCCCAGAGCAGGAGGAAGGGGATGCATTGTGCAACAGCTCTGGGCTACAGACATGGAAGTTCACCCTGTCCCTTAGGTGGCTCGTGCACCAGAAAATAACACCCTCAGTGGCCACAGCTGCGGGAGTAGCTGCAAGAGAACCTGGGAAGATGGCACTACCAGAGGCAGAGGATTTCCCTGCAGAAAGGGCAGGTGAAGTTGGTAACGCTGCAGCTGACAACATGGACAAATGGAAGGAAGGGACAAGGGAAGGAAAATGGCCAGTGCTGGATTCAAAAGAAATTAAACATGAAATCAACACATGGCGTAGTTGAGTTCACAGGAGTGACCATCAAAAAAGGATGATCTGTCCTAGCAGTGAGCAGCCACCAGCTCAGATTTCAAACTATCCACCCTCTCACCTTCCCTTTGCCTCGCCTCCTTACTCATGAGGTCTCTTAACTGAATTCTGAGCCTAAGGAAAGCTCACAGCATATATCTTCCCTTTGCTCTGTACAATCTCTACCTCCCCCCATCATCAGCTCCCTTTGGGACCCCATGCAAAAAGCAATAATGTTGGGATCAACTGAAAAGGGTTCCCAGAGCTGCCTCAGCTCCATTTTGATCGGGAATGGCCACAGCAAAGCCACACAGTCTGATGGTGCCCGTGGACTGACGTGGCTGTATTTGCTGTGCTGGCCGTGTCCAGGGCACCAGCTGGGAAAGCCTGGGGTGGTGGGGTAGGGTCTCCCAGGCGCTGGCTCCTATGAGTCCTCCACCCATCAATCTTAGAGCAGTATGCCGTCATGGATAAATAGCAGCTGTTGCAGTAAGCTCATCAGATAACAGGCACATATATTAAAGTACCTTTAGCACACTTACTAAAACATATATTTAGCTAGGGAAAATAATCTCGCCCTGCCTATAAAAGTCAAAGTTTGCCTTTATAAATAACTCCTGGAACCCTGCACGCATCTCAGGAAATGGCGATGTTGTGCATGCTCAGCCTCCTGCCCTGAAAAGATCTCTGAATAAAATATAAACACACTGAAATATAAAGAACAACTTGGTGAAGATAATGAAATCTAGTGAAGCCAGTAATTTACTCTGTAAATCATATAGCTACTTCTTCCTTGCAGTTGCCTGCCCTGATTTACATCATGAACCTTATTTCCGAGCTTCTCCCCGCCTTATTGCAAGCACGGGAGCACTGACTAGAGTGTCTGTGTGCCTTTGTGGCTGGTAAAAAGCCATTTATTTATACTTGTGAAATGTCCTGCTCTAAATACGCCATGTTAGCTTGATACACTTGTTATTTTTCCAGTCTTCTCTCAGGTCTTTCTGAGGAGGGAAGGAAAGGCAGGCAACAAATAATGCCTGTGTTGCACCTATTCCTGTCACAACAGCTGGGAATGGGTGCACACAGAATGAGTGCTGTGTTGGTGCTGGCTACAGGGAGCAGCCCATGGCACACCAAGTCTCCCTAGTCTCCCCACGGACCCCACAGTCTCCAGCACCATGTGGCCCTTTTGAATTTTATTCATGGCGTAAAACCTCTTCCTATTAGCATGCAAAGACTTTGAACTTTTGAGTTTTCTGAAACTGCCCAGAATATCCTGAGAAGGGTCTGGAAATAATTGGGTGCTATTGCCTCAATAACGCTGCCGTGTACACTTGAGCATATGGAAAACCAAAGTAGCACCGAACACTCAGGGGCAAGCAGTGAGCCCCACCGAGCTGCTGCACAGGGCTCAGCCTCAGCCTCATTCCTTATTCACATCTCTCCTTTAAGTCTAACCACTCCGAGGTGAGGCTGTGTCTCCATGAATTCGAGTGGATTGGTCTCCCAGTGTATGTATGTACATTAGGGAGGCATATTATGTGTACGTACTGCTCTGCCTGGCTCTACACAGGAATAGAGACTGCAGGGAAAAAATTAGATCTAGATGAGTCTTTATGATGTGTCCTCCTTCAGTATTAAGATCTCTTCAGGTTTTGTGTATGCGGTAATATTGCTCTCATTTTAAATTCTTCTAGTAATAATTTTAAGAGAAAATTCTTTGAGACGACTGCTGTTGATTTAAAACTAATGTTTAGCCTGTAATGGGTAATTGTATTATACTAAAAAAAGCTGCTGTAAAGTCAACCCCAGTCTGATTTTTAATTTACTGCATCATCAGCTACTTTTATGACACTATTTAATCTGCTGAAATAAAAGTATTGTTCTATGAATATCTCTAACATTCAAGAAAAATTGTTTTTAGTTCTTCTGATCTTGGGACTGAGGAGTTGTTAATTATTATATGAATAATTCCTGTGAATACATTTATTTATATTTGTTTTAATTGTCAAAATACTCAGAGAAGTAACATGTTATGTTTCACTATGAGGACACTTTTAACCCTTAAACAGGGAGAGAGAAAATGCCCATCACAACTTCACAGGCAAGTTCACAAAGCACATTTTTCATTTCCACAAGGTAGGATGGGGAGGGAGAAAAATTCCCTTTATTTTTTTCTGTAAGAACCTGCATCTCACTCGGGATGGTCATGCTCGCAGCTGCTCACAGCACAGCAACTGCAGGGCTGCAAGAGCAACCAGGTCTGCTCTCGCCAGGAGCCTGGTTTGCATTTCCAAGACCCTTTCTCACAGGGGCCTGATCCTGCTCTCTCCTCCCTGGAGCTGCACTCCTGACAAATGCAACTGTGGCACGGCGGTAGGTTTGCCTCCTCCAGTATTAAGAAATCAGCCCCATAGGGCCTGTTTCAACCTTCCCCCCAGCACCACTAGAAAGAACCCCACTGAATCAAGAGGCTTCCCACAGCCTCCACATGGGTAGAGACGAGGCTTGTGATCTACCTTTATATAAATCATAGAAAACAACTTTACAAAGAGGCATTTTTATGTTTTTCTTGCTTATTAACTTCCTGCCAAAATAACATGCGTCAAGGTCATGCAAAATAGCTTTCTGTCTATATCCAGCATCAGTGACCTTCTCAAAACAATACACCACCAGATTAAAACAGCATCAAAAATACTGTGTTGCTCCTTTTCAGATGAAAAAGAAATCTTCATTAGAAAAAAAAAATCTGTCACAACAAATGATGTGGGCTGGTAAAAAAAAAGGGATTTTTTTTTTTTTATTTGTTACTCTTTTTAATAAACAGCAGGCTCTTGTAAAGATTACCTGGGAGATAAATGAGTTTGTTGGAAACAGAAAGTGTCAGGGTGTAACCAAAAATGTGTATCTGTGGCATGTGAGTTGCTGATTTTCAATGTTACTAGTGTATTTATATTGTAGGTTTAGGTTTATTTACCCTGATAAATACTTGATTACCTGTCTGCGACAACTTGGGGAGAAGGCTGTTATCAAATCTATTATAATATGATCCAGTAATGGTTACAACAAAAAGTAAGGTAAAACAAATAATTCTTAATGCTGTGCAACCACCTATTATTTTATCCAAACAACTTCTGTTATCTCCTTATGGTCGAATGCCTATTCCCTAGAAAGAGAGAAGTCTCTTTTTACCTCAATAATTAGCTTGTTTGAAAGCTCCCACAAATTCTTCATATCATAAATTTTGCATTGCTTCATGCACAATAATGCACATAAAATTAAATAAACAATTTAATTAATTTAATTAAAATTAAATATTAAACATATTGTGTATAAGAAGCCCATGTCTGTGATTTAATTGGGCAGGAGTACCCAAAGCAGTTTGGGTAACAGTGAAAAATAATTAAAAACAACAAGTACGGTAGCCTCTGGGTACGAAGAGTAGTTGGAGCTTTCTCCTGAGAAAGGTTTATTTAATTAAAACTAAACTAATCTTTGGAAAACACTTGATAAGCATTTCATAATACAAATCATAATCCAAAAATGAAGCTTCTACATGATACTGGAAAATAATATTAAATAATTCAATTCTGCCATGAGCTACTTTCCCAGTACGCACAGAATAATTCAGCAGACAGCATGTTCACCACCTTTAAATTTTCAGTAACATTTAGTTCATCTAGATAAATATTAGTAAATTATATGAAGGTATAATGGATCTGTAAGTGATAAGGCTGAGAATTAACGCTTTATTTAGGCTGTTTATTGCTTCTTGTAGATATTATGCCAGACGAGGAAAACACAGCTAACTTACAGGGCAAGCTGTGTCTGCGTTGGCAGGTGAGCTGTTTGGCTGCGTTCGCATTTTCTAACCTATTCTTCGACACCTTTCATTCATAATAGAGAATATTATTTCCAGGATTCCATATAACTGGAGGAGGAATAGATTATTTATAGGATGGTGTCTCTATCTATACTTCATGTTGCCAAATGCTAGTATTTCTATACTGCCCGGTGATAATTTCAGCTCCCTGAAAAACTTGGATCCTGCCCAAGATCGCAAACTATCCGCCCGGACATCAAACAGTCTGCCTTGCACAACCGCTCACAAGCTGGATTGCAAATGCTGACAGGCTTTATAGGTCATTTCAAAAACAAATGCTTCATTTTAACACCTTAGACTGCAGCAGCTCCTACAACAAGCTGCTGATGCCAACTGGCTTTTTCAAAAGTGAATGTATCCAAAGAGATCCTAATTGACACTTTCAGGCAAGTGCCCAGCATAACTGAATATTACTCAGGTTTCTGGAGAGCAGTTTTAAAGTGACCATATAATTTAAGTGACCTTTGAATATAATTTAAAATGCTACTGTAAAGCTCAGTTCCTCTCCCACTGAATGGGTTCCATCAATGGGGAAACTCCCATTGATGTTAATGAGGGCAGGAGCGGGTACTTCCCCACTGGCTCCCATTGAATTATCCAGGTTGCTTTTTTTTTGTGGGAGCTTTTTTTGATACATTCCTGCGAAGATCCTGTTAACTGACTTGGAGTTACTTTGGTTCATATCTTACCCACAGCTTTTTAGCAGAGAACCCGGTGATTTAGCAGAGATTTCTGTCGCACAGAGGTACAATAGGGCCCTTTACAGGGTGTGGGAATTTCCCGCATGTTGATTAACCTCATACTGTAAAAGACTGTAGGCCAAATCCTTCAGTCCTCATGCAGACAAAAGTTCACATTGACTTATCCGAAATCTGCCTGCAAATGCTCATTAAAGTCAATGGCATTTTGCTTCAGTGAGGGCTGGGGATTTGGCCCACTGGTTGTCTTTGCCATTGGGCATCGCCAGGAGAAGGGGATTACCACAACACCCAGCCTACACCACGGTCTGGCTTGCCCTAGACCTTGGGCACTATCTTCCCTTCAGCCCCAAAAACTCATGGCCAAACCCCACTGTCGGTGCCAGCCCTGTGCTCTACTGTGTGGTGCTGAGCGATGCCAAACATCACCCCTTGGGCCACCAGTCTGATGGCCAGCTGGGGCCACCCCAGGGAGCCCTGACACTTGGCTTGCCCCACGGGGCAGGCAGAGAGCAGGCAGGTATTAGCCACCAACCCACAAGGCTCCTGTCCTCCCCACTGTAGCTGCTAGTGAAAAGCAGTCTGGCTTACATGCCCTCTGGGACAAGGTAGTCAGTAGTTTAGAACCACCTTGGAGGAGGATACATCTATCCAGAAAATAATAGAAATATAACAAAAAAAAAAGGGTGGGCCGGTTTCTATTTTTTTGTTTTAGCTGTATCATAGCTCAGACCTTCCTTGCCATTGTTGTTCAATATTTACTGATCGAAAATATAGACTACCTACGAGTCACAGCATTTGCCAGAAAGAACGATTATCATCAGAAAGAAATGGGCATTAAAAGAATAGCTCTTCCATTTCCAGATTATAAAACAGACATTCAGAAGAACAAACAGAGCAGAGAAGAAATGATGGTCATTTGCAAGTAAAATATTACTAAACAATAAAACATTGGATTAACTGTTTCATGTATTTATTGTGAAAGAATATATAGAACTTTACATGAGAAACTATCAGTACAAGTAAGAAACAATGCAGTCTTTTAAACAGCTTGCTTTTAAGTTTAATGCTTCCGCACGTAGAGCACACAAGCTCGCTCCCACTGAAGCCTATGCAACAGCTCCTGTTCAGTTCAAAGGGGTCAGGATTGGGCCCTGAGGTTTTGAACTTTTCTTCTGTAATGTCCCTTTCGCTAACATTTCAGCACCCTTGGTCTCAGGAACCTTCATGCGCTTGGGATGTATTTATGGCGTGGAATGAGCGATTTGGCAAAGAGGAACCACAAAATGTAATTGGGGGGGGCTAGTCCTGAAAAATGTGGAGGCACTTTTTCTTTCTACATACATTTAAAAAGAAAAGGAGGGGACAGGGGGGCAGGATAAAGGAAAAAAAGCAGGCACATATTGAGTCCAGTCCTGCATTTGAGTGAAGCAAACCATTGAGCACAGTAGCGAGGGCTGACTGGACCGGACAAAACCTGACTCCATTTATTGTCTTTTGTTGTGGTGTGCCAGGCATGCAGGAGCTGTAGTTATTCTGAATTAGGGCTGGCTCTGGGGATGGCTTTGTACTCCCAGGACCTGTGGATTGCTGAAAATCGGTGCAGCTCTTATCTCTGGATTTAGAGACTTTTCTTCCTTCTAGGGCTATTCAATATAGTCATGTTACAATTTCTGTAACTCTCTGGCAATTAATTTTGTGAGTTTGTAATTAGTTTGCTACTCTTACATAAACTTAAATTGCATTCATTTTATACTCTTTTATCCAAAATGCAGTTCAAAAGAAGGATTTCTGACAAATTTGATATGCAGGTCTATTCTAATACTTGATTTGGTTTACCCAGAAATCATTCTAAACCATTTGCCATTCAATGCATGCTCTAACACTGAAAAAAATTAGAACCAAGTTAATTCTATTATTTAACTACATATTAAAGAGCTACTGAAATTCCAACACAACCATATTAATCCTTTCTTTTTATCCAACTGACCAAAAACTATTTAACACACAAACATTTTCCCAGGTCTTCTTCTAAAGGAAGGAATCTTTGCAGAAATAGAAACATAAAAATAATTGCAGTGGTAGAGTTGATTACTGCTTTCTTAGCAAATACAATAAATGCCTATTGAGATACTTAAAGCACCAGCAGAGATGCATAAGATAAGAACAGAGAAGTTTAGGGCTGGATTAGTGCAACCTTTACTCTGTGTGATGCAAAGGGTTGGGTCAGATGTCTCAAGAAATTGTCTCCAAGTCCATCTTCTTTCATTCTATGCACAGGAAAGAGGCATATTTATTTTTAGTGCTTGAGCTCTCCCTTCAAGTCCACTCCATCCAAATGAAATAAAACTCTAAGACTCTTTTGAATTGCTTGCAAACAGATCCTGAAGCCCTGATTTACTTTCAGCTCCATACACACAAAATTCCTGGTGATTTCAAGGGTGATTTTGCCAGACATACAACAATGATAAGTTCGATTCTCAGAATCACTACTGCTATAAGTGTGGATTTAGGAAGAATCCAAAACAAAGGAGTCTTTAAAAAAAAAAAAAACACACACAAAACCACAAACTGAATTTGGGCCCTAATATGTAGTACTAACAATAATGATGTCATTCATGTTCAGTCACGTACATGTTGTCATAAATCATTTTTAATAATTTATTGGATATAAAGAAGAGCTTGAAGTGTGACAAGCTGCTGTAATTTTAAATAAAGCTTACAAGTAACTTTTCAAGCTCAGGGTAGTGAAACACACTGACTGAGCAATGCGTATCAAAGTACAAAAATCCACAGCAGACATACAAAGCCTTCCTGAAAGGCAGAAGCATGGTCTGGGTGCTGCATTCTCATTTTCACTCAGCATCACCACCATAGGGACTTATCTGGAGCTGGTGTAAACCAGCATACAAGGGAAGAGAACCCATGCTGCCTTCATTCATCTTGTCATACAACAGTGCAACCAACAGGGCTAAATTACTTTAAGCCAGCTCTTCATTCAGGACACTGCCTTCAAACCAATTCTGTGATGGATTTAGGAAGCAGCAAGGGGAGCACCCAGGAATTTCAGGCAGTGGTCAAGAGTTAGTGGATTAAAGAGGATCTGTAGGATCCTGAAGCTTTCTACAGCACCCTGATTTTCACTCTTTTGGGGAAAAACCTTTCATCCTTGGTACTAAACTCCCTGGGAAGTCAGAACTTATCCCTGACTTGTGACTGACTACACTGCACAACCAGCTTACAAGGGTTCAGCATTCCCACTGGAATCAGAGCTCAGGATTGACTTCAGGTGGGAGTCTGTGAACTGTAATTGTACCTTCAGCTGGATGTTCAAAAGGCTACAATATGCAAGGCAAAGAGGAATGCTCTCCTTTCTGCTGGCATTGCTATACGCCTGTTATTTTTGCCAAGATTTATCCTATCTATAGCAATATTCAGGCCACTAATCTATTGTTGTAGCTCAGGCTGAGCTGATGCTCATTTTTAAATTAAGCCTCAGGTGAAAGCTGCAAATCCACACATGCACATGATTTGTCTGTGCTTGCAATCCTGCACGCAGGCACCTTAGCACAGTGCAACTCCCCTGACCTCTGGTTGGTGGGGTTTTATTCCTGACAGGCTAGATGTGAATAAAATCATATGGAGCTGTGTTTTTACAGTTCAGCCTTCTGAGTCCCATCCTGCTGCCATTGAAATCAATGGCAAAACTCCCAACTTCCCTAGTCATATCGGATTAGCTTTGTTCCACGGACTGAAACAATCTAATAGATACCAGGTGTCCTCCATAGAGCTTGTGTGGTCTGCAAGTAAGTGGAACATATTTTAAAAAGTCAAATATGAAACAGCTACATCACAGAACCTGTAATAACCTCAAACTGATATTATTATCTATGGAGGACATAATCAGTACCTAAAATGTGACTCATTATATATTTATATAATACCTCCTATAACAGACATGTTCTGGGGTAAACTCAGCTGCATGTTAAACCACTATGAAAATGGATCCATATTTATGTTCATTTCCACAAGAAAGCAAGGGTCTCGAGTGTTTTTACTTAAGAGAGGGAGCCTCAAACAACCTTATATTAATCCAGAAATTCACTTTAAATATATGACCCTGCATGTAAAGAGACCTATAGAAGTTAAAGGCTGCAAGTGAAGCCTCTAGGCTGCTGCTCTAACATTTAGCTTCTTTCTTGCTCCAAGCTATAAACCTCCACTGTGAAATTCTCTACCTGCTTTTCCACAGTCATAGTGCCTCACCAGCTCCTCCAGCAGCATGGAGATTGCACAGTGCTATAAATGTCCAGACCTGGGCTACACCAAGGGATCTGTCACTGCGCAGTGGGTGTAGCTCAAAAATGTGCAAGGAATTTCCTTGTGCAGTGCCCTGGTGTGTAGGTGGCCCAGGATCCTTCCCCAGCTCAGGTGAAAATCTCAGCACCCTGCTCTGCACCAACACAGACAGAAAGAAATCGCTCTGCCCACTCCAAGGCCTCACCCTGATTCACCTGTAGATAGGAACCTCAGTGCAGCTTCTCCTTATTTTGCTCAAGGGAGGACCCAAATTTCCAGCTCAGGACCCATCACACTGGTACAGCCAGGTTAATAACCCAGAAACACACAAATGGGGTGATCCCAAGGAAAAATTCAGCACTTTCTGGGGAACAACAAAAAAAATATTGATCATTTTTCCAATCCAACTAAAGGTCCTCAAATGTGCCAAGGTCTACTCTGGTTCCTTAGAGAGAAGGACCACTGGGGCTGGCTTTTGAGGCTGTTTGCATGCAGGTGCTCAAGTCTTCTGCTCTGCTTTTACCTTGCAATTCCATGTCTTGGAGGCAGATTCTATGGATGTTCCTTGTTACAAAGTTGGCCCAGGGCTCCTGTGAGCAGCACTAGCATCTGATGGATGGGGAGCTGGAATCAGGAGACTTCAGTACACCTTCCCCCCCACTTTCTGCTGGGGAAATAGGAGCAAGCCTCACATCTTGCAAGCCTTCCTCTTCCATACAAACAGCTGACCGTTGTCTCCTAAGGGCTGATGGTCAGTATGGGCTTGCCCCCAGCCTGGCCTAATGGGAAGCACCTTCTCAGCTGGGGTCTGGGTACTGCTGCAGCAGCCCGCAGGAGGAGAGCACTGCAATAGAGGTGTGATACTCCCAGGCAATATTTTAGGCAGCTGAAGCTGCTAGTGGAAAGGTCCAAACTGACAGCACTCTGCAGCAAAACTGCTGCAGGAGTCAGTGCCCAGCTCCTGAAGCAAAAGGGTTCACATTTAATTACTTTTTTTTTAAAGCTGCACCAGGGCATCAGGAAAACATCAAACCCCATTAAAAGGCACGATCCAATTAGTATTTCATTTGTGCCTGAATATCTTGTGCTATCTCTTGTCTTATCTTTTACCCGTCATGCTCTTTCATTATGGTCTCCTTAAGAGGCTTAAATACTTGTACTTTTCCAATAAAGATCTTGGAAAATACGTTCAAGGGTAGCTTATTTTAACATTCATCATATTTAACAAGACTTTTACCATAGCGGAGAGAACGCGTAACTAATTGTTGGAAGATCTGGTCAAGTTTATTGTGATGGGTAACTGTCGGGCAATTATGATTTATTTATTCAGAGGGAGATAAGGCACTCATTGTTCTCTGGGAAAAAAAATGGGGGCTGATCTTAAAGTTAATATTATTTCCCATGCCTTCCTCAATCTTTTTATAACCGAAGGAACTCACCAGACCATGGTCCTCATTGGCTCCATTCACTCCAGATTTTAGGGTTTAAGCATAACCTTTCCCCAGCCTGGCTCCTGGGCCCAGTAAGGCCGTGCAGGTGCGGCTCCTCCTCCACCTATTTCTTAAAAGGTCTGTTGGCATGAGGGGCCACCTGAGAGCACGGATGCCCCCACAGGGTCCCCAAGCCTCGCTCCCCGCCGCGGGGAGCCTGCGGTGGACAGGGGCAGGATAAGAAGTGGGGTGTATTTTTCCTCTGGCAATCAAAGAAAGGAAGAGGAAATAAAAATGCCCCGTTACTGCCACCGTTCCTCGAGCCCCTGCGGCGCTTTCTCGAGTCTCCTCGCAAATGGAGGCGCCGGGCAGTGGGTGGGGAGCATCTCCATCGGCAGTGGGAAGGACGGTGGACACGGACCGACCCCATTACAAGCACATCCCTTTCCCACACCCCACCCGCGCCGAGGAAGAGAAGTGTCCGTGGTATCCCGGCAGCGCCCGGCGTCGGGACTGCTTTTACTTCTGGCGTGACACTGCTGATCCCAGAGCTCGGTGGAGCACCAAAAAAGAGGGTGAGAATGATTTAAAAAAAAAAAAAAAAAAAAAAAAAAGGAAAAAAAACCCCCAACACCAAAAAGTGCCCTAGCCCGCCTGTGCCCCCGCATCGCCCCGGTGCAGCTACTCCTTCCCATGCCCGAGCAGACCCCTGCGGCAGAGCCTGAGGGTAGAACGGGGCTGTGCCCAGTGTCCACCCCCACGAGTCCCGCGGAGCCCCCACAGCTGCACCGCCGGCACCGGCATCGCCCTGGCCAAGGGCCGCACCGGGTTGGATTCGGCAGCCCCGAGCCTCCTCAACCCGCCCCCGATGGCTCTGCTGCTGCCGCAGCTACCAAAGTTTTTATTCTCATCCTCGTTATCTCAAACTGATCAAGTGACCACGAACAAAAAAACCAAACACTTTTAATGTAAAGTTTGCTCACCTGGTGTAGTAACGATCAGTTCTCAGAGCAAAGGACTTCTGCTTCCAGCAAAGTCTTGTTCTCCGACTTACTCAGCCGGAAGAGCACCATTAGCTACTTTACATAAACTTTTTTAAGTCTGTTTCAAAGGCATTTGATGTAGAGCATAAAGATGCACCTTGCGCGCTGCTGTCAACAGCCAGCCTCAGGCTGGGGCTTGGGCGCTACATGTCCAACTCCCTAACAGAAGAAAAGTCTTTCTTTTTTTTAAAACTCAAAATTTATTACCCTTTTATCAAAGTTTCAGCCCTTGGCCATTCGGCAAAGCTTTTGCCAAACGGTTTTAGATCTAATCGGAAACCGTTTGAGTTGCGTTTTGATCCGACCGCCACTCTGCGTTTATTTCTTGTAAGACAAAATAAAAGTTAAATCGAACCGGTGTCGCCGACAAGCAGTCGGAGCCCCGGAGCTGGGAGGTGCTCTGGGCCGTGCCCCCTGTTGCCAAGGACCCTCTCCGGGCGTGGCGGGAGCTTCCCGCTGGGACCGCTCGCCGTCTCCCCCCAGGTCTCCTCCGGCGGCCTAGGGGTGGGAGGGTGACTGTGGCAGAGGCGGTCCCTACAGCCCCCCAAGCCGCGACGGGCTCCGGACAAATGGTCGGCGAGCAGAGCTCCCACCTCCGCTCAGTCACTTGTTAGCGCTGCCTAGGACCTTACCCGACGGGGAGGGAGAAGTGAGTGCTTGATAATGTTGATAATGTTCACTGTAAACCACTTTGGTATTCACTCGCTTAATTCTGGCGTGGCCTCGAGCACCGCAGGGAGGTACGGAGGGAGCTCGGGGCCGGGGCCAGACCCCCGAGGCCTCCCCCCGACGCTGCCTTCCGGCTCCCAGCGCCCTTCGTCGGAGTGGACGCGGCGCTCCGTGCCCGGGGGCAGCGCATCTCCCCCGGCCCGAGCCGAGGTGAGGGCCCCCCGCACCCACGGCCCTCCAGGCAGAGGGGAGGGAAGCGAAGACCTCTTGTAAAGCTCCCAGCCGTCGGAGCCCGCAAGATAAACATCATTAGAAATCATTGTAATTGGGATTGTGAAATCTGACCTCTGACCCGCCGGGCTACGTGTCACAACCGTGTCTGCTTTGATTCCTCGAAAGGCGGCACAAAGGAACAAGCTCCATGACAGGAGGCAGCGGGATCTGCGTCCCGGCCCGCGGGGACCGACGGGGGGGGACCACGCGTGGCCTTCCCCTCCTCCCCCGCGCCTCATTTGCATATGCAAAGCAGCAGACCGCCGGGCCGCCCCCGCCCCGGGAGTGGTCGTCAGGCCGGGGCAGGGGTCGTGGAAGCAAGTTGTGTCCGACCCTCGGTCGGTGCGTCCTTCCACCAGCGGAGGGAGGACGAGGGGGCACCTGGTGGGTGTTTGATATTCACGTACCACAAGCGCGTCTGCCTCCCGGGGGTCAGGGTGTAGGGGAGCAGACCCACATGGCAGGGAGGAAGGGGAAGAAACCGCATTTCCTTCAGGGCTTTTTCACCTGGGCTAGTGGGTGCTACTCCTGGGCCTTGGGCTCCCCAGTGCCATCCACACATCCAGTCCCCAGCTCTGCTTTCCAGCCAGGGGGCCTGGTGCGTGTCCCCCACCTCCCACCACTCCACACACACCTGATCCCTCTCCTACACAGAGGGTGTTGTGCCTTCTGCTCTTATTTCTTGGCTCAGGGTGGTGCTGAGCCCCAGGTGGAGGCCTCCCCTCGACGGCTGCCGGCCAGAGAGGATCCCTGCAGGGCTGTCGGCCCCCAGCACACATGGGGGACCAGGGTCACTCATGGAGCCAGCGAGGGCAGACCTGAACCACGCCGGCCTGCGCCGATTCCCTCATATGCCCCGCTCAGCTGCCCTCAATGTGAAATCCTAACAGCATAATTATATTAAAAAGCCTGATTTGTTTAAATAATCCTCTTTAGGCTCCCTTTAATCTGCCCTATATTTCTCCCATCGTCTTCATTCCTGACTTGTCCAGCTCAGCTGAGCTTGGCTGGACACCCTGCAGCTGAGGAAACTCCTCTTCATCTTCCTTCTTCTCCAGAGCCCCCCAGCCTGTGAGCCCTCCTATGCCCAGGAGCCGGGTCTGGGCTGCAGGTAGGCAGCAGGTCCCGGGGTCTGTTGGTAGGGCAAGGGGGTGGCAGGAGGGGCCAACAGCCCTGCTTGACCCAGCACCGAGAGCGAGCCAGCATCACCTGTGTCCCGCGGACAGGGGAAGCAAAGAGGGTCGGTGCCCTCTCCCTTCGGCAGGGCAGGGCCTAATCCGGCCCAGGAATACTCTCAGGGAGGGTCATTACTCGATTTTGAAGAGGAAATGCCATTTTTCGCCTGTACAGCTCCAGGGGAGTGAGAGACGGTCGGTATGAGAAGGGCAGAGGAGTGAACTGAGACTGGAGCGGGGGAAGGAGAGGGACAAACTCTCTGTGCATCCCCGACAGCAGCGAGAGGGACACTCAGAGGGGATCTGAATCCACCCCCTGAACCCTGCAGCTACCCTCGGTGACTGCTTTCCATGTGAGTGGTGCAGTGCGCACTTTGAGGGACAGTTTTATTTTCTTCAGTGTGGAAGATCTGAGTTCATGTTCTAATCCCATTAAAAAAAACCAAAAAACAAACAACAAAATAAAATTTAAAAAAAAAAAAAAAACACACAAAAGAGAAAGAAAGAAATGCACAACTTTAGATGGCGCTGTACAACATTTATTTAAGCCCTCCGAGTATTCCTGGGTCCTCGGTCTGCAGAGAAAAGCAGAGCCCTTGGCGGGCAGAGGCGGCCTGGGCTGGGGGGGGGATGGA
>NW_021939632.1:2161076-2163422 GCF_001715985.3 Manacus vitellinus
GGAAAGCAGGGGCCTGTCGCCCCAGCCTGCGCCTCCATCTCCGGACGGTGAGAACAAACCGCAGAGCTAAGCAAGAAGAGTTAAAAAGCACAAAAAATGGCAGAAGCCACCTCCCGCTGCCCCTCTGCTCCCCTTCTCGAATAGACGGAAACCTCCTAATGCCTCCGACGGGACGATGAGGGGGCAGCTCCAGGCTGTGCCGAAGGGTAGTGCCGCTGCTCGCCCCCCTCCGCACCCCGGCCCACCGGGTCCCACTGCCCGGGGCACGGCCTCGGCATTGCCCCATCCTCCGGGGGATGCAGGAAAGAGGGTCCCCCGGTTCCAGCTCTGCTCGCTTCTCCCCTCCGCCCCTCCGGCTGCTGGCCTAGGGCGGAGATCCAGAGGGGCAGAAAGAAAGCGAAAGGAGAAAGAAAACCGACAGACATCCTCGTCGAGGGTGACGGGAGGTTCTCCACCCACTACGGCGCCTGGTTTCCTCAGGGGCAGTGAGGAACGGATCCCCCTCGCCCGCCCTCGGCTCGGCGGGGCCCCACGCAAGAGCCGCGTGGGCGTCAGGCCCGGGTGCGGGGCTCCTCGACGGCTCGAGGACGAGGCCACGGGCACGGCCCGATCCCGGCCCGTCGGTGTCCCCGGGCCGGCGGCGAAGAGTGAGCCGAGCCGGGACAGGGCACAGCCGAGTTTAACCGGGGCAGGAGGAAAAGCGGAGCGGGGAGTTCTGCTGTGCCGCCGGCCCCCCGCCACCCTGCGCTTCCCACTCACGCGGCAGATGTGATCCCGAGCCCTGGAAGAGAGAGCGGAGGGCAGGGGCTGGGGTCGGGAGCGCTCCCAGGAGCGGCGGCGCAGCGCCCAGCGCCGAGCGCCGGTCGCTCCGGTCCGATCCTTCGGAGAGATCCTCGCTGGAAACAGCGTGCGAGTAGATCCTCTCGGACCGAGGCAAGGAGCTGTCAGACAAATACCTTTCGAACACATCCCGGAGCTCTAAATGTCCAGACGGTTTCAGGCAATTTTTCAGCGGGAGCTGGTGATATATTATTACCATTATAAAGAGATGGGGTTTATTTCTGGTTAAAAGGGAGATGCGGGAGGCGAGGCAAGACCGCAACAGCCAAAGAGAGTTAAATTTTTTTTAAGAGGTTGGAAAAATTAAAAATAATTTTTAAAAAATCGAAGGTCTCAGATAGGGTTTTTAACAAGGGAAGAGAGGTTTAAAAATCACTGCACCTATCCATCGGAAACAAAACCTAAATATGCCACCAAAATAGCACTATGTACACAGCATATGGTGTATGTATATATACATTTTTTATATATATTTATATATATATATATTTTATATAGAGAGAGAGATATAGATATATAGATAGATATATATATACAAACATCCATACACTAAAATAAAGAACTACGGCCAGCCTGGATCCTGAACACAGTCTACACTTTATTTCAGACTACAGATTTCTGAACATAATAAAATCTTTGGCTTGTAGCGGCGGGTTCAGTCTCGCAGTCTGTGGATCAGAATTATTTTTTTCCTCGGGAAAAAAAAAGAGAGACAGAAATTCACACACACACACAAAAATAAAATAAGATCAAACGAAAGATGAGAAAAGTCCGACATTTACTGTAAAACAAGAGCAACGGACATGGGGGGGGGCAAAAAAAAGAAAACAAGGAAAGCAAAGAAAACGAACAAACGAACAAAAGAAAGGAGAAAGAGAGAGAAGGGAAGAGAGAAACTGTCCAGCAAATAGAGATCGCTACACGTATTTCTTACCTGAAATTAAATATATACAAGGTCATATGCTGTTTGGCTATATAGAGATAATTTTTTTAAGTGTTCATATTTTATTTTTTTTCTTAATCGGAGTCCTTATACTATGGATAGACAATAGATCTGCTTTTAAATCGCACCTGTCCGCCTCCCGGCCGGCGGGCCGGCGCCGCGGCGCAGGGCTGGGCTGGGGCCGCCCGCCTCACTCGCTCTCCTCTTTGTCCTGCACCGTGGTGGTGGAGTGGTTGTAGAGTCCCTGGGCCATGAGATGCAGCGCCAGCCCGTTCTTGATGCCCGTCGCCTTCTTGATCTTGGCCCGTTTGTTCTGGAACCAGATCTTGATCTGGGACTCGTTGAGGCTGAGCTCCTGGGCCAGGCTTTGCCGCCGCTGCTCCGTGATGTACCGGTTCGCCTGGAACTCCGCCTTCAGCCGCTGCAGCTGCTCGGCCGTGAACGCCGTCCGCGGCCGCTTGTCCTCTTTCTCTGTCTTCTTCTTCTTCAGCTTCCTGGTGCGGGGGCCTGCGGGCAGGGCACACACACGCCGCTGGGCAGGGCCGTGCCGCCGACCGACCGAC
>NW_021939632.1:2168797-2172426 GCF_001715985.3 Manacus vitellinus
TGCTCCGGCTGGAGCCGCGCTCCTGCCCGCGGCCGTTTCCTGGGGATATGGGAAGGGCAATTCAGGGCGTTTTCTCTTTCTGACGTAACCGAAGCCCCCCATTTTCCCCTCTAAAACGGCGGCTGGGTGGCGGTGGGTCCGAGGAGGTCGCGGGGCCCCGCGCAGCGCTCCGCGCCTCTCCGTGGGGCCGGGCCGCGTCACGTGCCTCCGCCTATATATCCTATATGTGCACGGGTGCGGGCTCAAAATACACCTATAGCTCTATGTGTGTGTGTCTATATCTGTGTGTGTCTATATGACGGCGGTGCCTTGCGGGCTGAGCTGCGGTGCCGGCAGCAGCGAGGTTCCCTCATCTCGCCCAGCCTCGCCGCCCCGGCTGGATGGGCTTCCCGCCCCGTGGAAGCGGCCCGGTCCGTGACTACGCTTCCAGAAGGCGACCAGCACCGGGAATCGAAGGAGACACCTCCGGGTGTCTGTCAGCTGGTCCCCAGGTGCCCGGGAGGCGTGCGTGTGCCCGCAGCTCCGAGGCACGTTCGGTTATTTTCTGTACCGGGGAAACATTACCGAATTGTTACCTCCAGCCACACAATAATCCCCTAAAATAATAGCTGGCAGAACAAAATCAGCCCTGGAATCAAGAGCTTCATCCGCAATTAAATGAATGTTAACCCCCTCCGCATTCACAATATCATATCATTTACTCGCACCGAAATTGGGTTTATTTATATTTAAGTTAGCAAAATTGAAATCTTTATCCCAAAAGCGAGCGTGGGTACTTAATTAAATTCTAATTAGGACACTATCAATATCCCATTTAGCCACGTAGCCTTTGTGAGCCGCGGTCCCTTTCAGAGCTGTAAATGGGGGCTCGCTGCCTTATCTCTCCTGCAAGAGACGCCTTGAGAAGGGCTGCAAAAGATAATTTATAGGTTTTAATTACTCTTCATTCCGCCTGATCAGCTTGGCGTTCATCACAGGACGGCGAATAAAACCTGGTCAAAAGCACTGTCACTATTCCCTGGCAAGACGCTTAATCAAAGTAAGCAGGGCCATATTACACGCTGCGAGCTTCTTCACGTAATTTCCCAGCTGCTGATAAAGCTAGTTGAATAATGCTGCAGTCCTTCGGAGACACCATTTACAGAAATGACTTTATTGACGGCTTAACGTCGGTAATTCATTTTACCTTTCATGTATTGGGAGCCCGGATTTGTTACAGTAATAGGATGATAAATGTCCTGGCGGCCCTATAGCTTTTATTATTGAATACAATACACACACCCATCCTTAAATGTTCCAAAATTGGGTAACAAAAGGGAGAGAGAGAGAAATCGAAGCCTTTAACTATTTAATTTGCCTTCCTGAGCACGCGCGGGGGGGAAGTGTGTGTATGTGCGTGTGTGTCTGTGTGTACGTGTGTGTGTAGGGAGGGGGATTATTTCATCTGGAGTCCTCCCTTCTTCTAGAAACTGTTCTGGATTGTAAAGGCTTCCCTATAAATTGAGTAGGTTTGTGTATGGAAGGGGTGGGGGATCGGCTGGATGAATGAGGAGGGGTTAAAGGAAAAGACGATGTATATTTCCAGGCTGGATATTTTTTCCATCGCGACCCTTCCTATCTAAATAGATAAATATTACTCCCCGGCTCGCAGGTAGTTACGGTAATCGGGGTAATACGTCTGCGCACAGACGGTTTACGGACGGAAGCTTTAAAAAAAACCTCTTCTTAGGAAAAAGTTCCCTCTGTAACTTGTGGGTGCCGCTGGGTTTCGGGGCGCCCGTCGGGGCACCCGGTCCCCTGGTGCCCCGTGCCCGCTGCCGTCTCAGGGGGGGCCGGTCCCGAGGAGCCGCCGGTGCGTCCAGCGGGGCCGGGACACCGGGGGCTCTCCCTGAAGTGCTGCAGGGCCGGGGCTGTGCTGCGGCTCTGCTGCCCCTCGGAAGTGCCGCGGTGCCGTCTGAGTCTCTTGCAGGTTGGTGTCCCCACCGGCTCTCGGCGGTGGAGCTTGGGTCAGCCATCCTGGCATGGGGCGGGAGAAAATCCAGTCCGGGAGGTGGAAAGCGGCCGAGGGGCGGCGGAGCCGGGGAGCAGGGCTGGGACCCCCGTTGCCTGCCGTCGGGCTGCGCGGAGGGCGCTCGCATCGCTCCCGCCGCACGACGCCAGCCTGCGGCGCCCGCAGCCTCTTTGGAAACGAGGAGAAATAATTTCTCCGATTTCGTTGCATTCACTTTTTTTTTTTCCTTTTCTTCTTCGCATTTTCTTCTTTTTGAGGAAGGCCACCAAGGAAGGAAGTTTTAAAATTGAAAATAAAAATAAAGTTAAAATTAGATTAAAAACCCATCGTATTTTTTTTTTCTCGGCGCCCTTATAGGAAGGAGAAAGTATAGAAACGTGGTTAATATACGCTGTGGTAATCCTATTTCTAGGTCTAGATCAGATCTCATTGGGGCCTTTGCTGAAGGACATAAATGAGTTGTTCTAATACAATAGATTTCATCCTTCCTACAGGGACTGGCTGACCAGAGGTTTTGTTAAAAGTGAATACGAATAGATTTCTGCTACAAGTGCAGCATTATTATTATGAGCTGTAAGGTCAGACTATACATTCCGGGTCCCCAAAGCCTATAGACCCTGGGAAAGGCGCGGGATATACCACGTCATTGTACCTGACAGTCTCTTCAATAGACTAATTCAATTATCGCTTGGGGATTCAGTCTTCATTGAAAGCAATAATAGCGGTGTAATTCGTTGGTAAATAGGTATTGGAAACAGCCCCGCTCGAAACTTTTTTCGGAGCACAGGTTTGTATCTCTGGGATGCAAAATCTCTTCTGGTAGCAGCGCGGGGAGCGGGGAGAGAGGAAGGGATGTTTTTTAAGAAAAGGAGGGCCGGGCTGCGGGGAGACCCTGGCGCGACCGGCCGGAGCGACAGCCCCGCATCCCAACCCGGGCGGGCAGCGCGGCCGCCCCGCTCCCCCGAGAAGTTCCCGGCGCGCCAGGTATGTTGTGCCCTGGTGTCCTGGTGCAGAGTTATGAATCAATTACCACTCAGGACCACCCCCACCCCGGCAATGCAGCCCGGTTCTCAAGTCACGGGGATCTGTAGGAAAGGTTTCATTTTATTTACTTCATTGTCTGTCCCCACTTCTCAAGGAGGACGGAGGCGAAAACACCCCACAGAAGTTTCTAGGGAGAGGAGACAAAACTGTATTTTTTAGCGGTATTATTAGCTTGTTTCCTTTTCTACAGAAAAAAAAAAAAAAGGAAAGAGAAAAAAGGAAGGAAGGAAGAAAGAAAAGAACGAAAAAGGAAGATAAAAAAGGAAAGAAAAGGGAAAATTGAAGACGAAAAGAAAAAGGAAAATAAAAAGTAAAATTAAATAAGAAAAGGAAAAAACCTAAGCAAACAAGCAAACAAAAAAAACTTATTAAAAAAGGAAAATTAAAAAAGAAAAGTAAGAGTAAATAAATAGTAATTAAAAAAATAGTAAGAGAAAGAACCAAGGAGAAAAGAAAAATTACAGAACCCAGAAAGATGGGGGGAGGGAAAGAAGATGCATAGAAAAAAGGAAAATAAAAATTAGAAGGAAAGTGAAAAAAAGAAGTGGGAGGAAAAGAAAGAAAAGGAAAAAGA
>NW_021939632.1:2173336-2175895 GCF_001715985.3 Manacus vitellinus
GTCCGGGCAGGGTGCCGGGACCCCGCTTTGGGAACGGCACCCCGAGACTTTTCCCACCTCGAGTGGGTGTAGGGCTCTCCGTGGTAGTACAGCCTTTCCCTTCCACGGCTTCTGGATATTTGGCTGACAAAGGGGCACAGGCGGGACTGGCGCCCACGCCGCACACCCGCTGCTCTGCCGTGGTGTAGGGGCAGGGGTTGTCTGCGTCCAGCTCCACGCAGCCCCGCCGTGTCTCCCAGCCCACGCGTGCAGCCCTTCCGCACTCTCCGCGCGTGTATTTGCGTGTCAGGTTTTGCGGGTGCGTTTGTGCGGTTGAACATGGGTGCGGCGAGGGTGTGGGGGAACATTCGCTTGCACACACTCGTGTGCAAATGGGTGTAGCTGTCAGCTCAGAGGCTGCACACGGGCACGGTACCCCTCCACCACTAGTCCTCCCTGCCTTCCCCATCTGCCCGAGGGCCGCCCTGAGGGGCTCCTCTTGCCAACCCCGCGCCCGTCCACCGCCCGAGAGCCAGGGGTCTGTCGCGGAGGGAAGTTTGCCCAACTCTTCGTGCAGAGGGATGCTCCGTCCCGGGGTCATCTCCTCGGCTCTCAGGTGCACACCCCGCTTCAGGCGCCTGTCTGCAGTGATGGCAGGGGCTCTCCACCAACGATCTTTAGGTATTTTACCCCGAGGTCTGAACGACAGCACCGGTGTCGGGGGACGTGAGTGTCACCAATTTTCCCCTTCCGGTCCGCAGGCAGCTCAGGGCTTTCTCCCTGCCAGTGCTTTGGAGAGGACCCGAGACCCATGCCCTTTACCACAACATTTCCGTCCCCCTTTCTGTCACTTCGCACTCCTACGGCCCGGCCGTGGCTGCAAGACGCTCCTCGGAGCCGGGAGGCGATACCGGCTGGGGGTTCCGGCCTGCGCCGGGTCGAGATGCAGGCACGGGGAAAGTTGAGAAGGGGAGAAAGGGGGGGGGTAGGGGGGAAGAGAAATCCTTTGTGTTTTTGTCCTCCTTTGTTCCGGAACTAACTTGACCACTGTGGCTGGGAGCAGCACGATTTCGATTGAAAAAAGCAAGGGAGAGGGGGGCTCTTTTGATCCTCATCGGGGAAAATGATGCTCGGGGAGGTGGCCGGAGGTGCTGACACCGGCGCTGGGCTCTCTCAGCGGCGACTCACAGCAAAATTTCGTTGAAGGCACTATTTCTGCCTTGCCTGGAAACTTTCGGCTCTAATTGTCCATGTTGCTCCTATGAGCCGGGCTTGCTGCTCTCTGCTCATCCGTTCCCAGGGAGAGAAAACAGTGTGTGCACGGCTAAAACGCAGCAAGATAAAATAATCAGTTTTAAAAGTACGTGTTGGTTTGGGGGTGGGGGACTGGGAAAGGGGCAGAGAGTAAAGCAAAATAAGTCTATTGCCTGGAGTAATGATGCAATGTTACTGCTGCCCAGTGGCAGTAACCGGAATTGGGTCATTTTAGGGACAAACGCCGGTAAAATTCAAGTCACGTCCACTTTCGATATAAGGATGTGTCCTCTTTAAAAATTGTTATGCAAAAGACTGTCGTACGTGATCTTCTTGCAATAAAAAGCAGAAAGTCAAATATTGGAGCCCAAGTCAATAATGTATGAACAGATTAAGCAACCTTTCTCCCAGGCAATTATTTCAGCAATTGAAAACCTCACTGGCTCCAAATTTCAAAAATAATAATAACAATAGTAGGAAAAGTAAATAAAGCCCAGCGCAAGTGAGATGGTCTCCTGCTCTTTGGCCCTTGCTCGAGAAGGGTGGGCGGAATTTTTTTTTCCAGCTGGGAAGAGTAGCCGAGAAGGTATTTAAACCAGCAGCAGCCTGAAAATCATAACGATTCATAATAATCTACGGATCGCGGGAGTAAATAGGCATATCGCGGGGCCACTGGCCTGCCGGGGTGTATTTCTCTTTAAAGCTCGGGGTAAATTAAGTTTCCGGCTGTGTAATTCTAACAAAAGGTGATAGAAAACGCACTGGGGGAGTAATAGATGGTGGCACCGGGGATCAGAGTGGGGAATGGGCTAAATGCTGATTTATGTGCCGAGGGCCGGGGTGCGCCGCCGACGCCGCGGGAGCAACGCGAGCAGCTCCTCGGGTGCGGGAGCTCCGCGGGTGCGGGAGCTCCGCGGGGGAAGGCCGGGATGAGCCGGGCCCCGAGGACGGCCCGGAGGAGCCACTGCTGGCAGGCGGCTTGTCCCGGCACTCCCCGGGAGGGAAGCTGCTGCCCTCCGCGAGGAGGGACACGCGTCCCTCTTGGCCGAGATCGGCATGAGATCACGAGGGAGGGCAGGAGGTCTGGCAGCAGGGAGCCAGGGGCAGAAGAGAGAGCTGGGATGGGTTTGCCCGAGCATCCTTGTGTCTAAAGTTGCTGCAAAACTTCGAGAAAGAAAACGCTCAGTCACGCACTGCAGGCTGCTTTCCCCCCCGCGCTTTCTTGCTTTGCGTCCCCTGCCCCGTGGCTGCAAGGGCTGTCAGCCACGTAGCAGGCAGGATTGCCTTTGCGAGCCTTTCTCTGGCTCCACCATAAAAACTTCCCCC